>NC_133136.1:91011098-91611098 GCF_048418815.1 Hemitrygon akajei | reverse complement strand
TAGATATTGCCTATATACTTGTCACAGCCATTGAATACTCAAAGGCAAGACGAATTCAGGAACCTATCTCATAACATTCAGAGCGGTACAGGCAATATCTTTGTTTAGTTCTGTAAACGCTAATGTTCATTTGTGTACAAAAGGAGATGTTACAGAAAGTTCCTACTCGAAGATTGGTAGTACCCTCATAAAATTGGTTGCATACTACTCTAAATCATATGGAAAGTAAATTAATAAGGCTTACATCAAGTTATCACATAGCAGTTTTCAGCAAAATTCAACTCTACACTCTATCGAGCTCAATGCATTACCTTCTATTCTATGTTTTTTCTGTTAAGGATAGGACATAACAACTCAGGGTGAGCTGGAATTGTATAGATATTGCCTGTATACTTGTCAGAGCCATGGAATACTCATATGCAAGACGAATTCAGAGACCTACCTCATAACATTCAGAGCGGTACAGGCAATATCTTTGTTTAGTTCTGTAAACGCTAATGTTCCATTGTGTACAAAACGTGATGTTACTGAAAGTATCTTCCCGACCATTGGTAGAACACTCAAAAAACTGGCTGCATACTACTCTAAATCTTATGGAAAGTAAAATAATAAGGCTTACATCAAGTTATCTCATAGCAGTTTTCAGCAAAATTCAACTCTACTCTCGATTGATCTCAAAGCAATACCTTATATTCCATGCATTTTCAGTTAAGGATAGGACATAACAACTCAGGGTGAGCTGGAATTTTATAGATATTGCCTGTATACTTGTCAGAGCCATGGAATACTCAAAGGCAAGACGAATTCAGGAACCTACTTCATAACATTCAGAGTGCTATAGGCAATATCTTTGTTTGTTCTGTAAACGCTAATGGTCCATTGTGTACAAAAGGTGATGTTACAGAAAGAATCTTCTCGAACTTTGGTAGAACACTCATAAAATTGGTTGCATACTACTCTAAATCATTTGGAAAGTAAAATAATGAGGTTTACATCAAGTTATCACATAGCAGTTTTCAGCAAAATTCAATACACTCTATCGAGCTCAATGCATTACCTTCTATGCATTTTCTCTTAAGGATGTGGACATAACAACTCATTGTGAGCTGGATTTGTATAGATATTGCCTGTATACTTCTCAGAGCCATGGAATACTCAAATGCAAGGCGAATTCAGGAATCTACCTCATAACATTCAGAGCTGTACAGGGAATATCTTTGTTTATTTCTGTAAACGCTAATGTTCCATTGTGTGCAAAACGTGATGTTACTGAAAGTATCATCTCCAACAATGGTAGAACACTCATAAAATTGGGTCCATACTACTCCAAATTATATGGAAAGTAAAATAATATGGTTTATATCAAGTTATCACATAGCAGTTTTCAGCAAATTTCAACTCTACACTCTATCGAGCTCAATGCATTACCTTCTATTCTATGCATTTTCTGCTGAGGATAGGACATAACAACTGATTGTGAGCTGGAATTGTATAGATGTTGCCTGTATACTTGTCACAGCCATGGAATACTCAAATGCAAGATGAATTCAGGAACCTAGCTCATAACATTCAGAGTGGTATAGGCAATATCTTTGTTTAGTTCTGTAAACGCTAATGTTCATTTGTGTACAAAAGGAGATGTTACAGAAAGTTCCTACTCGAAGATTGGTAGTACCCTCATAAAATTGGTTGCATACTACTCTAAATCATATGGAAAGTAAATTAATAAGGCTTACATCAAGTTATCACATAGCAGTTTTCAGCAAAATTCAACTCTACACTCTATCGAGCTCAATGCATTACCTTCTATTCCATGCATTTTCTGTTAGGGATAGGACATAACAACTCATTGTGAGCCGGAATTGTATAGATATTGCCTGTATACTTGTCAGAGTCATGGAATACTCAAATGCAAGATGTATTCAGGAACCTACCTCATAACATTCAGAGTGGTAGAAGCAATATCTTTGTTTAGTTCTGTAAACGCTAATGTTCCATTGTGTACCGAAGGTGATGTTACAGAAAGTATTTTCTCGAACATTGGTAGAACACTCATAAAATTGGTTGCATACTACTCTAAATCATATGGAAAGTAAAATAACGAGGTTTACATCAAGTTATCACATAGTACTTTTCAGCAAAATTCAACTCTACACTCTATCGAGCTCAATGCATTACCTTCTATTCTATGCATTTTCTGTTGAGGATAGGACATAACAACTCATTGTGAGCTGGAATTGTATAGATATTGCCTGTATACTTGTCAGAGTCATGGAATACTCAAATGCAAGATGAATTCAGGAACCTACCTCATAACATTCAGAGTGGTACAGGCAATATCTTTGTTTAGCTCTGTAAACTTTAATGTTCCATTGTGTACAAAACGTGATGTTACTGAAAGTATCTTCCCGACCATTGGTAGAACACTCATAAAATTGGTTCCATACTACTCTAAATCATACGGAAAGTAAAATAATAAGGTTTACATCAAGTTCTCACATAGCAGTTTTCAGCAAAATTCAACTCTACACTCTATCGATCTCAATGCATTACCTTCTATTCTATGCATTTTCTCTTAAAGATGTGGACATAACAACTCATTGTGAGCTGGAATTGTATAGATATTGCCTGTATACCTGTCACAGCCATGGAATACTCAAATGCAAGACGAATTCAGGAACCTACCTCATAACATTCAGAGCTGTACAGGCAATATCTTTGTTTATTTCTGTAAACGCTAATGTTCCATTGTGTGCAAAACGTGATGTTACTGAAAGTATCATCTCCAACAATGGTAGAACACTCATAAAATTGGGTCCATACTACTCCAAATTATATGGAAAGTAAAATAATATGGTTTATATCAAGTTATCACATAGCAGTTTTCAGCAAATTTCAACTCTACACTCTATCGAGCTCAATGCATTACCTTCTATTCTATGCATTTTCTGCTGAGGATAGGACATAACAACTCATTGTGAGCTGGAATTGTATAGATGTTGCCTGTATACTTGTCACAGCCATGGAATACTCAAATGCAAGATGAATTCAGGAACCTAGCTCATAACATTCAGAGTGGTATAGGCAATATCTTTGTTTAGTTCTGTAAACGCTAATGTTCATTTGTGTACAAAAGGAGATGTTACAGAAAGTTCCTACTCGAAGATTGGTAGTACCCTCATAAAATTGGTTGCATACTACTCTAAATCATATGGAAAGTAAATTAATAAGGCTTACATCAAGTTATCACATAGCAGTTTTCAGCAAAATTCAACTCTACACTCTATCGAGCTCAATGCATTACCTTCTATTCCATGCATTTTCTGTTAGGGATAGGACATAACAACTCATTGTGAGCCGGAATTGTATAGATATTGCCTGTATACTTGTCAGAGTCATGGAATACTCAAATGCAAGATGTATTCAGGAACCTACCTCATAACATTCAGAGTGGTAGAAGCAATATCTTTGTTTAGTTCTGTAAACGCTAATGTTCCATTGTGTACCGAAGGTGATGTTACAGAAAGTATTTTCTCGAACATTGGTAGAACACTCATAAAATTGGTTGCATACTACTCTAAATCATATGGAAAGTAAAATAACGAGGTTTACATCAAGTTATCACATAGTACTTTTCAGCAAAATTCAACTCTACACTCTATCGAGCTCAATGCATTACCTTCTATTCTATGCATTTTCTGTTGAGGATAGGACATAACAACTCATTGTGAGCTGGAATTGTATAGATATTGCCTGTATACTTGTCAGAGTCATGGAATACTCAAATGCAAGATGAATTCAGGAACCTACCTCATAACATTCAGAGTGGTACAGGCAATATCTTTGTTTAGCTCTGTAAACTTTAATGTTCCATTGTGTACAAAACGTGATGTTACAAAAAGTATCTTCCCGACCATTGGTAGAACACTCATAAAATTGGTTCCATACTACTCTAAATCATACGGAAAGTAAAATAATAAGGTTTACATCAAGTTCTCACATAGCAGTTTTCAGCAAAATTCAACTCTACACTCTATCGATCTCAATGCATTACCTTCTATTCTATGCATTTTCTCTTAAAGATGTGGACATAACAACTCATTGTGAGCTGGAATTGTATAGATATTGCCTGTATACCTGTCACAGCCATGGAATACTCAAATGCAAGACGAATTCAGGAACCTACCTTATAACATTCAGAGTGGTACAGGCAATATCTTTGTTTAGTTCTGTAAACGCTAATGTTAATTTGTGTACAAAAGGTGATGTTACAGAAAGTATCTTCTCGAACTTTGGTAGAAAACTCATAAAATTGGTTGCATACTACTCTAAGTGATGTGGTAAGTAAAATAATTAGTTTTACAGCGTTATCAGATAGCAGTTTTCAGCAAAATTCAGCTCTACACTCTATCGACCTCAATGCATTACCTTCTATTCTATGTTTTTTCTGTTAAGGATAGGACATAACAACTCATTGTGAGCCGGAATTGTATAGATATTGCCTGTATACCTGTCACAGCCATGGAATACTCAAATGCAAGACGAATTCAGGAACCTACCTTATAACATTCAGAGTGGTACAGGCAATATCTTTGTTTAGTTCTGTAAACGCTAATGTTAATTTGTGTACAAAAGGTGATGTTACAGAAAGTATCTTCTCGAACTTTGGTAGAAAACTCATAAAATTGGTTGCATACTACTCTAAGTGATGTGGTAAGTAAAATAATTAGTTTTACAGCAAGTTATCAGATAGTAGTTTCCAGCAAAATTCAACTCTACACTCTATCGAGCTCATGCATTACCTTCTATTCTATGCATTTTCTCTTAAGGATGTGGACATAACAACTCATTGTGAGCTGGAATTGTATAGATATTGCCTGTATACCTGTCAGAGCCATGGAATACTAAAATGCAAGATGAATTCAGGAACCTACCTCATAACATTCAGACTGGTACAGGCAAAATCTTTGTTTAGCTCTTTAAACGCTAATATTCCTTTGTGTACAAAAGGTGATGTTACAGAAAGTATGTTCTCGAAGATTGGTAGAACACTCATAAAATTGGTTGCATACTACTCTAAGTGATGTGGTAAGTAAAATAATTAGTTTTACAGCAAGTTATCAGATAGTAGTTTCCAGCAAAATTCAACTCTACACTCTATTGAGCTGAATGCATTACTTTCTATTCGATGCATTTTGAGTTATGGATGTGTACATAACTACTCAGGGTGAGGTGGAACGGTATAAATATTGCAGGTGTTCTACTCAGAGCCATAGAATACTCAAATGCAAGGTGAATTCAGGAAGCTACCTCATAACATTTAGAGTGGAACAGTAAATATCTTTGTTTAGTTCTGTAAACGGTAATGTTCCATTGTGTAAAAAAGTTGAAGTTACTAAAAGTAACTTCTCCAACATTGGTAGCGCACTCATAAAATTGGTTGCATACTACTCTAAGTGATGTGGTAAGTAAAATAATTAGTTTTACAGCAAGTTATCAGATAGTAGTTTCCAGCAAAATTCAACTCTACACTCTATTGAGCTGAATGCATTACTTTCTATTCGATGCATTTTGAGTCATGGATGTGTACATAACTACTCGGGGTGAGGTGGAGCGGTAGAAATATTGCAGGTATCCTACTCAGAGCCATGGAATACTCAAATGCAAGGTGAATTCAGGAAGCTACCTCATAACATTTAGAGAGGAACAGTAAATATCTTTGTTTAGTTCTGTAAACGGTAATGTTCCATTGTGTAAAAAAGTTGAAGTTACTAAAAGTAACTTCTCCAACATTGGTAGCACACTCATAAAATTGGTTGCATACTACTCTAAATCATATGGTACGCAAAATAATAAGTTTTACATCAAGTTATCACATAGTAGTTTCCCGCAAAATTCATCTCTACACTCTATTGAGCTGAATGCATTACATTCTATTCTATGCATTTTGAGTTATGGATGTGTACATAACTACTCAGGGTGAGGTGGAACGGTATAAATATTGCAGGTGTTCTACTCAGAGCCATAGAATACTCAAATGCAAGGTGAATTCAGGAAGCTACCTCATAACATTTAGAGTGGAACAGTAAATATCTTTGTTTAGTTCTGTAAACGGTAATGTTCCATTGTGTAAAAAAGTTGAAGTTACTAAAAGTAACTTCTCCAACATTGGTAGCGCACTCATAAAATTGGTTGCATACTACTATAAATCATATAAGCAAAATAATAAGGTTTACATCAAGTTATCACATAGTAGTTTCTCGCAAAATTCATCTCTACACTCTATTGAGCTGAATGCATTACATTCTATTCTATGCATTTTGAGTTATGGATGTGTACACAACTACTCAGGGTGAGGTGGAACGGTATAAATATTGCATGTATCCTACTCAGAGCCATGGAAAACTCAAATGCAAGGTGAATTCAGCAAGCTACCTCATAACATTTAGAGTGGAACAGTAAATATCTTTGTTTAGTTCTGTAAACGCTAATATTCCATTGTGTACAAAAGATGATGTTACAGAAAATATGTTCTCGAAGATTGATAGAACACTCATGAAATTGGTTGCATACTACACTAAGTGATGTGGTAAGTAAAATAATTAGGTTTACATCAAGATAACACATAGTAGTTTCCCGCAAAATTCAACTCTACACTCTACTGAGCTGAAAGCATTACCCTATATTCCATGCATTTTCTGTTAAGGACGAGGACATAACAACTCAGGGTGAGCTGGAATTGTATAGATATTGCCTGTATACTTGTCAGAGCAATGGAATACACAAGTGCAAGATGAATTCAGGAACCTACTTCATAACATTCAGAGTGCTATAGGCAATATCTTTGTTTGTTCTGTAAACGCTAATGGTCCATTGTGTACAAAAGGTGATGTTACAGAAAGTATCTTCTCGAACTTTGGTAGAACACTCATAAAATTGGTTGCATACTACTCTAAATCATTTGGAAAGTAAAATAATGAGGTTTACATCAAGTTATCACATAGTAGTTTTCAGCAAATTTCAACTCTACACTCTATCGTGCTCAATGCATTACCTTCAATTTATGCATTTTCTGTTAAGGATAGGACATAACAACTCATTGTGAGCTGGAATTGTATAGATATTGCCTGTATACTTCTCAGAGCCCTGGAATACGCAAATGCAAGATGAATTCAGGAACCTACCTCATAACATTCAGAGTGGTGCAGGCAATATCTTTGTTTAGTTCTGTAAACGCTAATGGTCCATTGTGTACAAAGGGTGATGTTACAGAAATTATCTTCTCGAACTTTGGTAGAACACTCATCAAATTGGTTGCATACTACTCTTAATCATATGGAAAGTAAAATAATAAGGCTTACATCAAGTTATCACATAGCAGTTTTCAGCAAAATTCAATACACTCTATCGAGCTCAATGCATAACCTTCTATTCTATGCATTTTCTCTTAAGGATGTGGACATAACAACTCATTGTGAGCTGGATTTGTATAGATATTGCCTGTATACTTCTCAGAGCCATGGAATACTCAAATGCAAGATGAATTCAGGAAGCTACCTCATAACATTTAGAGTGGTACAGGCAATATCTTTGTTTAGTTCTGTAAAAGCTTATGTTCCATTGTGTACAAAACGTGATGTTACTGAAAGTATCTTCTCGAACTGTTAGAACACTGATAAAATTGGTTCCATAATACTCTAAATCATATGGAATGTAAAATAATGTTTACATCAAGTTATCACCTAGTAGTTTTCAGCAAATTTCAACTCTACTCTCTATTGATCTCAAAGCAATACCTTATATTCCATGCATTTTCAGTTAAGGATAGGACATAACAACTCAGGGTGAGCTGGAATTGCATAGATATTGCCTATATACTTGTCACAGCCATTGAATACTCAAAGGCAAGACGAATTCAGGAACCTATCTCATAACATTCAGAGCGGTACAGGCAATATCTTTGTTTAGTTCTGTAAACGCTAATGTTGTATTGTGTACAAAACGTGATGTTACTGAAAGTATCATCTCCAACAATGGTAGAACACTCATAAAATTGGTTCCATACTACTCCAAATCATATGGAAAGTAAAATAATATGGTTTATATCAAGTTATCACATAGCAGTTTTCAGCAAATTTCAACTCTACACTCTATCGAGCTCAATGCATTACCTTCTATTCTATGCATTTTCTGCTGAGGATAGGACATAACAACTCATTGTGAGCTGGAATTGTATAGATGTTGCCTGTATATTTGTCACAGCCATGGAATACTCAAATGCAAGATGAATTCAGGAACCTAGCTCATAACATTCAGAGTGGTATAGGCAATATCTTTGTTTAGTTCTGTAAACGCTAATGTTCATTTGTGTACAAAAGGAGATGTTACAGAAAGTTCCTACTCGAAGATTGGTAGTACCCTCATAAAATTGGTTGCATACTACTCTAAATCATATGGAAAGTAAATTAATAAGGCTTACATCAAGTTATCACATAGCAGTTTTCAGCAAAATTCAACTCCACACTCTATCGAGCTCAATGCATTACCATCTATTCTATGCATTTTCTGTTAAGGATAGGACATAACAACTCATTGTGAGCTGGAATTGTATAGATATTGCCTGTATACTTGTCAGAGCCATGGAATACTCATATGCAAGACGAATTCAGAGACCTACCTCATAACATTCAGAGCGGTACAGGCAATATCTTTGTTTAGTTCTGTAAACGCTAATGTTCCATTGTGTACAAAACGTGATGTTACTGAAAGTATCTTCCCGACCATTGGTAGAACACTCAAAAAACTGGCTGCATACTACTCTAAATCTTATGGAAAGTAAAATAATAAGGCTTACATCAAGTTATCTCATAGCAGTTTTCAGCAAAATTCAACTCTACTCTCGATTGATCTCAAAGCAATACCTTATATTCCATGCATTTTCAGTTAAGGATAGGACATAACAACTCAGGGTGAGCTGGAATTTTATAGATATTGCCTGTATACTTGTCAGAGCCATGGAATACTCAAAGGCAAGACGAATTCAGGAACCTATCTCATAACATTCAGAGTGGTACAGGCAATATCTTTGTTTAGTTCTGTAAATGCTAATGTTCCATTGTGTACAAAACTTGATGTTACTGAAAGTATCTTCTTGCACATTGGTAGAACACTCATAAAATTGGTTCCATACTACTCTAAATCATACGGAAAGTAAAATAATAAGGCTTACATCAAGTTCTCACATAGCAGTTTTCAGCAAAATTCAACACTACACTCTACTGAGCTGAAAGCATTACCTTATATTCCATGCATTTTCTGTTAAGGTCGAGGACATAACAACTCAGGGTGAGCTGGAATTTTATAGATATTGCCTGTATACTTGTCAGAGCAATGGAATACACAAGTGCAAGATGAATTCAGGAAGCTACCTCATAACATTTAGAGTGGTACAGGCAATATCTTTGTTTAGTTCTGTAAATGCTAATGTTAATTTGTGTACAAAAGGTGATGTTACAGAAAGTATCTTCTCGAACGTTGGTAGAACACTCATAAAATTGGTTGCATACTACTCTTAATCATATGGAAAGTAAAATAATAAGGTTTACATCAAGTTATCACATAGCAGTTTTCAGCAAAATTCAACTCCACACTCTATCGAGCTCAATGCATTACCATCTATTCTATGCATTTTCTGTTAAGGATAGGACATAACAACTCATTGTGAGCTGGAATTGTATAGATATTGCCTGTATACTTGTCAGAGCCATGGAATACTCATATGCAAGACGAATTCAGAGACCTACCTCATAACATTCAGAGCGGTACAGGCAATATCTTTGTTTAGTTCTGTAAACGCTAATGTTCCATTGTGTACAAAACGTGATATTACTGAAAGTATCTTCCCGACCATTGGTAGAACACTCAAAAAATTGCTTGCATACTACTCTAAATCTTATGGAAAGTAAAATAATAAGGCTTACATCAAGTTATCTCATAGCAGTTTTCAGCAAAATTCAACTCTACACTCTACTGAGCTGAAAGCATTACCTTATATTCCATGCATTTTCTGTTAAGGTCGAGGACATAACAACTCAGGGTGAGCTGGAATTTTATAGATATTGCCTGTATACTTGTCAGAGCAATGGAATACACAAGTGCAAGATGAATTCAGGAACCTACCTCATAACATTCAGAGTGGTACAGGCAATATCTTTGTTTAGTTCTGTAAATGCTAATGTTAATTTGTGTACAAAAGGTGATGTTACAGAAAGTATCTTCTCGAACGTTGGTAGAACACTCATAAAATTGGTTGCATACTACTCTTAATCATATGGAAAGTAAAATAATAAGGTTTACATCAAGTTATCACATAGCAGTTTTCAGCAAAATTCAACTCCGCACTCTATCGAGCTCAATGCATTACCTTCTATTCTATGCATTTTCTCTTAAGGATGTGGACATAACAACTCATTGTAAGCTGGAATTGTATAGATATTGCCTGTATACTTCTCAGAGCCATGGAATACTCAAATGCAAGATGAATTCAGGAAGCTACCTCATAACATTTAGAGTGGTACAGGCAATATCTTTGTTTAGTTCTGTAAAAGCTTATGTTCCATTGTGTACAAAACGTGATGTTACTGAAAGTATCTTCTCGAACTGTTAGAACACTGATAAAATTGGTTCCATAATACTCTAAATCATATGGAAAGTAAAATAATATGGTTTATATCAAGTTATCACATAGCAGTTTTCAGCAAATTTCAACTCTACACTCTATCGAGCTCAATGCATTACCTTCTATTCTATGCATTTTCTGCTGAGGATAGGACATAACTCATTGTGAGCTGGAATTGTATAGATGTTGCCTGTATACTTGTCACAGCCATGGAATACTCAAATGCAAGATGAATTCAGGAACCTAGCTCATAACATTCAGAGTGGTATAGGCAATATCTTTGTTTAGTTCTGTAAACGCTAATGTTCATTTGTGTACAAAAGGAGATGTTACAGAAAGTTCCTACTCGAAGATTGGTAGTACCCTCATAAAATTGGTTGCATACTACTCTAAATCATATGGAAAGTAAATTAATAAGGCTTACATCAAGTTATCACATAGCAGTTTTCAGCAAAATTCAACTCTACACTCTATCGAGCTCAATGCATTACCTTCTATTCTATGTTTTTTCTGTTAAGGATAGGACATAACAACTCAGGGTGAGCTGGAATTGTATAGATATTGCCTGTATACTTGTCAGAGCCATGGAATACTCATATGCAAGACGAATTCAGAGACCTACCTCATAACATTCAGAGCGGTACAGGCAATATCTTTGTTTAGTTCTGTAAACGCTAATGTTCCATTGTGTACAAAACGTGATGTTACTGAAAGTATCTTCCCGACCATTGGTAGAACACTCAAAAAACTGGCTGCATACTACTCTAAATCTTATGGAAAGTAAAATAATAAGGCTTACATCAAGTTATCTCATAGCAGTTTTCAGCAAAATTCAACTCTACTCTCGATTGATCTCCAAGCAATACCTTATATTCCATGCATTTTCAGTTAAGGATAGGACATAACAACTCAGGGTGAGCTGGAATTTTATAGATATTGCCTGTATACTTGTCAGAGCCATGGAATACTCAAAGGCAAGACGAATTCAGGAACCTATCTCATAACATTCAGAGTGGTACAGGCAATATCTTTGTTTAGTTCTGTAAATGCTAATGTTCCATTGTGTACAAAACTTGATGTTACTGAAAGTATCTTCTTGCACATTGGTAGAACACTCATAAAATTGGTTCCATACTACTCTAAATCATACGGAAAGTAAAATAATAAGGCTTACATCAAGTTCTCACATAGCAGTTTTCAGCAAAATTCAACTCTACACTCTACTGAGCTGAAAGGATTACCTTATATTCCATGCATTTTCTGTTAAGGTCGAGGACATAACAACTCAGGGTGAGCTGGAATTTTATAGATATTGCCTGTATACTTGTCAGAGCAATGGAATACACAAGTGCAAGATGAATTCAGGAAGCTACCTCATAACATTTAGAGTGGTACAGGCAATATCTTTGTTTAGTTCTGTAAATGCTAATGTTAATTTGTGTACAAAAGGTGATGTTACAGAAAGTATCTTCTCGAACGTTGGTAGAACACTCATAAAATTGGTTGCATACTACTCTTAATCATATGGAAAGTAAAATAATAAGGTTTACATCAAGTTATCACATAGCAGTTTTCAGCAAAATTCAACTCCACACTCTATCGAGCTCAATGCATTACCATCTATTCTATGCATTTTCTGTTAAGGATAGGACATAACAACTCATTGTGAGCTGGAATTGTATAGATATTGCCTGTATACTTGTCAGAGCCATGGAATACTCATATGCAAGACGAATTCAGAGACCTACCTCATAACATTCAGAGCGGTACAGGCAATATCTTTGTTTAGTTCTGTAAACGCTAATGTTCCATTGTGTACAAAACGTGATATTACTGAAAGTATCTTCCCGACCATTGGTAGAACACTCAAAAAATTGCTTGCATACTACTCTAAATCTTATGGAAAGTAAAATAATAAGGCTTACATCAAGTTATCTCATAGCAGTTTTCAGCAAAATTCAACTCTACACTCTACTGAGCTGAAAGCATTACCTTATATTCCATGCATTTTCTGTTAAGGTCGAGGACATAACAACTCAGGGTGAGCTGGAATTTTATAGATATTGCCTGTATACTTGTCAGAGCAATGGAATACACAAGTGCAAGATGAATTCAGGAACCTACCTCATAACATTCAGAGTGGTACAGGCAATATCTTTGTTTAGTTCTGTAAATGCTAATGTTAATTTGTGTACAAAAGGTGATGTTACAGAAAGTATCTTCTCGAACGTTGGTAGAACACTCATAAAATTGGTTGCATACTACTCTTAATCATATGGAAAGTAAAATAATAAGGTTTACATCAAGTTAGCGCATAGCAGTTTTCAGCAAAATTCAACTCTACACTCTATCGAGCTCAATGCATTACCTTCTATTCTATGCATTTTCTGTTAAGGATAGGACATAACAACTCATTGTAAGCTGGAATTGTATAGATATTGCCTGTATACTCGTCAAAGCCATGGAATACTCATATGCAAGACGAATTCAGAGACCTACCTCATAACATTCAGAGCGGTACAGGCAATATCTTTGTTTAGTTCTGTAAACGCTAATGTTCCATTGTGTACAAAATGTGATATTACTGAAAGTATCTTCCCGACCATTGGTAGAACACTCAAAAAATTGCTTGCATACTACTCTAAATCTTATGGAAAGTAAAATAATAAGGCTTACATCAAGTTATCTCATAGCAGTTTTCAGCAAAATTCAATACACTCTATCGAGCTCAATGCATTACCTTCTATTCTATGCATTTTCTCTTAAGGATGTGGACATAACAACTCATTGTGAGCTGGAATTGTATAGATATTGCCTGTATACTCGTCAAAGCCATGGAATACTCAAATGCAAGATGAATTCAGGAACCTACCTCATAACATTCAGACTGGGATAGGCAATATCTTTGTTTGTTCTGTAAATGCTAATGTTCCATTGTGTACAAAAGGTGATGTTACAGAAAGTATCTCGAAAATTGGTAAAACACTCATAAAATTGGTTGCACACTGCTCTAAATCATATGGTAAGCAAAATAATAAGGTTTACATCAAGTTAGCGCATAGCAGTTTTCAGCAAAATTCAACTCTACACTCTATCGAGCTCAATGCATTACCTTCTATTCTATGCATTTTCTGTTAAGGATAGGACATAACAACTCATTGTGAGCTGGAATTGTATAGATATTGCCTGTATACTTGTCAGAGCCATGGAATACTCATATGCAAGACGAATTCAGAGACCTACCTCATAACATTCAGAGCGGTACAGGCAATATCTTTGTTTAGTTCTGTAAACGCTAATGTTCCATTGTGTACAAAACGTGATGTTACTGAAAGTATCTTCCCGACCATTGGTAGAACACTCAAAAAATTGCTTGCATACTACTCTAAATTTTATGGAAAGTAAAATAATAAGGCTTACATCAAGTTATCTCATAGCAGTTTTCAGCAAAATTCAACTCTACTCTCTATCGAGCTCAATGCATTACCTTCTATTCTATGCATTTTCTCTTTAGGATGTGGACATAACAACTCATTGTGAGCTGGAATTGTATAGATATTGCCTGTATACTCGTCAAAGCCATGGAATACTCATATGCAAGACGAATTCAGAGACCTACCTCATAACATTCAGAGCGGTACAGGCAATATCTTTGTTTAGTTCTGTAAACGCTAATGTTCCATTGTGTATAAAACGTGATGTTACAGAAAGTATCTTCTCGAACATTGGTAGAACACTCATAAAATTGGTTGCATACTACTCTTAATCTTATGGAAAGTAAAATAATAAGGTTTACATCAAGTTAGCACATGGCAGTTTTCAGCAAACTTCAACTCTACACTCTATCGAGCTCAATGCATTACCTTCTATTCTATCCATTTTCTATTAAGGATAGGACATAACAACTCATTGTGAGCTGGAATTGTATAGATATTGCCTGTATACTTGTCAGAGCCATGGAATACTCATATGCAAGACGAATTCAGAGACCTACCTCATAACATTCAGAGCGGTACAGGCAATATCTTTGTTTAGTTCTGTAAACGCTAATGTTCCATTGTGTACAAAACGTGATGTTACAGAAAGTATCTTCTCGAACATTGGTAGAACACTCATAAAACTGTTTGCATACTGTTCTAAATCATATGGAAAGTAAAATAATAAGGCTTACATCAAGTTATCTCATAGCAGTTTTCAGCAAAATTCAACTCTACTCTCTATCGAGCTCAATGCATTACCTTCTATTCTATGCATTTTCTCTTTAGGATGTGGACATAACAACTCATTGTGAGCTGGAATTGTATAGATATTGCCTGTATACTCGTCAAAGCCATGGAATACTCATATGCAAGACGAATTCAGAGACCTACCTCATAACATTCAGAGCGGTACAGGCAATATCTTTGTTTAGTTCTGTAAACGCTAATGTTCCATTGTGTACAAAACGTGATGTTACAGAAAGTATCTTCTCGAACATTGGTAGAACACTCATAAAATTGGTTGCATACTACTCTTAATCTTATGGAAAGTAAAATAATAAGGTTTACATCAAGTTAGCACATGGCAGTTTTCAGCAAACTTCAACTCTACACTCTATCGAGCTCAATGCATTACCTTCTATTCTATCCATTTTCTATTAAGGATAGGACATAACAACTCATTGTGAGCTGGAATTGTATAGATATTGCCTGTATACTTGTCAGAGCCATGGAATACTCATATGCAAGACGAATTCAGAGACCTACCTCATAACATTCAGAGCGGTACAGGCAATATCTTTGTTTAGTTCTGTAAACGCTAATGTTCCATTGTGTACAAAACGTGATGTTACAGAAAGTATCTTCTCGAACATTGGTAGAACACTCATAAAACTGTTTGCATACTGTTCTAAATCATATGGAAAGTAAAATAATAAGGTTCACATCAAGTTATCACATAGCAGTTTTCAGCAAAATTCAACTCTACACTCTACTGAGCTGAAAGCATTACCTTATATTCCATGCATTTTCTGTTAAGGACGAGGACATAACAACTCAGGGTGAGCTGGAATTTTATAGATATTGCCTGTATACTTGTCAGAGCAATGGAATACACAAGTGCAAGATGAATTTAGGAACCTACCTCATAACATTCAGAGTGGTATAGGCAATATCTTTGTTCTGTAAACGCTAATGTTCCATTGTGTACAAAACGTGATATTACTGAAAGTATCTTCCCGACCATTGGTAGAACACTCAAAAAATTGCTTGCATACTACTCTAAATCTTATGGAAAGTTAAATAATAAGGCTTACATCAAGTTATCTCATAGCAGTTTTCAGCAAAATTCAACTCTACACTCTACTGAGCTGAAAGCATTACCTTATATTCCATGCATTTTCTGTTAAGGTCGAGGACATAACAACTCAGGGTGAGCTGGAATTTTATAGATATTGCCTGTATACTTGTCAGAGCAATGGAATACACAAGTGCAAGATGAATTCAGGAACCTACCTCATAACATTCAGAGTGGTACAGGCAATATCTTTGTTTAGTTCTGTAAATGCTAATGTTAATTTGTGTACAAAGGGTGATGTTACAGAAAGTATCTTCTCGAACGTTGGTAGAACACTCATCAAATTGGTTGCATACTACTCTTAATCATATGGAAAGTAAAATAATAAGGTTTACATCAAGTTATCACATAGCAGTTTTCAGCAAAATTCAACTCCGCACTCTATCGAGCTCAATGCATTACCTTCTATTCTATGCATTTTCTCTTAAGGATGTGGACATAACAACTCATTGTGAGCTGGAATTGTATAGATATTGCCTGTATACTTCTCAGAGCCATGGAATACTCAAATGCAAGATGAATTCAGGAACCTACCTCATAACATTCAGACTGGGATAGGCAATATCTTTGTTTGTTCTGTAAATGCTAATGTTCCATTGTGTACAAAATGTGATGTTACAGAAAGTATCTCGAAAATTGGTAAAACACTCATAAAATTGGTTGCACACTACTCTAAATCATATGGTAAGCAAAATAATAAGGTTTACATCAAGTTAGCGCATAGCAGTTTTCAGCAAAATTCAACTCTACACTCTATCGAGCTCAAAGCATTACCTTCTATTCTATGCATTTTCTGTTAAGGATAGGACATAACAACTCATTGTGAGCTGGAATTGTATAGATATTGCCTGTATACTTGTCAGAGCCATGGAATACTCATATGCAAGACGAATTCAGAGACCTACCTCATAACATTCAGAGCGGTACAGGCAATATCTTTGTTTAGTTCTGTAAACGCTAATGTTCCATTGTGTACAAAACGTGATATTACTGAAAGTTTCTTCCCGACCATTGGTAGAACACTCAAAAAATTGCTTGCATACTACTCTAAATCTTATGGAAAGTAAAATAATAAGGCTTACATCAAGTTATCTCTTAGCAGTTTTCAGCAAAATTCAACTCTACACTCTATCGAGCTCAATGCATTACCTTCTATTCTATGCATTTTCTCTTAAGGATGTGGACATAACAACTCAGTGTGAGCTGGAATTGTATAGATATTGCCTGTATACTTGTCAGAGCCATGGAATACTAAAATGCAAGATGAATTCAGGAAACTACCTCATATCATTCAGAGTGGTACAGGCAATATCTTTGTTTAGCTCTGTAAACGCTAATATTCCTTTGTGTACAAAAGGTGATGTTACAGAAAGTGCCTACTCGAAGACTGGTAGAACACTCATAAAATTGGTTCCATACTACTCTAAATCATAGGGAAAGTAAAATAATAACGTTTACATCAAGATAGCACATAGTACTTTTCAGCAATATTCAACTCTACACTCTACTGAGCTGAATGCATTACCTTCTATTCTATGCATTTTCTGTTAAGGACGAGGACATAACAACTCAGGGTGAGCTGGAATTTTATAGTTATTGCCTGTATACTTGTAAGAGCAAATGGAATACTCAAGTGCAAGATGAATTCAGGAACCTACCTCATAACATTCAGGGTTGTACACACAATATCTTTGTTTAGTTGTATAAACGGTAATGTTCCATTGCGTACCGAAGGTGATGTTACAGAAAGTATTTTCTCGAACATTGGTAGAACACTCATAAAATTCATTGCATACTACTCTAAATCATATGGAAAGTAAAATAACGAGGTATACATCAAGTTATCACATAGTACTTTTCAGCAAAATTCAACTCTACACTCTATCGAGGTCAATGCGTTACCTTCTATTCTATGCATTTTCTGTTGAGGATAGGACATAACAACTCATTGTGAGCTGGAATTGTATAGATGTTGCCTGTATACTTGTCACAGTCATGGAATACTCAAATGCAAGATGAATTCAGGAACCTATCTCATAACATTCAGAGTGGTACAGGCAATATCTTTGTTTAGTTCTGTAAATGCTAATGTTGCATTGTGTACAAAAGTTGATGTTACAGAAAGTATCTTCTCGAACATTGGTAGAACACTCATAAAACTGGTTGCATACTGTTCTAAATCATATGGAAAGTAAAATAATAAGGTTCACATCAAGTTATCACATAGCAGTTTCTCGCAAAATTCATCTCTACACTCTATTGAGCTGAATGCATTACATTCTATTCTAAGCATTTTGAGTTATGGATGTGTACAAAACTACTCAGGGTGAGGTGGAACGGTATAAATATTGCATGTATCCTACTCAGAGCCATGGAAAACTCAAATGCAAGGTGAATTCAGCAAGCTACCTCATAACATTTAGAGTGGTACAGGCAATATCTTTGTTTAGCTCTGTAAACGCTAATATTCCATTGTGTACAAAAGATGATGTTACAGAAAGTATCTTCTCGAAGATTGGTAGAACACTCATGAAATTGGTTGCATACTACACTAAGTGATGTGGTAAGTAAAATAATTAGGTTTACATCAAGATAACACATAGTAGTTTCCCGCAAAATTCAACTCTACACTCTACTGAGCTGAAAGCATTACCCTATATTCCATGCATTTTCTGTTAAGGTCGAGGACATAACAACTCAGGGTGAGCTGGAATTGTATAGATATTGCCTGTATACTTGTCAGAGCAATGGAATTCACAAGTGCAAGATGAATTCAGGAACCTACTTCATAACATTCAGAGTGGTGCAGGCAATATCTTTGTTTAGTTCTGTAAACGCTAATGGTCCATTGTGTACAAAGGGTGATGTTACAGAAATTATCTTCTCGAACTTTGGTAGAACACTCATCAAATTGGTTGCATACTACTCTTAATCATATGGAAAGTAAAATAATAAGGCTTACATCAAGTTATCACATAGCAGTTTTCAGCAAAATTCAATACACTCTATCGAGCTCAATGCATTACCTTCTATTCTATGCATTTTCTCTTAAGGATGTGGACATAACAACTCATTGTGAGCTGGATTTGTATAGATATTGCCTGTATACTTGTCAGAGCCATGGAATACTCAAATGCAAGATGAATTCAGGAAGCTACCTCATAACATTTAGAGTGGTACAGGCAATATCTTTGTTTAGTTCTGTAAAAGCTTATGTTCCATTGTGTAGAAAACGTGATGTTACTGAAAGTATCTTCTGGAACATTGTTAGAACACTGATAAAATTGGTTCCATAATACTCTAAATCATATGGAATGTAAAATAATGTTTACATCAAGTTATCACCTAGTAGTTTTCAGCAAATTTCAACTCTACTCTCTATTGATCTCAAAGCAATACCTTATATTCCATGCATTTTCAGTTAAGGATAGGACATAACAACTCAGGGTGAGCTGGAATTGCATAGATATTGCCTATATACTTGTCAGAGCCATGGAATACACAAAAGCAAGACGAATTCAGGAACCTATCTCATAACATTCAGAGTGGTACAGGCAATATCTTTGTTTCGTTCTGTAAATGCTAATGTTGCATTGTGTACAAAAGTTGATGTTACAGAAAGTATCTTCTCGAACATTGGTAGAACACTCATAAAACTGGTTGCATACTGTTCTAAATCATATGGAAAGTAAAATAATATGGTTCACATCAAGTTATCACATAGCAGTTTTCAGCAAAATTCAACTCTACACTATACTGAGCTGAAAGCATTACCTTATATTCCATGCATTTTCTGTTAAGGACGAGGACATAACAACTCAGGGTGAGCTGGAATTTTATAGATATTGCCTGTATACTTGTCAGAGCAATGGAATACACAAGTGCAAGATGAATTCAGGAACCTACCTCATAACATTCAGAGTGGTATATGCAATATCTTTGTTTGTTCTGTAAACGCTAATGGTCCATTGTGTACAAAAGGTGATGTTACAGAAAGTATCTTCTCGAACATTGGTAGAACACTCATAAAACTGGTTGCATACTGTTCTAAATCATATGGAAAGTAAAATAATAAGGTTCACATCAAGTTATCACATAGCAGTTTTCAGCAAAATTCAACTCTACACTCTATCGAGCTCAATGCATTACCTTCTATTCTATGCATTTTCAATTGAGGATAGGACATAACAACTCATTGTGAGCTGGAATTGTATAGATGTTGCCTGTATACTTGTCACAGTCATGGAATACACAAGTGCAAGATGAATTCAGGAACCTACCTCATAACATTCAGAGTGGTACAGGCAATATCTTTGTTTAGTTCTGTAAATGCTAATGTTAATTTGTGTACAAAGGGTGATGTTACAGAAAGTATCTTCTCGAACGTTGGTAGAACACTCATCAAATTGGTTGCATACTACTCTTAATCATATGGAAAGTAAAATAATAAGGTTTACATCAAGTTATCACATAGCAGTTTTCAGCAAAATTCAACTCCGCACTCTATCGAGCTCAATGCATTACCTTCTATTCTATGCATTTTCTCTTAAGGATGTGGACATAACAACTCATTGTGAGCTGGAATTGTATAGATATTGCCTGTATACTTCTCAGAGCCATGGAATACTCAAATGCAAGATGAATTCAGGAACCTACCTCATAACATTCAGACTGGGATAGGCAATATCTTTGTTTGTTCTGTAAATGCTAATGTTCCATTGTGTACAAAATGTGATGTTACAGAAAGTATCTCGAAAATTGGTAAAACACTCATAAAATTGGTTGCACACTACTCTAAATCATATGGTAAGCAAAATAATAAGGTTTACATCAAGTTAGCGCATAGCAGTTTTCAGCAAAATTCAACTCTACACTCTATCGAGCTCAAAGCATTACCTTCTATTCTATGCATTTTCTGTTAAGGATAGGACATAACAACTCATTGTGAGCTGGAATTGTATAGATATTGCCTGTATACTTGTCAGAGCCATGGAATACTCATATGCAAGACGAATTCAGAGACCTACCTCATAACATTCAGAGCGGTACAGGCAATATCTTTGTTTAGTTCTGTAAACGCTAATGTTCCATTGTGTACAAAACGTGATATTACTGAAAGTTTCTTCCCGACCATTGGTAGAACACTCAAAAAATTGCTTGCATACTACTCTAAATCTTATGGAAAGTAAAATAATAAGGCTTACATCAAGTTATCTCTTAGCAGTTTTCAGCAAAATTCAACTCTACACTCTATCGAGCTCAATGCATTACCTTCTATTCTATGCATTTTCTCTTAAGGATGTGGACATAACAACTCAGTGTGAGCTGGAATTGTATAGATATTGCCTGTATACTTGTCAGAGCCATGGAATACTAAAATGCAAGATGAATTCAGGAAACTACCTCATATCATTCAGAGTGGTACAGGCAATATCTTTGTTTAGCTCTGTAAACGCTAATATTCCTTTGTGTACAAAAGGTGATGTTACAGAAAGTGCCTACTCGAAGACTGGTAGAACACTCATAAAATTGGTTCCATACTACTCTAAATCATAGGGAAAGTAAAATAATAACGTTTACATCAAGATAGCACATAGTACTTTTCAGCAATATTCAACTCTACACTCTACTGAGCTGAATGCATTACCTTCTATTCTATGCATTTTCTGTTAAGGACGAGGACATAACAACTCAGGGTGAGCTGGAATTTTATAGTTATTGCCTGTATACTTGTAAGAGCAAATGGAATACTCAAGTGCAAGATGAATTCAGGAACCTACCTCATAACATTCAGGGTTGTACACACAATATCTTTGTTTAGTTGTATAAACGGTAATGTTCCATTGCGTACCGAAGGTGATGTTACAGAAAGTATTTTCTCGAACATTGGTAGAACACTCATAAAATTCATTGCATACTACTCTAAATCATATGGAAAGTAAAATAACGAGGTATACATCAAGTTATCACATAGTACTTTTCAGCAAAATTCAACTCTACACTCTATCGAGGTCAATGCGTTACCTTCTATTCTATGCATTTTCTGTTGAGGATAGGACATAACAACTCATTGTGAGCTGGAATTGTATAGATGTTGCCTGTATACTTGTCACAGTCATGGAATACTCAAATGCAAGATGAATTCAGGAACCTATCTCATAACATTCAGAGTGGTACAGGCAATATCTTTGTTTAGTTCTGTAAATGCTAATGTTGCATTGTGTACAAAAGTTGATGTTACAGAAAGTATCTTCTCGAACATTGGTAGAACACTCATAAAACTGGTTGCATACTGTTCTAAATCATATGGAAAGTAAAATAATAAGGTTCACATCAAGTTATCACATAGCAGTTTCTCGCAAAATTCATCTCTACACTCTATTGAGCTGAATGCATTACATTCTATTCTAAGCATTTTGAGTTATGGATGTGTACAAAACTACTCAGGGTGAGGTGGAACGGTATAAATATTGCATGTATCCTACTCAGAGCCATGGAAAACTCAAATGCAAGGTGAATTCAGCAAGCTACCTCATAACATTTAGAGTGGTACAGGCAATATCTTTGTTTAGCTCTGTAAACGCTAATATTCCATTGTGTACAAAAGATGATGTTACAGAAAGTATCTTCTCGAAGATTGGTAGAACACTCATGAAATTGGTTGCATACTACACTAAGTGATGTGGTAAGTAAAATAATTAGGTTTACATCAAGATAACACATAGTAGTTTCCCGCAAAATTCAACTCTACACTCTACTGAGCTGAAAGCATTACCCTATATTCCATGCATTTTCTGTTAAGGTCGAGGACATAACAACTCAGGGTGAGCTGGAATTGTATAGATATTGCCTGTATACTTGTCAGAGCAATGGAATTCACAAGTGCAAGATGAATTCAGGAACCTACTTCATAACATTCAGAGTGGTGCAGGCAATATCTTTGTTTAGTTCTGTAAACGCTAATGGTCCATTGTGTACAAAGGGTGATGTTACAGAAATTATCTTCTCGAACTTTGGTAGAACACTCATCAAATTGGTTGCATACTACTCTTAATCATATGGAAAGTAAAATAATAAGGCTTACATCAAGTTATCACATAGCAGTTTTCAGCAAAATTCAATACACTCTATCGAGCTCAATGCATTACCTTCTATTCTATGCATTTTCTCTTAAGGATGTGGACATAACAACTCATTGTGAGCTGGATTTGTATAGATATTGCCTGTATACTTGTCAGAGCCATGGAATACTCAAATGCAAGATGAATTCAGGAAGCTACCTCATAACATTTAGAGTGGTACAGGCAATATCTTTGTTTAGTTCTGTAAAAGCTTATGTTCCATTGTGTAGAAAACGTGATGTTACTGAAAGTATCTTCTGGAACATTGTTAGAACACTGATAAAATTGGTTCCATAATACTCTAAATCATATGGAATGTAAAATAATGTTTACATCAAGTTATCACCTAGTAGTTTTCAGCAAATTTCAACTCTACTCTCTATTGATCTCAAAGCAATACCTTATATTCCATGCATTTTCAGTTAAGGATAGGACATAACAACTCAGGGTGAGCTGGAATTGCATAGATATTGCCTATATACTTGTCAGAGCCATGGAATACTCAAAAGCAAGACGAATTCAGGAACCTATCTCATAACATTCAGAGTGGTACAGGCAATATCTTTGTTTCGTTCTGTAAATGCTAATGTTGCATTGTGTACAAAAGTTGATGTTACAGAAAGTATCTTCTCGAACATTGGTAGAACACTCATAAAACTGGTTGCATACTGTTCTAAATCATATGGAAAGTAAAATAATAAGGTTCACATCAAGTTATCACATAGCAGTTTTCAGCAAAATTCAACTCTACACTATACTGAGCTGAAAGCATTACCTTATATTCCATGCATTTTCTGTTAAGGACGAGGACATAACAACTCAGGGTGAGCTGGAATTTTATAGATATTGCCTGTATACTTGTCAGAGCAATGGAATACACAAGTGCAAGATGAATTCAGGAACCTACCTCATAACATTCAGAGTGGTATATGCAATATCTTTGTTTGTTCTGTAAACGCTAATGGTCCATTGTGTACAAAAGGTGATGTTACAGAAAGTATCTTCTCGAACATTGGTAGAACACTCATAAAACTGGTTGCATACTGTTCTAAATCATATGGAAAGTAAAATAATAAGGTTCACATCAAGTTATCACATAGCAGTTTTCAGCAAAATTCAACTCTACACTCTATCGAGCTCAATGCATTACCTTCTATTCTATGCATTTTCAATTGAGGATAGGACATAACAACTCATTGTGAGCTGGAATTGTATAGATGTTGCCTGTATACTTGTCACAGTCATGGAATACTCAAATGCAAGATGAATTCAGGAACCTATCTCATAACATTCAGAGTGGTACAGGCAATATCTTTGTTTAGTTCTGTAAATGCTAATGTTGCATTGTGTACAAAAGTTGATGTTACAGAAAGTATCTTCTCGAACATTGGTAGAACACTCATAAAACTGGTTGCATACTGTTCTAAATCATATGGAAAGTAAAATAATAAGGTTCACATCAAGTTATCACATAGCAGTTTCTCGCAAAATTCATCTCTACACTCTATTGAGCTGAAAGCATTACCTTATATTCCATGCATTTTCTGTTAAGGACGAGGACATAACAACTCAGGGTGAGCTGGAATTTTATAGATATTGCCTGTATACTTGTCAGAGCAATGGAATACACAAGTGCAAGATGAATTCAGGAACCTACCTCATAACATTCAGAGTGGTATATGCAATATCTTTGTTTGTTCTGTAAACGCTAATGGTCCATTGTGTACAAAAGGTGATGTTACAGAAAGTATCTTCTCGAACATTGGTAGAACACTCATAAAACTGGTTGCATACTGTTCTAAATCATATGGAAAGTAAAATAATAAGGTTCACATCAAGTTATCACATAGCAGTTTTCAGCAAAATTCAACTCTACACTCTATCGAGCTCAATGCATTACCATCTATTCTATGCATTTTCAATTGAGGATAGGACATAACAACTCATTGTGAGCTGGAATTGTATAGATGTTGCCTGTATACTTGTCACAGTCATGGAATACTCAAATGCAAGATGAATTCAGGAACCTATCTCATAACATTCAGAGTGGTACAGGCAATATCTTTGTTTAGTTCTGTAAATGCTAATGTTGCATTGTGTACAAAAGTTGATGTTACAGAAAGTATCTTCTCGAACATTGGTAGAACACTCATAAAACTGGTTGCATACTGTTCTAAATCATATGGAAAGTAAAATAATAAGGTTCACATCAAGTTATCACATAGCAGTTTTCAGCAAAATTCAACTCTACACTATACTGAGCTGAAAGCATTACCTTATATTCCATGCATTTTCTGTTAAGGACGAGGACATAACAACTCAGGGTGAGCTGGAATTTTATAGATATTGCCTGTATACTTGTCAGAGCAATGGAATACACAAGTGCAAGATGAATTCAGGAACCTACCTCATAACATTCAGAGTGGTATATGCAATATCTTTGTTTGTTCTGTAAACGCTAATGGTCCATTGTGTACAAAAGGTGATGTTACAGAAAGTATCTTCTCGAACATTGGTAGAACACTCATAAAACTGGTTGCATACTGTTCTAAATCATATGGAAAGTAAAATAATAAGGTTCACATCAAGTTATCACATAGCAGTTTTCAGCAAAATTCAACTCTACACTCTATCGAGCTCAATGCATTACCTTCTATTCTATGCATTTTCAATTGAGGATAGGACATAACAACTCATTGTGAGGTGGAACGGTATAAATATTGCATGTATCCTACTCAGAGCCATGGAAAACTCAAATGCAAGGTGAATTCAGCAAGCTACCTCATAACATTTAGAGTGGAACAGTAAATATCTTTGTTTAGTTCTGTAAACGCTAATATTCCATTGTGTACAAAAGATGATGTTACAGAAAGTATCTTCTCGAAGATTGGTAGAACACTCATGAAATTGGTTGCATACTACACTAAGTGATGTGGTAAGTAAAATAATTAGGTTTACATCAAGATAACACATAGTAGTTTCCCGCAAAATTCAACTCTACACTCTACTGAGCTGAAAGCATTACCCTATATTCCATGCATTTTCTGTTAAGGACGAGGACATAACAACTCAGGGTGAGCTGGAATTGTATAGATATTGCCTGTATACTTGTCAGAGCAATGGAATACACAAGTGCAAGATGAATTCAGGAACCTACTTCATAACATTCAGAGTGGTGCAGGCAATATCTTTGTTTAGTTCTGTAAACGCTAATGGTCCATTGTGTACAAAGGGTGATGTTACAGAAATTATCTTCTCGAACTTTGGTAGAACACTCATCAAATTGGTTGCATACTACTCTTAATCATATGGAAAGTAAAATAATAAGGCTTACATCAAGTTATCACATAGCAGTTTTCAGCAAAATTCAATACACTCTATCGAGCTCAATGCATTACCTTCTATTCTATGCATTTTCTCTTAAGGATGTGGACATAACAACTCATTGTGAGCTGGATTTGTATAGATATTGCCTGTATACTTCTCAGAGCCATGGAATACTCAAATGCAAGATGAATTCAGGAAGCTACCTCATAACATTTAGAGTGGTACAGGCAATATCTTTGTTTAGTTCTGTAAAAGCTTATGTTCCATTGTGTAGAAAACGTGATGTTACTGAAAGTATCTTCTCGAACATTGTTAGAACACTGATAAAATTGGTTCCATAATACTCTAAATCATATGGAATGTAAAATAATGTTTACATCAAGTTATCACCTAGTAGTTTTCAGCAAATTTCAACTCTACTCTCTATTGATCTCAAAGCAATACCTTATATTCCATGCATTTTCAGTTAAGGATAGGACATAACAACTCAGGGTGAGCTGGAATTGTATAGATATTGCCTATATACTTGTCAGAGCCATGGAATACTCAAAGGCAAGACGAATTCAGGAACCTATCTCATAACATTCAGAGTGGTACAGGCAATATCTTTGTTTAGTTCTGTAAATGCTAATGTTGCATTGTGTACAAAAGTTGATGTTACAGAAAGTATCTTCTCGAACATTGGTAGAACACTCATAAAACTGGTTGCATACTGTTCTAAATCATATGGAAAGTAAAATAATAAGGTTCACATCAAGTTATCACATAGCAGTTTTCAGCAAAATTCAACTCTACACTCTACTGAGCTGAAAGCATTACTTTATATTCCATGCATTTTCTGTTAAGGACGAGGACATAACAACTCAGGGTGAGCTGGAATTTTATAGATATTGCCTGTATACTTGTCAGAGCATTGGAATACACAAGTGCAAGATGAATTCAGGAACCTACCTCATAACATTCAGAGTGGTATAGGCAATATCTTTGTTTGTTCTGTAAACGCTAATGGTCCATTGTGTACAAAAGGTGATGTTACAGAAAGTATCTTCTCGAACTTTGGTAGAACACTCATAAACTCGGTTGCATACTACTCTAAATCATATGGAAAGTAAAATAATGAGGTTCACATCAAGTTATCACATAGCAGTTTTCAGCAAAATTCAACTCTACACTCTATCGAGCTCAATGCATTACCTTCTATTCTATGCATTTTCTGTTGAGGATAGGACATAACAACTCATTGTGAGCGGGAATTGTATAGATGTTGCCTGTATACTTGTCACAGTCATGGAATACTCAAATGCAAGATGAATTCAGGAACCTATCTCATAACATTCAGAGTGGTACAGGCAATATCTTTGTTTAGTTCTGTAAATGCTAATGTTGCATTGTGTACAAAAGTTGATGTTACAGAAAGTATCTTCTCGAACATTGGTAGAACACTCATAAAACTGGTTGCATACTGTTCTAAATCATATGGAAAGTAAAATAATAAGGTTCACATCAAGTTATCACATAGCAGTTTCTCGCAAAATTCATCTCTACACTCTATTGAGCTGAATGCATTACATTCTATTCTATGCATTTTGAGTTATGGATGTGTACAAAACTACTCAGGGTGAGGTGGAACGGTATAAATATTGCATGTATCCTACTCAGAGCCATGGAAAACTCAAATGCAAGGTGAATTCAGCAAGCTACCTCATAACATTTAGAGTGGAACAGTAAATATCTTTGTTTAGTTCTGTAAACGCTAATATTCCATTGTGTACAAAAGATGATGTTACAGAAAGTATCTTCTCGAAGATTGGTAGAACACTCATGAAATTGGTTGCATACTACACTAAGTGATGTGGTAAGTAAAATAATTAGGTTTACATCAAGATAACACATAGTAGTTTCCCGCAAAATTCAACTCTACACTCTACTGAGCTGAAAGCATTACCCTATATTCCATGCATTTTCTGTTAAGGACGAGGACATAACAACTCAGGGTGAGCTGGAATTGTATAGATATTGCCTGTATACTTGTCAGAGCAATGGAATACACAAGTGCAAGATGAATTCAGGAACCTACTTCATAACATTCAGAGTGGTGCAGGCAATATCTTTGTTTAGTTCTGTAAACGCTAATGGTCCATTGTGTACAAAGGGTGATGTTACAGAAATTATCTTCTCGAACTTTGGTAGAACACTCATCAAATTGGTTGCATACTACTCTTAATCATATGGAAAGTAAAATAATAAGGCTTACATCAAGTTATCACATAGCAGTTTTCAGCAAAATTCAATACACTCTATCGAGCTCAATGCATTACCTTCTATTCTATGCATTTTCTCTTAAGGATGTGGACATAACAACTCATTGTGAGCTGGATTTGTATAGATATTGCCTGTATACTTCTCAGAGCCATGGAATACTCAAATGCAAGATGAATTCAGGAAGCTACCTCATAACATTTAGAGTGGTACAGGCAATATCTTTGTTTAGTTCTGTAAAAGCTTATGTTCCATTGTGTAGAAAACGTGATGTTACTGAAAGTATCTTCTCGAACATTGTTAGAACACTGATAAAATTGGTTCCATAATACTCTAAATCATATGGAATGTAAAATAATGTTTACATCAAGTTATCACCTAGTAGTTTTCAGCAAATTTCAACTCTACTCTCTATTGATCTCAAAGCAATACCTTATATTCCATGCATTTTCAGTTAAGGATAGGACATAACAACTCAGGGTGAGCTGGAATTGCATAGATATTGCCTATATACTTGTCAGAGCCATGGAATATTCAAAGGCAAGACGAATTCAGGAACCTATCTCATAACATTCAGAGTGGTACAGGCAATATCTTTGTTTAGTTCTGTAAATGCTAATGTTGCATTGTGTACAAAAGTTGATGTTACAGAAAGTATCTTCTCGAACATTGGTAGAACACTCATAAAACTGGTTGCATACTGTTCTAAATCATATGGAAAGTAAAATAATAAGGTTCACATCAAGTTATCACATAGCAGTTTTCAGCAAAATTCAACTCTACACTCTACTGAGCTGAAAGCATTACCTTATATTCCATGCATTTTCTGTTAAGGTCGAGGACATAACAACTCAGGGTGAGCTGGAATTTTATAGATATTGCCTGTATACTTGTCAGAGCAATGGAATACACAAGTGCAAGATGAATTCAGGAACCTACCTCATAACATTCAGAGTGGTACAGGCAATATCTTTGTTTAGTTCTGTAAATGCTAATGTTAATTTGTGTACAAAAGGTGATGTTACAGAAAGTATCTTCTCGAACGTTGGTAGAACACTCATCAAATTGGTTGCATACTACTCTTAATCATATGGAAAGTAAAATAATAAGGTTTACATCAAGTTATCACATAGCAGTTTTCAGCAAAATTCAACTCCGCACTCTATCGAGCTCAATGCATTACCTTCTATTCTATGCATTTTCTCTTAAGGATGTGGACATAACAACTCATTGTGAGCTGGAATTGTATAGATATTGCCTGTATACTTCTCAGAGCCATGGAATACTCAAATGCAAGATGAATTCAGGAACCTACCTCATAACATTCAGACTGGGATAGGCAATATCTTTGTTTGTTCTGTAAATGCTAATGTTCCATTGTGTACAGAATGTGATGTTACAGAAAGTATCGCGAAAATTGGTAAAACACTCATAAAATTGGTTGCACACTACTCTAAATCATATGGTAAGCAAAATAATAAGGTTTACATCAAGTTAGCGCATAGCAGTTTTCAGCAAAATTCAACTCTACACTCTATCGAGCTCAATGCATTACCTTCTATTCTATGCATTTTCTGTTAAGGATAGGACATAACAACTCATTGTGAGCTGGAATTGTATAGATGTTGCCTGTATACTTGTCAGAGCCATGGAATACTCATATGCAAGACGAATTCAGAGACCTACCTCATAACATTCAGAGCGGTACAGGCAATATCTTTGTTTAGTTCTGTAAACGCTAATGTTCCATTGTGTACAAAACGTGATGTTACTGAAAGTATCTTCCCGACCATTGGTAGAACACTCAAAAAATTGCTTGCATACTACTCTAAATCTTATGGAAAGTAAAATAATAAGGCTTACATCAAGTTATCTCTTAGCAGTTTTCAGCAAAATTCAACTCTACTCTCTATCGAGCTCAATGCATTACCTTCTATTCTATGCATTTTCTCTTAAGGATGTGGACATAACAACTCAGTGTGAGCTGGAATTGTATAGATATTGCCTGTATACTTGTCAGAGCCATGGAATACTAAAATGCAAGATGAATTCAGGAAACTACCTCATATCATTCAGAGTGGTACAGGCAATATCTTTGTTTAGCTCTGTAAACGCTAATATTCCTTTGTGTACAAAAGGTGATGTTACAGAAAGTGCCTACTCGAAGACTGGTAGAACACTCATAAAATTGGTTCCATACTACTCTAAATCATAGGGAAAGTAAAATAATAACGTTTACATCAAGATAGCACATAGTACTTTTCAGCAATATTCAACTCTACACTCTACTGAGCTGAATGCATTACCTTCTATTCTATGCATTTTCTGTTAAGGACGAGGACATAACAACTCAGGGTGAGCTGGAATTTTATAGTTATTGCCTGTATACTTGTAAGAGCAAATGGAATACTCAAGTGCAAGATGAATTCAGGAACCTACCTCATAACATTCAGGGTGGTACACACAATATCTTTGTTTAGTTGTATAAACGGTAATGTTCCATTGCGTACCGAAGGTGATGTTACAGAAAGTATTTTCTCGAACATTGGTAGAACACTCATAAAATTCATTGCATACTACTCTAAATCATATGGAAAGTAAAATAACGAGGTATACATCAAGTTATCACATAGTACTTTTCAGCAAAATTCAACTCTACACTCTATCGAGCTCAATGCGTTACCTTCTATTCTATGCATTTTCTGTTGAGGATAGGACATAACAACTCATTGTGAGCTGGAATTGTATAGATGTTGCCTGTATACTTGTCACAGTCATGGAATACTCAAATGCAAGATGAATTCAGGAACCTATCTCATAACATTCAGAGTGGTACAGGCAATATCTTTGTTTAGTTCTGTAAACGCTAATGTTGCATTGTGTACAAAAGTTGATGTTACAGAAAGTATCTTCTCGAACATTGGTAGAACACTCATAAAACTGGTTGCATACTGTTCTAAATCATATGGAAAGTAAAATAATAAGGTTCACATCAAGTTATCACATAGCAGTTTTCAGCAAAATTCAACTCTACACTCTACTGAGCTGAAAGCATTACCTTATATTCCATGCATTTTCTGTTAAGGACGAGGACATAACAACTCAGGGTGAGCTGGAATTTTATAGATATTGCCTGTATACTTGTCAGAGCAATGGAATACACAAGTGCAAGATGAATTCAGGAACCTATCTCATAACATTCAGAGTGGTATAGGCAATATCTTTGTTTGTTCTGTAAACGCTAATGGTCCATTGTGTACAAAAGGTGATGTTACAGAAAGTATCTTCTCGAACATTGGTAGAACACTCATAAAACTGGTTGCATACTTCTAAATCATATGGAAAGTAAAATAATAAGGTTCACATCAAGTTATCACATAGCAGTTTTCAGCAAAATTCAACTCTACACTCTACTGAGCTGAAAGCATTACCTTATATTCCATGCATTTTCTGTTAAGGACGAGGACATAACAACTCAGGGTGAGCTGGAATTTTATAGATATTGCCTGTATACTTGTCAGAGCAATGGAATACACAAGTGCAAGATGAATTCAGGAACCTACCTCATATCATTCAGAGTGGTACAGGCAATATCTTTGTTTAGCTCTGTAAACGCTAATATTCCTTTGTGTACAAAAGGTGATGCTACAGAAAGTATCTTCTCGAAGATTGGTAGAACACTCATGAAATTGTTTGCATACTACTCTAAATCATATGGAAAGTAAAATAATAGCGTTTACATCAAGATAACACATAGCAGTTTTCAGCAAAATTCAACTCCGCACTCTATCGAGCTCAATGCATTACCTTCTATTCTATGCATTTTCTCTTAAGGATGTGGACATAACAACTCATTGTGAGCTGGAATTGTATAGATATTGCCTGTATACTTCTCAGAGCCATGGAATACTCAAATGCAAGATGAATTCAGGAACCTACCTCATAACATTCAGACTGGGATAGGCAATATCTTTGTTTGTTCTGTAAATGCTAATGTTCCATTGTGTACAAAATGTGATGTTACAGAAAGTATCTCGAAAATTGGTAAAACACTCATAAAATTGGTTGCACACTACTCTAAATCATATGGTAAGCAAAATAATAAGGTTTACATCAAGTTAGCGCATAGCAGTTTTCAGCAAAATTCAACTCTACACTCTATCGAGCTCAATGCATTACCTTCTATTCTATGCATTTTCTGTTAAGGATAGGACATAACAACTCATTGTGAGCTGGAATTGTATAGATATTGCCTGTATACTTGTCAGAGCCATGGAATACTCATATGCAAGACGAATTCAGAGACCTACCTCATAACATTCAGAGCGGTACAGGCAATATCTTTGTTTAGTTCTGTAAACGCTAATGTTCCATTGTGTACAAAACGTGATATTACTGAAAGTAACTTCCCGACCATTGGTAGAACACTCAAAAAATTGCTTGCATACTACTCTAAATCTTATGGAAAGTAAAATAATAAGGCTTACATCAAGTTATCTCTTAGCAGTTTTCAGCAAAATTCAACTCTACTCTCTATCGAGCTCAATGCATTACCTTCTATTCTATGCATTTTCTCTTAAGGATGTGGACATAACAACTCAGTGTGAGCTGGAATTGTATAGATATTGCCTGTATACTTGTCCGAGCCATGGAATACTAAAATGCAAGATGAATTCAGGAAACTACCTCATATCATTCAGAGTGGTACAGGCAATATCTTTGTTTAGCTCTGTAAACGCTAATATTCCTTTGTGTACAAAAGGTGATGTTACAGAAAGTGCCTACTCGAAGACTGGTAGAACACTCATAAAATTGGTTCCATACTACTCGAAATCATAGGGAAAGTAAAATAATAACGTTTACATCAAGATAGCACATAGTACTTTTCAGCAATATTCAACTCTACACTCTACTGAGCTGAATGCATTACCTTCTATTCTATGCATTTTCTGTTAAGGACGAGGACATAACAACTCAGGGTGAGCTGGAATTTTATAGTTATTGCCTGTATACTTGTAAGAGCAAATGGAATACTCAAGTGCAAGATGAATTCAGGAACCTACCTCATAACATTCAGGGTGGTACACACAATATCTTTGTTTAGTTGTATAAACGGTAATGTTCCATTGCGTACCGAAGGTGATGTTACAGAAAGTATTTTCTCGAACATTGGTAGAACACTCATAAAATTCATTGCATACTACTCTAAATCATATGGAAAGTAAAATAACGAGGTATACATCAAGTTATCACATAGTACTTTTCAGCAAAATTCAACTCTACACTCTATCGAGCTCAATGCGTTACCTTCTATTCTATGCATTTTCTGTTGAGGATAGGACATAACAACTCATTGTGAGCTGGAATTGTATAGATGTTGCCTGTATACTTGTCACAGTCATGGAATACTCAAATGCAAGATGAATTCAGGAACCTATCTCATAACATTCAGAGTGGTACAGGCAATATCTTTGTTTAGTTCTGTAAATGCTAATGTTGCATTGTGTACAAAAGTTGATGTTACAGAAAGTATCTTCTCGAACATTGGTAGAACACTCATAAAACTGGTTGCATACTGTTCTAAATCATATGGAAAGTAAAATAATAAGGTTCACATCAAGTTATCACATAGCAGTTTCTCGCAAAATTCATCTCTACACTCTATTGAGCTGAATGCATTACATTCTATTCTAAGCATTTTGAGTTATGGATGTGTACAAAACTACTCAGGGTGAGGTGGAACGGTATAAATATTGCATGTATCCTACTCAGAGCCATGGAAAACTCAAATGCAAGGTGAATTCAGCAAGCTACCTCATAACATTTAGAGTGGTACAGGCAATATCTTTGTTTAGCTCTGTAAACGCTAATATTCCATTGTGTACAAAAGATGATGTTACAGAAAGTATCTTCTCGAAGATTGGTAGAACACTCATGAAATTGGTTGCATACTACACTAAGTGATGTGGTAAGTAAAATAATGAGGTTTACATCAAGATAACACATAGTAGTTTCCCGCAAAATTCAACTCTACACTCTACTGAGCTGAAAGCATTACCCTATATTCCATGCATTTTCTGTTAAGGACGAGGACATAACAACTCAGGGTGAGCTGGAATTTTATAGATATTGCCTGTATACTTGTCAGAGCAATGGAATACACAAGTGCAAGATGAATTCAGGAACCTATCTCATAACATTCAGAGTGGTATAGGCAATATCTTTGTTTGTTCTGTAAACGCTAATGGTCCATTGTGTACAAAAGGTGATGTTACAGAAAGTATCTTCTCGAACATTGGTAGAACACTCATAAAACTGGTTGCATACTTCTAAATCATATGGAAAGTAAAATAATAAGGTTCACATCAAGTTATCACATAGCAGTTTTCAGCAAAATTCAACTCTACACTCTACTGAGCTGAAAGCATTACCTTATATTCCATGCATTTTCTGTTAAGGACGAGGACATAACAACTCAGGGTGAGCTGGAATTTTATAGATATTGCCTGTATACTTGTCAGAGCAATGGAATACACAAGTGCAAGATGAATTCAGGAACCTACCTCATATCATTCAGAGTGGTACAGGCAATATCTTTGTTTAGCTCTGTAAACGCTAATATTCCTTTGTGTACAAAAGGTGATGCTACAGAAAGTATCTTCTCGAAGATTGGTAGAACACTCATGAAATTGTTTGCATACTACTCTAAATCATATGGAAAGTAAAATAATAGCGTTTACATCAAGATAACACATAGCAGTTTTCAGCAAAATTCAACTCCGCACTCTATCGAGCTCAATGCATTACCTTCTATTCTATGCATTTTCTCTTAAGGATGTGGACATAACAACTCATTGTGAGCTGGAATTGTATAGATATTGCCTGTATACTTCTCAGAGCCATGGAATACTCAAATGCAAGATGAATTCAGGAACCTACCTCATAACATTCAGACTGGGATAGGCAATATCTTTGTTTGTTCTGTAAATGCTAATGTTCCATTGTGTACAAAATGTGATGTTACAGAAAGTATCTCGAAAATTGGTAAAACACTCATAAAATTGGTTGCACACTACTCTAAATCATATGGTAAGCAAAATAATAAGGTTTACATCAAGTTAGCGCATAGCAGTTTTCAGCAAAATTCAACTCTACACTCTATCGAGCTCAATGCATTACCTTCTATTCTATGCATTTTCTGTTAAGGATAGGACATAACAACTCATTGTGAGCTGGAATTGTATAGATATTGCCTGTATACTTGTCAGAGCCATGGAATACTCATATGCAAGACGAATTCAGAGACCTACCTCATAACATTCAGAGCGGTACAGGCAATATCTTTGTTTAGTTCTGTAAACGCTAATGTTCCATTGTGTACAAAACGTGATATTACTGAAAGTAACTTCCCGACCATTGGTAGAACACTCAAAAAATTGCTTGCATACTACTCTAAATCTTATGGAAAGTAAAATAATAAGGCTTACATCAAGTTATCTCTTAGCAGTTTTCAGCAAAATTCAACTCTACTCTCTATCGAGCTCAATGCATTACCTTCTATTCTATGCATTTTCTCTTAAGGATGTGGACATAACAACTCAGTGTGAGCTGGAATTGTATAGATATTGCCTGTATACTTGTCCGAGCCATGGAATACTAAAATGCAAGATGAATTCAGGAAACTACCTCATATCATTCAGAGTGGTACAGGCAATATCTTTGTTTAGCTCTGTAAACGCTAATATTCCTTTGTGTACAAAAGGTGATGTTACAGAAAGTGCCTACTCGAAGACTGGTAGAACACTCATAAAATTGGTTCCATACTACTCGAAATCATAGGGAATGTAAAATAATAACGTTTACATCAAGATAGCACATAGTACTTTTCAGCAATATTCAACTCTACACTCTACTGAGCTGAATGCATTACCTTCTATTCTATGCATTTTCTGTTAAGGACGAGGACATAACAACTCAGGGTGAGCTGGAATTTTATAGTTATTGCCTGTATACTTGTAAGAGCAAATGGAATACTCAAGTGCAAGATGAATTCAGGAACCTACCTCATAACATTCAGGGTGGTACACACAATATCTTTGTTTAGTTGTATAAACGGTAATGTTCCATTGCGTACCGAAGGTGATGTTACAGAAAGTATTTTCTCGAACATTGGTAGAACACTCATAAAATTCATTGCATACTACTCTAAATCATATGGAAAGTAAAATAACGAGGTATACATCAAGTTATCACATAGTACTTTTCAGCAAAATTCAACTCTACACTCTATCGAGCTCAATGCGTTACCTTCTATTCTATGCATTTTCTGTTGAGGATAGGACATAACAACTCATTGTGAGCTGGAATTGTATAGATGTTGCCTGTATACTTGTCACAGTCATGGAATACTCAAATGCAAGATGAATTCAGGAACCTATCTCATAACATTCAGAGTGGTACAGGCAATATCTTTGTTTAGTTCTGTAAATGCTAATGTTGCATTGTGTACAAAAGTTGATGTTACAGAAAGTATCTTCTCGAACATTGGTAGAACACTCATAAAACTGGTTGCATACTGTTCTAAATCATATGGAAAGTAAAATAATAAGGTTCACATCAAGTTATCACATAGCAGTTTCTCGCAAAATTCATCTCTACACTCTATTGAGCTGAATGCATTACATTCTATTCTAAGCATTTTGAGTTATGGATGTGTACAAAACTACTCAGGGTGAGGTGGAACGGTATAAATATTGCATGTATCCTACTCAGAGCCATGGAAAACTCAAATGCAAGGTGAATTCAGCAAGCTACCTCATAACATTTAGAGTGGTACAGGCAATATCTTTGTTTAGCTCTGTAAACGCTAATATTCCATTGTGTACAAAAGATGATGTTACAGAAAGTATCTTCTCGAAGATTGGTAGAACACTCATGAAATTGGTTGCATACTACACTAAGTGATGTGGTAAGTAAAATAATGAGGTTTACATCAAGATAACACATAGTAGTTTCCCGCAAAATTCAACTCTACACTCTACTGAGCTGAAAGCATTACCCTATATTCCATGCATTTTCTGTTAAGGTCGAGGACATAACAACTCAGGGTGAGCTGGAATTGTATAGATATTGCCTGTATACTTGTCAGAGCAATGGAATTCACAAGTGCAAGATGAATTCAGGAACCTACTTCATAACATTCAGAGTGGTGCAGGCAATATCTTTGTTTAGTTCTGTAAACGCTAATGGTCCATTGTGTACAAAGGGTGATGTTACAGAAATTATCTTCTCGAACTTTGGTAGAACACTCATCAAATTGGTTGCATACTACTCTTAATCATATGGAAAGTAAAATAATAAGGCTTACATCAAGTTATCACATAGCAGTTTTCAGCAAAATTCAATACACTCTATCGAGCTCAATGCATTACCTTCTATTCTATGCATTTTCTCTTAAGGATGTGGACATAACAACTCATTGTGAGCTGGATTTGTATAGATATTGCCTGTATACTTGTCAGAGCCATGGAATACTCAAATGCAAGATGAATTCAGGAAGCTACCTCATAACATTTAGAGTGGTACAGGCAATATCTTTGTTTAGTTGTGTAAAAGCTTATGTTCCATTGTGTAGAAAACGTGATGTTACTGAAAGTATCTTCTGGAACATTGTTAGAACACTGATAAAATTGGTTCCATAATACTCTAAATCATATGGAATGTAAAATAATGTTTACATCAAGTTATCACCTAGTAGTTTTCAGCAAAATTCAACTCCGCACTCTATCGAGCTCAATGCATTACCTTCTATTCTATGCATTTTCTCTTAAGGATGTGGACATAACAACTCATTGTGAGCTGGAATTGTATAGATATTGCCTGTATACTTCTCAGAGCCATGGAATACTCAAATGCAAGATGAATTCAGGAACCTACCTCATAACATTCAGACTGGGATAGGCAATATCTTTGTTTGTTCTGTAAATGCTAATGTTCCATTGTGTACAGAATGTGATGTTACAGAAAGTATCGCGAAAATTGGTAAAACACTCATAAAATTGGTTGCACACTACTCTAAATCATATGGTAAGCAAAATAATAAGGTTTACATCAAGTTAGCGCATAGCAGTTTTCAGCAAAATTCAACTCTACACTCTATCGAGCTCAATGCATTACCTTCTATTCTATGCATTTTCTGTTAAGGATAGGACATAACAACTCATTGTGAGCTGGAATTGTATAGATGTTGCCTGTATACTTGTCAGAGCCATGGAATACTCATATGCAAGACGAATTCAGAGACCTACCTCATAACATTCAGAGCGGTACAGGCAATATCTTTGTTTAGTTCTGTAAACGCTAATGTTCCATTGTGTACAAAACGTGATGTTACTGAAAGTATCTTCCCGACCATTGGTAGAACACTCAAAAAATTGCTTGCATACTACTCTAAATCTTATGGAAAGTAAAATAATAAGGCTTACATCAAGTTATCTCTTAGCAGTTTTCAGCAAAATTCAACTCTACTCTCTATCGAGCTCAATGCATTACCTTCTATTCTATGCATTTTCTCTTAAGGATGTGGACATAACAACTCAGTGTGAGCTGGAATTGTATAGATATTGCCTGTATACTTGTCAGAGCCATGGAATACTAAAATGCAAGATGAATTCAGGAAACTACCTCATATCATTCAGAGTGGTACAGGCAATATCTTTGTTTAGCTCTGTAAACGCTAATATTCCTTTGTGTACAAAAGGTGATGTTACAGAAAGTGCCTACTCGAAGACTGGTAGAACACTCATAAAATTGGTTCCATACTACTCTAAATCATAGGGAAAGTAAAATAATAACGTTTACATCAAGATAGCACATAGTACTTTTCAGCAATATTCAACTCTACACTCTACTGAGCTGAATGCATTACCTTCTATTCTATGCATTTTCTGTTAAGGACGAGGACATAACAACTCAGGGTGAGCTGGAATTTTATAGTTATTGCCTGTATACTTGTAAGAGCAAATGGAATACTCAAGTGCAAGATGAATTCAGGAACCTACCTCATAACATTCAGGGTGGTACACACAATATCTTTGTTTAGTTGTATAAACGGTAATGTTCCATTGCGTACCGAAGGTGATGTTACAGAAAGTATTTTCTCGAACATTGGTAGAACACTCATAAAATTCATTGCATACTACTCTAAATCATATGGAAAGTAAAATAACGAGGTATACATCAAGTTATCACATAGTACTTTTCAGCAAAATTCAACTCTACACTCTATCGAGCTCAATGCGTTACCTTCTATTCTATGCATTTTCTGTTGAGGATAGGACATAACAACTCATTGTGAGCTGGAATTGTATAGATGTTGCCTGTATACTTGTCACAGTCATGGAATACTCAAATGCAAGATGAATTCAGGAACCTATCTCATAACATTCAGAGTGGTACAGGCAATATCTTTGTTTAGTTCTGTAAACGCTAATGTTGCATTGTGTACAAAAGTTGATGTTACAGAAAGTATCTTCTCGAACATTGGTAGAACACTCATAAAACTGGTTGCATACTGTTCTAAATCATATGGAAAGTAAAATAATAAGGTTCACATCAAGTTATCACATAGCAGTTTTCAGCAAAATTCAACTCTACACTCTACTGAGCTGAAAGCATTACCTTATATTCCATGCATTTTCTGTTAAGGACGAGGACATAACAACTCAGGGTGAGCTGGAATTTTATAGATATTGCCTGTATACTTGTCAGAGCAATGGAATACACAAGTGCAAGATGAATTCAGGAACCTATCTCATAACATTCAGAGTGGTATAGGCAATATCTTTGTTTGTTCTGTAAACGCTAATGGTCCATTGTGTACAAAAGGTGATGTTACAGAAAGTATCTTCTCGAACATTGGTAGAACACTCATAAAACTGGTTGCATACTTCTAAATCATATGGAAAGTAAAATAATAAGGTTCACATCAAGTTATCACATAGCAGTTTTCAGCAAAATTCAACTCTACACTCTACTGAGCTGAAAGCATTACCTTATATTCCATGCATTTTCTGTTAAGGACGAGGACATAACAACTCAGGGTGAGCTGGAATTTTATAGATATTGCCTGTATACTTGTCAGAGCAATGGAATACACAAGTGCAAGATGAATTCAGGAACCTACCTCATATCATTCAGAGTGGTACAGGCAATATCTTTGTTTAGCTCTGTAAACGCTAATATTCCTTTGTGTACAAAAGGTGATGCTACAGAAAGTATCTTCTCGAAGATTGGTAGAACACTCATGAAATTGTTTGCATACTACTCTAAATCATATGGAAAGTAAAATAATAGCGTTTACATCAAGATAACACATAGCAGTTTTCAGCAAAATTCAACTCCGCACTCTATCGAGCTCAATGCATTACCTTCTATTCTATGCATTTTCTCTTAAGGATGTGGACATAACAACTCATTGTGAGCTGGAATTGTATAGATATTGCCTGTATACTTCTCAGAGCCATGGAATACTCAAATGCAAGATGAATTCAGGAACCTACCTCATAACATTCAGACTGGGATAGGCAATATCTTTGTTTGTTCTGTAAATGCTAATGTTCCATTGTGTACAAAATGTGATGTTACAGAAAGTATCTCGAAAATTGGTAAAACACTCATAAAATTGGTTGCACACTACTCTAAATCATATGGTAAGCAAAATAATAAGGTTTACATCAAGTTAGCGCATAGCAGTTTTCAGCAAAATTCAACTCTACACTCTATCGAGCTCAATGCATTACCTTCTATTCTATGCATTTTCTGTTAAGGATAGGACATAACAACTCATTGTGAGCTGGAATTGTATAGATATTGCCTGTATACTTGTCAGAGCCATGGAATACTCATATGCAAGACGAATTCAGAGACCTACCTCATAACATTCAGAGCGGTACAGGCAATATCTTTGTTTAGTTCTGTAAACGCTAATGTTCCATTGTGTACAAAACGTGATATTACTGAAAGTAACTTCCCGACCATTGGTAGAACACTCAAAAAATTGCTTGCATACTACTCTAAATCTTATGGAAAGTAAAATAATAAGGCTTACATCAAGTTATCTCTTAGCAGTTTTCAGCAAAATTCAACTCTACTCTCTATCGAGCTCAATGCATTACCTTCTATTCTATGCATTTTCTCTTAAGGATGTGGACATAACAACTCAGTGTGAGCTGGAATTGTATAGATATTGCCTGTATACTTGTCCGAGCCATGGAATACTAAAATGCAAGATGAATTCAGGAAACTACCTCATATCATTCAGAGTGGTACAGGCAATATCTTTGTTTAGCTCTGTAAACGCTAATATTCCTTTGTGTACAAAAGGTGATGTTACAGAAAGTGCCTACTCGAAGACTGGTAGAACACTCATAAAATTGGTTCCATACTACTCGAAATCATAGGGAAAGTAAAATAATAACGTTTACATCAAGATAGCACATAGTACTTTTCAGCAATATTCAACTCTACACTCTACTGAGCTGAATGCATTACCTTCTATTCTATGCATTTTCTGTTAAGGACGAGGACATAACAACTCAGGGTGAGCTGGAATTTTATAGTTATTGCCTGTATACTTGTAAGAGCAAATGGAATACTCAAGTGCAAGATGAATTCAGGAACCTACCTCATAACATTCAGGGTGGTACACACAATATCTTTGTTTAGTTGTATAAACGGTAATGTTCCATTGCGTACCGAAGGTGATGTTACAGAAAGTATTTTCTCGAACATTGGTAGAACACTCATAAAATTCATTGCATACTACTCTAAATCATATGGAAAGTAAAATAACGAGGTATACATCAAGTTATCACATAGTACTTTTCAGCAAAATTCAACTCTACACTCTATCGAGCTCAATGCGTTACCTTCTATTCTATGCATTTTCTGTTGAGGATAGGACATAACAACTCATTGTGAGCTGGAATTGTATAGATGTTGCCTGTATACTTGTCACAGTCATGGAATACTCAAATGCAAGATGAATTCAGGAACCTATCTCATAACATTCAGAGTGGTACAGGCAATATCTTTGTTTAGTTCTGTAAATGCTAATGTTGCATTGTGTACAAAAGTTGATGTTACAGAAAGTATCTTCTCGAACATTGGTAGAACACTCATAAAACTGGTTGCATACTGTTCTAAATCATATGGAAAGTAAAATAATAAGGTTCACATCAAGTTATCACATAGCAGTTTCTCGCAAAATTCATCTCTACACTCTATTGAGCTGAATGCATTACATTCTATTCTAAGCATTTTGAGTTATGGATGTGTACAAAACTACTCAGGGTGAGGTGGAACGGTATAAATATTGCATGTATCCTACTCAGAGCCATGGAAAACTCAAATGCAAGGTGAATTCAGCAAGCTACCTCATAACATTTAGAGTGGTACAGGCAATATCTTTGTTTAGCTCTGTAAACGCTAATATTCCATTGTGTACAAAAGATGATGTTACAGAAAGTATCTTCTCGAAGATTGGTAGAACACTCATGAAATTGGTTGCATACTACACTAAGTGATGTGGTAAGTAAAATAATGAGGTTTACATCAAGATAACACATAGTAGTTTCCCGCAAAATTCAACTCTACACTCTACTGAGCTGAAAGCATTACCCTATATTCCATGCATTTTCTGTTAAGGACGAGGACATAACAACTCAGGGTGAGCTGGAATTTTATAGATATTGCCTGTATACTTGTCAGAGCAATGGAATACACAAGTGCAAGATGAATTCAGGAACCTATCTCATAACATTCAGAGTGGTATAGGCAATATCTTTGTTTGTTCTGTAAACGCTAATGGTCCATTGTGTACAAAAGGTGATGTTACAGAAAGTATCTTCTCGAACATTGGTAGAACACTCATAAAACTGGTTGCATACTTCTAAATCATATGGAAAGTAAAATAATAAGGTTCACATCAAGTTATCACATAGCAGTTTTCAGCAAAATTCAACTCTACACTCTACTGAGCTGAAAGCATTACCTTATATTCCATGCATTTTCTGTTAAGGACGAGGACATAACAACTCAGGGTGAGCTGGAATTTTATAGATATTGCCTGTATACTTGTCAGAGCAATGGAATACACAAGTGCAAGATGAATTCAGGAACCTACCTCATATCATTCAGAGTGGTACAGGCAATATCTTTGTTTAGCTCTGTAAACGCTAATATTCCTTTGTGTACAAAAGGTGATGCTACAGAAAGTATCTTCTCGAAGATTGGTAGAACACTCATGAAATTGTTTGCATACTACTCTAAATCATATGGAAAGTAAAATAATAGCGTTTACATCAAGATAACACATAGCAGTTTTCAGCAAAATTCAACTCCGCACTCTATCGAGCTCAATGCATTACCTTCTATTCTATGCATTTTCTCTTAAGGATGTGGACATAACAACTCATTGTGAGCTGGAATTGTATAGATATTGCCTGTATACTTCTCAGAGCCATGGAATACTCAAATGCAAGATGAATTCAGGAACCTACCTCATAACATTCAGACTGGGATAGGCAATATCTTTGTTTGTTCTGTAAATGCTAATGTTCCATTGTGTACAAAATGTGATGTTACAGAAAGTATCTCGAAAATTGGTAAAACACTCATAAAATTGGTTGCACACTACTCTAAATCATATGGTAAGCAAAATAATAAGGTTTACATCAAGTTAGCGCATAGCAGTTTTCAGCAAAATTCAACTCTACACTCTATCGAGCTCAATGCATTACCTTCTATTCTATGCATTTTCTGTTAAGGATAGGACATAACAACTCATTGTGAGCTGGAATTGTATAGATATTGCCTGTATACTTGTCAGAGCCATGGAATACTCATATGCAAGACGAATTCAGAGACCTACCTCATAACATTCAGAGCGGTACAGGCAATATCTTTGTTTAGTTCTGTAAACGCTAATGTTCCATTGTGTACAAAACGTGATATTACTGAAAGTAACTTCCCGACCATTGGTAGAACACTCAAAAAATTGCTTGCATACTACTCTAAATCTTATGGAAAGTAAAATAATAAGGCTTACATCAAGTTATCTCTTAGCAGTTTTCAGCAAAATTCAACTCTACTCTCTATCGAGCTCAATGCATTACCTTCTATTCTATGCATTTTCTCTTAAGGATGTGGACATAACAACTCAGTGTGAGCTGGAATTGTATAGATATTGCCTGTATACTTGTCCGAGCCATGGAATACTAAAATGCAAGATGAATTCAGGAAACTACCTCATATCATTCAGAGTGGTACAGGCAATATCTTTGTTTAGCTCTGTAAACGCTAATATTCCTTTGTGTACAAAAGGTGATGTTACAGAAAGTGCCTACTCGAAGACTGGTAGAACACTCATAAAATTGGTTCCATACTACTCGAAATCATAGGGAATGTAAAATAATAACGTTTACATCAAGATAGCACATAGTACTTTTCAGCAATATTCAACTCTACACTCTACTGAGCTGAATGCATTACCTTCTATTCTATGCATTTTCTGTTAAGGACGAGGACATAACAACTCAGGGTGAGCTGGAATTTTATAGTTATTGCCTGTATACTTGTAAGAGCAAATGGAATACTCAAGTGCAAGATGAATTCAGGAACCTACCTCATAACATTCAGGGTGGTACACACAATATCTTTGTTTAGTTGTATAAACGGTAATGTTCCATTGCGTACCGAAGGTGATGTTACAGAAAGTATTTTCTCGAACATTGGTAGAACACTCATAAAATTCATTGCATACTACTCTAAATCATATGGAAAGTAAAATAACGAGGTATACATCAAGTTATCACATAGTACTTTTCAGCAAAATTCAACTCTACACTCTATCGAGCTCAATGCGTTACCTTCTATTCTATGCATTTTCTGTTGAGGATAGGACATAACAACTCATTGTGAGCTGGAATTGTATAGATGTTGCCTGTATACTTGTCACAGTCATGGAATACTCAAATGCAAGATGAATTCAGGAACCTATCTCATAACATTCAGAGTGGTACAGGCAATATCTTTGTTTAGTTCTGTAAATGCTAATGTTGCATTGTGTACAAAAGTTGATGTTACAGAAAGTATCTTCTCGAACATTGGTAGAACACTCATAAAACTGGTTGCATACTGTTCTAAATCATATGGAAAGTAAAATAATAAGGTTCACATCAAGTTATCACATAGCAGTTTCTCGCAAAATTCATCTCTACACTCTATTGAGCTGAATGCATTACATTCTATTCTAAGCATTTTGAGTTATGGATGTGTACAAAACTACTCAGGGTGAGGTGGAACGGTATAAATATTGCATGTATCCTACTCAGAGCCATGGAAAACTCAAATGCAAGGTGAATTCAGCAAGCTACCTCATAACATTTAGAGTGGTACAGGCAATATCTTTGTTTAGCTCTGTAAACGCTAATATTCCATTGTGTACAAAAGATGATGTTACAGAAAGTATCTTCTCGAAGATTGGTAGAACACTCATGAAATTGGTTGCATACTACACTAAGTGATGTGGTAAGTAAAATAATGAGGTTTACATCAAGATAACACATAGTAGTTTCCCGCAAAATTCAACTCTACACTCTACTGAGCTGAAAGCATTACCCTATATTCCATGCATTTTCTGTTAAGGTCGAGGACATAACAACTCAGGGTGAGCTGGAATTGTATAGATATTGCCTGTATACTTGTCAGAGCAATGGAATTCACAAGTGCAAGATGAATTCAGGAACCTACTTCATAACATTCAGAGTGGTGCAGGCAATATCTTTGTTTAGTTCTGTAAACGCTAATGGTCCATTGTGTACAAAGGGTGATGTTACAGAAATTATCTTCTCGAACTTTGGTAGAACACTCATCAAATTGGTTGCATACTACTCTTAATCATATGGAAAGTAAAATAATAAGGCTTACATCAAGTTATCACATAGCAGTTTTCAGCAAAATTCAATACACTCTATCGAGCTCAATGCATTACCTTCTATTCTATGCATTTTCTCTTAAGGATGTGGACATAACAACTCATTGTGAGCTGGATTTGTATAGATATTGCCTGTATACTTGTCAGAGCCATGGAATACTCAAATGCAAGATGAATTCAGGAAGCTACCTCATAACATTTAGAGTGGTACAGGCAATATCTTTGTTTAGTTGTGTAAAAGCTTATGTTCCATTGTGTAGAAAACGTGATGTTACTGAAAGTATCTTCTGGAACATTGTTAGAACACTGATAAAATTGGTTCCATAATACTCTAAATCATATGGAATGTAAAATAATGTTTACATCAAGTTATCACCTAGTAGTTTTCAGCAAATTTCAACTCTACTCTCTATTGATCTCAAAGCAATACCTTATATTCCATGCATTTTCAGTTAAGGATAGGACATAACAACTCAGGGTGAGCTGGAATTGCATAGATATTGCCTATATACTTGTCAGAGCCATGGAATACTCAAAAGCAAGACGAATTCAGGAACCTATCTCATAACATTCAGAGTGGTACAGGCAATATCTTTGTTTCGTTCTGTAAATGCTAATGTTGCATTGTGTACAAAAGTTGATGTTACAGAAAGTATCTTCTCGAACATTGGTAGAACACTCATAAAACTGGTTGCATACTGTTCTAAATCATATGGAAAGTAAAATAATAAGGTTCACATCAAGTTATCACATAGCAGTTTTCAGCAAAATTCAACTCTACACTCTACTGAGCTGAAAGCATTACCTTATATTCCATGCATTTTCTGTTAAGGACGAGGACATAACAACTCAGGGTGAGCTGGAATTTTATAGATATTGCCTGTATACTTGTCACAGTCATGGAATACTCAAATGCAAGATGAATTCAGGAACCTATCTCATAACATTCAGAGTGGTACAGGCAATATCTTTGTTTAGTTCTGTAAATGCTAATGTTGCATTGTGTACAAAAGTTGATGTTACAGAAAGTATCTTCTCGAACATTGGTAGAACACTCATAAAACTGGTTGCATACTGTTCTAAATCATATGGAAAGTAAAATAATAAGGTTCACATCAAGTTATCACATAGCAGTTTCTCGCAAAATTCATCTCTACACTCTATTGAGCTGAATGCATTACATTCTATTCTATGCATTTTGAGTTATGGATGTGTACAAAACTACTCAGGGTGAGGTGGAACGGTATAAATATTGCATGTATCCTACTCAGAGCCATGGAAAACTCAAATGCAAGGTGAATTCAGCAAGCTACCTCATAACATTTAGAGTGGTACAGGCAATATCTTTGTTTAGCTCTGTAAACGCTAATATTCCATTGTGTACAAAAGATGATGTTACAGAAAGTATCTTCTCGAAGATTGGTAGAACACTCATGAAATTGGTTGCATACTACACTAAGTGATGTGGTAAGTAAAATAATGAGGTTTACATCAAGATAACACATAGTAGTTTCCCGCAAAATTCAACTCTACACTCTACTGAGCTGAAAGCATTACCCTATATTCCATGCATTTTCTGTTAAGGTCGAGGACATAACAACTCAGGGTGAGCTGGAATTGTATAGATATTGCCTGTATACTTGTCAGAGCAATGGAATTCACAAGTGCAAGATGAATTCAGGAACCTACTTCATAACATTCAGAGTGGTGCAGGCAATATCTTTGTTTAGTTCTGTAAACGCTAATGGTCCATTGTGTACAAAGGGTGATGTTACAGAAATTATCTTCTCGAACTTTGGTAGAACACTCATCAAATTGGTTGCATACTACTCTTAATCATATGGAAAGTAAAATAATAAGGCTTACATCAAGTTATCACATAGCAGTTTTCAGCAAAATTCAATACACTCTATCGAGCTCAATGCATTACCTTCTATTCTATGCATTTTCTCTTAAGGATGTGGACATAACAACTCATTGTGAGCTGGATTTGTATAGATATTGCCTGTATACTTGTCAGAGCCATGGAATACTCAAATGCAAGATGAATTCAGGAAGCTACCTCATAACATTTAGAGTGGTACAGGCAATATCTTTGTTTAGTTGTGTAAAAGCTTATGTTCCATTGTGTAGAAAACGTGATGTTACTGAAAGTATCTTCTGGAACATTGTTAGAACACTGATAAAATTGGTTCCATAATACTCTAAATCATATGGAATGTAAAATAATGTTTACATCAAGTTATCACCTAGTAGTTTTCAGCAAATTTCAACTCTACTCTCTATTGATCTCAAAGCAATACCTTATATTCCATGCATTTTCAGTTAAGGATAGGACATAACAACTCAGGGTGAGCTGGAATTGCATAGATATTGCCTATATACTTGTCAGAGCCATGGAATACTCAAAAGCAAGACGAATTCAGGAACCTATCTCATAACATTCAGAGTGGTACAGGCAATATCTTTGTTTCGTTCTGTAAATGCTAATGTTGCATTGTGTACAAAAGTTGATGTTACAGAAAGTATCTTCTCGAACATTGGTAGAACACTCATAAAACTGGTTGCATACTGTTCTAAATCATATGGAAAGTAAAATAATAAGGTTCACATCAAGTTATCACATAGCAGTTTTCAGCAAAATTCAACTCTACACTCTACTGAGCTGAAAGCATTACCTTATATTCCATGCATTTTCTGTTAAGGACGAGGACATAACAACTCAGGGTGAGCTGGAATTTTATAGATATTGCCTGTATACTTGTCACAGTCATGGAATACTCAAATGCAAGATGAATTCAGGAACCTATCTCATAACATTCAGAGTGGTACAGGCAATATCTTTGTTTAGTTCTGTAAATGCTAATGTTGCATTGTGTACAAAAGTTGATGTTACAGAAAGTATCTTCTCGAACATTGGTAGAACACTCATAAAACTGGTTGCATACTGTTCTAAATCATATGGAAAGTAAAATAATAAGGTTCACATCAAGTTATCACATAGCAGTTTCTCGCAAAATTCATCTCTACACTCTATTGAGCTGAATGCATTACATTCTATTCTATGCATTTTGAGTTATGGATGTGTACAAAACTACTCAGGGTGAGGTGGAACGGTATAAATATTGCATGCATCCTACTCAGAGCCATGGAAAACTCAAATGCAAGGTGAATTCAGCAAGCTACCTCATAACATTTAGAGTGGAACAGTAAATATCTTTGTTTAGTTCTGTAAACGCTAATATTCCATTGTGTACAAAAGATGATGTTACAGAAAGTATCTTCTCGAAGATTGGTAGAACACTCATGAAATTGGTTGCATACTACACTAAGTGATGTGGTAAGTAAAATAATGAGGTTTACATCAAGATAACACATAGTAGTTTCCCGCAAAATTCAACTCTACACTTTACTGAGCTGAAAGCATTACCCTATATTCCATGCATTTTCTGTTAAGGACGAGGACATAACAACTCAGGGTGAGCTGGAATTGTATAGATATTGCCTGTATACTTGTCAGAGCAATGGAATACACAAGTGCAAGATGAATTCAGGAACCTACTTCATAACATTCAGAGTGGTGCAGGCAATATCTTTGTTTAGTTCTGTAAACGCTAATGGTCCATTGTGTACAAAGGGTGATGTTACAGAAATTATCTTCTCGAACTTTGGTAGAACACTCATCAAATTGGTTGCATACTACTCTTAATCATATGGAAAGTAAAATAATAAGGCTTACATCAAGTTATCACATAGCAGTTTTCAGCAAACTTCAATACACTCTATCGAGCTCAATGCATTACCTTCTATTCTATGCATTTTCTCTTAAGGATGTGGACATAACAACTCATTGTGAGCTGGATTTGTATAGATATTGCCTGTATACTTCTCAGAGCCATGGAATACTCAAATGCAAGATGAATTCAGGAAGCTACCTCATAACATTTAGAGTGGTACAGGCAATATGTTTGTTTAGTTCTGTAAAAGCTTATGTTCCATTGTGTAGAAAACGTGATGTTACTGAAAGTATCTTCTCGAACATTGTTAGAACACTGATAAAATTGGTTCCATAATACTCTAAATCATATGGAATGTAAAATAATGTTTACATCAAGTTATCACCTAGTAGTTTTCAGCAAATTTCAACTCTACTCTCTATTGATCTCAAAGCAATACCTTATATTCCATGCATTTTCAGTTAAGGATAGGACATAACAACTCAGGGTGAGCTGGAATTGTATAGATATTGCCTATATACTTGTCAGAGCCATGGAATACTCAAAGGCAAGACGAATTCAGGAAACTATCTCATAACATTCAGAGTGGTATAGGCAATATCTTTGTTTGTTCTGTAAACGCTAATGGTCCATTGTGTACAAAAGGTGATGTTACAGAAAGTATCTTCTCGAACTTTGGTAGAACACTCATAAACTCGGTTGCATACTACTCTAAATCATATGGAAAGTAAAATAATGAGGTTCACATCAAGTTATCACATAGCAGTTTTCAGCAAAATTCAACTCTACACTCTATCGAGCTCAATGCATTACCTTCTATTCTATGCATTTTCTGTTGAGGATAGGACATAACAACTCATTGTGAGCGGGAATTGTATAGATGTTGCCTGTATACTTGTCACAGTCATGGAATACTCAAATGCAAGATGAATTCAGGAACCTATCTCATAACATTCAGAGTGGTACAGGCAATATCTTTGTTTAGTTCTGTAAATGCTAATGTTGCATTGTGTACAAAAGTTGATGTTACAGAAAGTATCTTCTCGAACATTGGTAGAACACTCATAAAACTGGTTGCATACTGTTCTAAATCATATGGAAAGTAAAATAATAAGGTTCACATCAAGTTATCACATAGCAGTTTCTCGCAAAATTCATCTCTACACTCCATTGAGCTGAATGCATTACATTCTATTCTATGCATTTTGAGTTATGGATGTGTACAAAACTACTCAGGGTGTGGTGGAACGGTATAAATATTGCATGTATCCTACTCAGAGCCATGGAAAACTCAAATGCAAGGTGAATTCAGCAAGCTACCTCATAACATTTAGAGTGGAACAGTAAATATCTTTGTTTAGTTCTGTAAACGCTAATATTCCATTGTGTACAAAAGATGATGTTACAGAAAGTATCTTCTCGAAGATTGGTAGAACACTCATGAAATTGGTTGCATACTACACTAAGTGATGTGGTAAGTAAAATAATTAGGTTTACATCAAGATAACACATAGTAGTTTCCCGCAAAATTCAACTCTACACTCTACTGAGCTGAAAGCATTACCCTATATTCCATGCATTTTCTGTTAAGGACGAGGACATAACAACTCAGGGTGAGCTGGAATTGTATAGATATTGCCTGTATACTTGTCAGAGCAATGGAATACACAAGTGCAAGATGAATTCAGGAACCTACTTCATAACATTCAGAGTGGTGCAGGCAATATCTTTGTTTAGTTCTGTAAACGCTAATGGTCCATTGTGTACAAAGGGTGATGTTACAGAAATTATCTTCTCGAACTTTGGTAGAACACTCATCAAATTGGTTGCATACTACTCTTAATCATATGGAAAGTAAAATAATAAGGCTTACATCAAGTTATCACATAGCAGTTTTCAGCAAAATTCAATACACTCTATCGAGCTCAATGCATTACCTTCTATTCTATGCATTTTCTCTTAAGGATGTGGACATAACAACTCATTGTGAGCTGGATTTGTATAGATATTGCCTGTATACTTCTCAGAGCCATGGAATACTCAAATGCAAGATGAATTCAGGAATCTACCTCATAACATTTAGAGTGGTACAGGCAATATCTTTGTTTAGTTCTGTGAAAGCTTATGTTCCATTGTGTAGAAAACGTGATGTTACTGAAAGTATCTTCTCGAACATTGTTAGAACACTGATAAAATTGGTTCCATAATACTCTAAATCATATGGAATGTAAAATAATGTTTACATCAAGTTATCACCTAGTAGTTTTCAGCAAATTTCAACTCTACTCTCTATTGATCTCAAAGCAATACCTTATATTCCATGCATTTTCAGTTAAGGATAGGACATAACAACTCAGGGTGAGCTGGAATTGCATAGATATTGCCTATATACTTGTCAGAGCCATGGAATACTCAAAGGCAAGACGAATTCAGGAACCTATCTCATAACATTCAGAGTGGTACAGGCAATATCTTTGTTTAGTTCTGTAAATGCTAATGTTGCATTGTGTACAAAAGTTGATGTTACAGAAAGTATCTTCTCGAACATTGGTAGAACACTCATAAAACTGGTTGCATACTGTTCTAAATCATATGGAAAGTAAAATAATAAGGTTCACATCAAGTTATCACATAGCAGTTTTCAGCAAAATTCAACTCTACACTCTACTGAGCTGAAAGCATTACTTTATATTCCATGCATTTTCTGTTAAGGACGAGGACATAACAACTCAGGGTGAGCTGGAATTTTATAGATATTGCCTGTATACTTGTCAGAGCATTGGAATACACAAGTGCAAGATGAATTCAGGAACCTACCTCATAACATTCAGAGTGGTATAGGCAATATCTTTGTTTGTTCTGTAAACGCTAATGGTCCATTGTGTACAAAAGGTGATGTTACAGAAAGTATCTTCTCGAACTTTGGTAGAACACTCATAAACTCGGTTGCATACTACTCTAAATCATATGGAAAGTAAAATAATGAGGTTCACATCAAGTTATCACATAGCAGTTTTCAGCAAAATTCAACTCTACACTCTATCAAGCTCAATGCATTACCTTCTATCCTATGCATTTTCTGTTGAGGATAGGACATAACAACTCATTGTGAGCCGGAATTGTATAGATGTTGCCTGTATACTTGTCACAGTCATGGAATACTCAAATGCAAGATGAATTCAGGAACCTATCTCATAACATTCAGAGTGGTACAGGCAATATCTTTGTTTAGTTCTGTAAATGCTAATGTTGCATTGTGTACAAAAGTTGATGTTACAGAAAGTATCTTCTCGAACATTGGTAGAACACTCATAAAACTGGTTGCATACTGTTCTAAATCATATAGAAAGTAAAATAATAAGGTTCACATCAAGTTATCACATAGCAGTTTCTCGCAAAATTCATCTCTACACTCTATTTAGCTGAATGCATTACATTCTATTCTATGCATTTTGAGTTATGGATGAGTACAAAACTACTCAGGGTGAGGTGGAACGGTATAAATATTGCATCTATCCTACTCAGAGCCATGGAAAACTCAAATGCATGGTGAATTCAGCAAGCTACCTCATAACATTTAGAGTGGAACAGTAAATATCTTTGTTTAGTTCTGTAAACGCTAATATTCCATTGTGTACAAAAGATGATGTTACAGAAAGTATCTTCTCGAAGATTGGTAGAACACTCATGAAATTGGTTGCATACTACACTAAGTGATGTGGTAAGTAAAATAATTAGGTTTACATCAAGATAACACATAGTAGTTTCCCGCAAAATTCAACTCTACACTCTACTGAGCTGAAAGCATTACCCTATATTCCATGCATTTTCTGTTAAGGACGAGGACATAACAACTCAGGGTGAGCTGGAATTGTATAGATATTGCCTGTATACTTGTCAGAGCAATGGAATACACAAGTGCAAGATGAATTCAGGAACCTACTTCATAACATTCAGAGTGGTGCAGGCAATATCTTTGTTTAGTTCTGTAAACGCTAATGGTCCATTGTGTACAAAGGGTGATGTTACAGAAATTATCTTCTCGAACTTTGGTAGAACACTCATCAAATTGGTTGCATACTACTCTTAATCATATGGAAAGTAAAATAATAAGGCTTACATCAAGTTATCACATAGCAGTTTTCAGCAAAATTCAATACACTCTATCGAGCTCAATGCATTACCTTCTATTCTATGCATTTTCTCTTAAGGATGTGGACATAACAACTCATTGTGAGCTGGATTTGTATAGATATTGCCTGTATACTTCTCAGAGCCATGGAATACTCAAATGCAAGATGAATTCAGGAAGCTACCTCATAACATTTAGAGTGGTACAGGCAATATCTTTGTTTAGTTCTGTAAAAGCTTATGTTCCATTGTGTAGAAAACGTGATGTTACTGAAAGTATCTTCTCGAACTTTGTTAGAACACTGATAAAATTGGTTCCATAATACTCTAAATCATATGGAATGTAAAATAATGTTTACATCAAGTTATCACCTAGTAGTTTTCAGCAAATTTCAACTCTACTCTCTATTGATCTCAAAGCAATACCTTATATTCCATGCATTTTCAGTTAAGGATAGGACATAACAACTCAGGGTGAGCTGGAATTGCATAGATATTGCCTATATACTTGTCAGAGCCATGGAATACTCAAAGGCAAGACGAATTCAGGAACCTATCTCATAACATTCAGAGTGGTACAGGCAATATCTTTGTTTAGTTCTGTAAATGCTAATGTTGCATTGTGTACAAAAGTTGATGTTACAGAAAGTATCTTCTCGAACATTGGTAGAACACTCATAAAACTGGTTGCATACTGTTCTAAATCATATGGAAAGTAAAATAATAAGGTTCACATCAAGTTATCACATAGCAGTTTTCAGCAAAATTCAACTCTACACTCTACTGAGCTGAAAGCATTACTTTATATTCCATGCATTTTCTGTTAAGGACGAGGACATAACAACTCAGGGTGAGCTGGAATTTTATAGATATTGCCTGTATACTTGTCAGAGCATTGGAATACACAAGTGCAAGATGAATTCAGGAACCTACCTCATAACATTCAGAGTGGTATAGGCAATATCTTTGTTTGTTCTGTAAACGCTAATGGTCCATTGTGTACAAAAGGTGATGTTACAGAAAGTATCTTCTCGAACTTTGGTAGAACACTCATAAACTCGGTTGCATACTACTCTAAATCATATGGAAAGTAAAATAATGAGGTTCACATCAAGTTATCACATAGCAGTTTTCAGCAAAATTCAACTCTACACTCTATCAAGCTCAATGCATTACCTTCTATCCTATGCATTTTCTGTTGAGGATAGGACATAACAACTCATTGTGAGCGGGAATTGTATAGATGTTGCCTGTATACTTGTCACAGTCATGGAATACTCAAATGCAAGATGAATTCAGGAACCTATCTCATAACATTCAGAGTGGTACAGGCAATATCTTTGTTTAGTTCTGTAAATGCTAATGTTGCATTGTGTACAAAAGTTGATGTTACAGAAAGTATCTTCTCGAACATTGGTAGAACACTCATAAAACTGGTTGCATACTGTTCTAAATCATATAGAAAGTAAAATAATAAGGTTCACATCAAGTTATCACATAGCAGTTTCTCGCAAAATTCATCTCTACACTCTATTTAGCTGAATGCATTACATTCTATTCTATGCATTTTGAGTTATGGATGAGTACAAAACTACTCAGGGTGAGGTGGAACGGTATAAATATTGCATCTATCCTACTCAGAGCCATGGAAAACTCAAATGCATGGTGAATTCAGCAAGCTACCTCATAACATTTAGAGTGGAACAGTAAATATCTTTGTTTAGTTCTGTAAACGCTAATATTCCATTGTGTACAAAAGATGATGTTACAGAAAGTATCTTCTCGAAGATTGGTAGAACACTCATGAAATTGGTTGCATACTACACTAAGTGATGTGGTAAGTAAAATAATTAGGTTTACATCAAGATAACACATAGTAGTTTCCCGCAAAATTCAACTCTACACTCTACTGAGCTGAAAGCATTACCCTATATTCCATGCATTTTCTGTTAAGGACGAGGACATAACAACTCAGGGTGAGCTGGAATTGTATAGATATTGCCTGTATACTTGTCAGAGCAATGGAATACACAAGTGCAAGATGAATTCAGGAACCTACTTCATAACATTCAGAGTGGTGCAGGCAATATCTTTGTTTAGTTCTGTAAACGCTAATGGTCCATTGTGTACAAAGGGTGATGTTACAGAAATTATCTTCTCGAACTTTGGTAGAACACTCATCAAATTGGTTGCATACTACTCTTAATCATATGGAAAGTAAAATAATAAGGCTTACATCAAGTTATCACATAGCAGTTTTCAGCAAACTTCAATACACTCTATCGAGCTCAATGCATTACCTTCTATTCTATGCATTTTCTCTTAAGGATGTGGACATAACAACTCATTGTGAGCTGGATTTGTATAGATATTGCCTGTATACTTCTCAGAGCCATGGAATACTCAAATGCAAGATGAATTCAGGAAGCTACCTCATAACATTTAGAGTGGTACAGGCAATATGTTTGTTTAGTTCTGTAAAAGCTTATGTTCCATTGTGTAGAAAACGTGATGTTACTGAAAGTATCTTCTCGAACATTGTTAGAACACTGATAAAATTGGTTCCATAATACTCTAAATCATATGGAATGTAAAATAATGTTTACATCAAGTTATCACCTAGTAGTTTTCAGCAAATTTCAACTCTACTCTCTATTGATCTCAAAGCAATACCTTATATTCCATGCATTTTCAGTTAAGGATAGGACATAACAACTCAGGGTGAGCTGGAATTGTATAGATATTGCCTATATACTTGTCAGAGCCATGGAATACTCAAAGGCAAGACGAATTCAGGAAACTATCTCATAACATTCAGAGTGGTATAGGCAATATCTTTGTTTGTTCTGTAAACGCTAATGGTCCATTGTGTACAAAAGGTGATGTTACAGAAAGTATCTTCTCGAACTTTGGTAGAACACTCATAAACTCGGTTGCATACTACTCTAAATCATATGGAAAGTAAAATAATGAGGTTCACATCAAGTTATCACATAGCAGTTTTCAGCAAAATTCAACTCTACACTCTATCGAGCTCAATGCATTACCTTCTATTCTATGCATTTTCTGTTGAGGATAGGACATAACAACTCATTGTGAGCGGGAATTGTATAGATGTTGCCTGTATACTTGTCACAGTCATGGAATACTCAAATGCAAGATGAATTCAGGAACCTATCTCATAACATTCAGAGTGGTACAGGCAATATCTTTGTTTAGTTCTGTAAATGCTAATGTTGCATTGTGTACAAAAGTTGATGTTACAGAAAGTATCTTCTCGAACATTGGTAGAACACTCATAAAACTGGTTGCATACTGTTCTAAATCATATGGAAAGTAAAATAATAAGGTTCACATCAAGTTATCACATAGCAGTTTCTCGCAAAATTCATCTCTACACTCCATTGAGCTGAATGCATTACATTCTATTCTATGCATTTTGAGTTATGGATGTGTACAAAACTACTCAGGGTGTGGTGGAACGGTATAAATATTGCATGTATCCTACTCAGAGCCATGGAAAACTCAAATGCAAGGTGAATTCAGCAAGCTACCTCATAACATTTAGAGTGGAACAGTAAATATCTTTGTTTAGTTCTGTAAACGCTAATATTCCATTGTGTACAAAAGATGATGTTACAGAAAGTATCTTCTCGAAGATTGGTAGAACACTCATGAAATTGGTTGCATACTACACTAAGTGATGTGGTAAGTAAAATAATTAGGTTTACATCAAGATAACACATAGTAGTTTCCCGCAAAATTCAACTCTACACTCTACTGAGCTGAAAGCATTACCCTATATTCCATGCATTTTCTGTTAAGGACGAGGACATAACAACTCAGGGTGAGCTGGAATTGTATAGATATTGCCTGTATACTTGTCAGAGCAATGGAATACACAAGTGCAAGATGAATTCAGGAACCTACTTCATAACATTCAGAGTGGTGCAGGCAATATCTTTGTTTAGTTCTGTAAACGCTAATGGTCCATTGTGTACAAAGGGTGATGTTACAGAAATTATCTTCTCGAACTTTGGTAGAACACTCATCAAATTGGTTGCATACTACTCTTAATCATATGGAAAGTAAAATAATAAGGCTTACATCAAGTTATCACATAGCAGTTTTCAGCAAAATTCAATACACTCTATCGAGCTCAATGCATTACCTTCTATTCTATGCATTTTCTCTTAAGGATGTGGACATAACAACTCATTGTGAGCTGGATTTGTATAGATATTGCCTGTATACTTCTCAGAGCCATGGAATACTCAAATGCAAGATGAATTCAGGAATCTACCTCATAACATTTAGAGTGGTACAGGCAATATCTTTGTTTAGTTCTGTGAAAGCTTATGTTCCATTGTGTAGAAAACGTGATGTTACTGAAAGTATCTTCTCGAACATTGTTAGAACACTGATAAAATTGGTTCCATAATACTCTAAATCATATGGAATGTAAAATAATGTTTACATCAAGTTATCACCTAGTAGTTTTCAGCAAATTTCAACTCTACTCTCTATTGATCTCAAAGCAATACCTTATATTCCATGCATTTTCAGTTAAGGATAGGACATAACAACTCAGGGTGAGCTGGAATTGCATAGATATTGCCTATATACTTGTCAGAGCCATGGAATACTCAAAGGCAAGACGAATTCAGGAACCTATCTCATAACATTCAGAGTGGTACAGGCAATATCTTTGTTTAGTTCTGTAAATGCTAATGTTGCATTGTGTACAAAAGTTGATGTTACAGAAAGTATCTTCTCGAACATTGGTAGAACACTCATAAAACTGGTTGCATACTGTTCTAAATCATATGGAAAGTAAAATAATAAGGTTCACATCAAGTTATCACATAGCAGTTTTCAGCAAAATTCAACTCTACACTCTACTGAGCTGAAAGCATTACTTTATATTCCATGCATTTTCTGTTAAGGACGAGGACATAACAACTCAGGGTGAGCTGGAATTTTATAGATATTGCCTGTATACTTGTCAGAGCATTGGAATACACAAGTGCAAGATGAATTCAGGAACCTACCTCATAACATTCAGAGTGGTATAGGCAATATCTTTGTTTGTTCTGTAAACGCTAATGGTCCATTGTGTACAAAAGGTGATGTTACAGAAAGTATCTTCTCGAACTTTGGTAGAACACTCATAAACTCGGTTGCATACTACTCTAAATCATATGGAAAGTAAAATAATGAGGTTCACATCAAGTTATCACATAGCAGTTTTCAGCAAAATTCAACTCTACACTCTATCAAGCTCAATGCATTACCTTCTATCCTATGCATTTTCTGTTGAGGATAGGACATAACAACTCATTGTGAGCCGGAATTGTATAGATGTTGCCTGTATACTTGTCACAGTCATGGAATACTCAAATGCAAGATGAATTCAGGAACCTATCTCATAACATTCAGAGTGGTACAGGCAATATCTTTGTTTAGTTCTGTAAATGCTAATGTTGCATTGTGTACAAAAGTTGATGTTACAGAAAGTATCTTCTCGAACATTGGTAGAACACTCATAAAACTGGTTGCATACTGTTCTAAATCATATAGAAAGTAAAATAATAAGGTTCACATCAAGTTATCACATAGCAGTTTCTCGCAAAATTCATCTCTACACTCTATTTAGCTGAATGCATTACATTCTATTCTATGCATTTTGAGTTATGGATGAGTACAAAACTACTCAGGGTGAGGTGGAACGGTATAAATATTGCATCTATCCTACTCAGAGCCATGGAAAACTCAAATGCATGGTGAATTCAGCAAGCTACCTCATAACATTTAGAGTGGAACAGTAAATATCTTTGTTTAGTTCTGTAAACGCTAATATTCCATTGTGTACAAAAGATGATGTTACAGAAAGTATCTTCTCGAAGATTGGTAGAACACTCATGAAATTGGTTGCATACTACACTAAGTGATGTGGTAAGTAAAATAATTAGGTTTACATCAAGATAACACATAGTAGTTTCCCGCAAAATTCAACTCTACACTCTACTGAGCTGAAAGCATTACCCTATATTCCATGCATTTTCTGTTAAGGACGAGGACATAACAACTCAGGGTGAGCTGGAATTGTATAGATATTGCCTGTATACTTGTCAGAGCAATGGAATACACAAGTGCAAGATGAATTCAGGAACCTACTTCATAACATTCAGAGTGGTGCAGGCAATATCTTTGTTTAGTTCTGTAAACGCTAATGGTCCATTGTGTACAAAGGGTGATGTTACAGAAATTATCTTCTCGAACTTTGGTAGAACACTCATCAAATTGGTTGCATACTACTCTTAATCATATGGAAAGTAAAATAATAAGGCTTACATCAAGTTATCACATAGCAGTTTTCAGCAAAATTCAATACACTCTATCGAGCTCAATGCATTACCTTCTATTCTATGCATTTTCTCTTAAGGATGTGGACATAACAACTCATTGTGAGCTGGATTTGTATAGATATTGCCTGTATACTTCTCAGAGCCATGGAATACTCAAATGCAAGATGAATTCAGGAAGCTACCTCATAACATTTAGAGTGGTACAGGCAATATCTTTGTTTAGTTCTGTAAAAGCTTATGTTCCATTGTGTAGAAAACGTGATGTTACTGAAAGTATCTTCTCGAACTTTGTTAGAACACTGATAAAATTGGTTCCATAATACTCTAAATCATATGGAATGTAAAATAATGTTTACATCAAGTTATCACCTAGTAGTTTTCAGCAAATTTCAACTCTACTCTCTATTGATCTCAAAGCAATACCTTATATTCCATGCATTTTCAGTTAAGGATAGGACATAACAACTCAGGGTGAGCTGGAATTGCATAGATATTGCCTATATACTTGTCAGAGCCATGGAATACTCAAAGGCAAGACGAATTCAGGAACCTATCTCATAACATTCAGAGTGGTACAGGCAATATCTTTGTTTAGTTCTGTAAATGCTAATGTTGCATTGTGTACAAAAGTTGATGTTACAGAAAGTATCTTCTCGAACATTGGTAGAACACTCATAAAACTGGTTGCATACTGTTCTAAATCATATGGAAAGTAAAATAATAAGGTTCACATCAAGTTATCACATAGCAGTTTTCAGCAAAATTCAACTCTACACTCTACTGAGCTGAAAGCATTACTTTATATTCCATGCATTTTCTGTTAAGGACGAGGACATAACAACTCAGGGTGAGCTGGAATTTTATAGATATTGCCTGTATACTTGTCAGAGCATTGGAATACACAAGTGCAAGATGAATTCAGGAACCTACCTCATAACATTCAGAGTGGTATAGGCAATATCTTTGTTTGTTCTGTAAACGCTAATGGTCCATTGTGTACAAAAGGTGATGTTACAGAAAGTATCTTCTCGAACTTTGGTAGAACACTCATAAACTCGGTTGCATACTACTCTAAATCATATGGAAAGTAAAATAATGAGGTTCACATCAAGTTATCACATAGCAGTTTTCAGCAAAATTCAACTCTACACTCTATCAAGCTCAATGCATTACCTTCTATCCTATGCATTTTCTGTTGAGGATAGGACATAACAACTCATTGTGAGCGGGAATTGTATAGATGTTGCCTGTATACTTGTCACAGTCATGGAATACTCAAATGCAAGATGAATTCAGGAACCTATCTCATAACATTCAGAGTGGTACAGGCAATATCTTTGTTTAGTTCTGTAAATGCTAATGTTGCATTGTGTACAAAAGTTGATGTTACAGAAAGTATCTTCTCGAACATTGGTAGAACACTCATAAAACTGGTTGCATACTGTTCTAAATCATATAGAAAGTAAAATAATAAGGTTCACATCAAGTTATCACATAGCAGTTTCTCGCAAAATTCATCTCTACACTCTATTTAGCTGAATGCATTACATTCTATTCTATGCATTTTGAGTTATGGATGAGTACAAAACTACTCAGGGTGAGGTGGAACGGTATAAATATTGCATCTATCCTACTCAGAGCCATGGAAAACTCAAATGCATGGTGAATTCAGCAAGCTACCTCATAACATTTAGAGTGGAACAGTAAATATCTTTGTTTAGTTCTGTAAACGCTAATATTCCATTGTGTACAAAAGATGATGTTACAGAAAGTATCTTCTCGAAGATTGGTAGAACACTCATGAAATTGGTTGCATACTACACTAAGTGATGTGGTAAGTAAAATAATTAGGTTTACATCAAGATAACACATAGTAGTTTCCCGCAAAATTCAACTCTACACTCTACTGAGCTGAAAGCATTACCCTATATTCCATGCATTTTCTGTTAAGGACGAGGACATAACAACTCAGGGTGAGCTGGAACTGTATAGATATTGCCTGTATACTTGTCAGAGCAATGGAATACACAAGTGCAAGATGAATTCAGGAACCTACTTCATAACATTCAGAGTGGTGCAGGCAATATCTTTGTTTAGTTCTGTAAACGCTAATGGTCCATTGTGTACAAAGGGTGATGTTACAGAAATTATCTTCTCGAACTTTGGTAGAACACTCATCAAATTGGTTGCATACTACTCTTAATCATATGGAAAGTAAAATAATAAGGCTTACATCAAGTTATCACATAGCAGTTTTCAGCAAAATTCAATACACTCTATCGAGCTCAATGCATTACCTTCTATTCTATGCATTTTCTCTTAAGGATGTGGACATAACAACTCATTGTGAGCTGGATTTGTATAGATATTGCCTGTATACTTCTCAGAGCCATGGAATACTCAAATGCAAGATGAAGTCAGGAAGCTACCTCATAACATTTAGAGTGGTACAGGCAATATCTTTGTTTAGTTCTGTAAAAGCTTATGTTCCATTGTGTAGAAAACGTGATGTTACTGAAAGTATCTTCTCGAACATTGTTAGAACACTGATAAAATTGGTTCCATAATACTCTAAATCATATGGAATGTAAAATAATGTTTACATCAAGTTATCACCTAGTAGTTTTCAGCAAATTTCAACTCTACTCTCTATTGATCTCAAAGCAATACCTTATATTCCATGCATTTTCAGTTAAGGATAGGACATAACAACTCAGGGTGAGCTGGAATTGCATAGATATTGCCTATATACTTGTCAGAGCCATGGAATACTCAAAGGCAAGACGAATTCAGGAACCTATCTCATAACATTCAGAGTGGTACAGGCAATATCTTTGTTTAGTTCTGTAAATGCTAATGTTGCATTGTGTACAAAAGTTGATGTTACAGAAAGTATCTTCTCGAACATTGGTAGAACACTCATAAAACTGGTTGCATACTGTTCTAAATCATATGGAAAGTAAAATAATAAGGTTCACATCAAGTTATCACATAGCAGTTTTCAGCAAAATTCAACTCTACACTCTACTGAGCTGAAAGCATTACTTTATATTCCATGCATTTTCTGTTAAGGACGAGGACATAACAACTCAGGGTGAGCTGGAATTTTATAGATATTGCCTGTATACTTGTCAGAGCATTGGAATACACAAGTGCAAGATGAATTCAGGAACCTACCTCATAACATTCAGAGTGGTATAGGCAATATCTTTGTTTGTTCTGTAAACGCTAATGGTCCATTGTGTACAAAAGGTGATGTTACAGAAAGTATCTTCTCGAACTTTGGTAGAACACTCATAAAATCGGTTGCATACTACTCTAAATCATATGGAAAGTAAAATAATGAGGTTTACATCAAGTTATCACATAGTAGTTTTCAGCAAATTTCAACTCTACACTCTATCGTGCTCAATGCAATACCTTCTATTTATTCATTTTCTGTTAAGGATAAGACATAACAACTCATTGTGAGCTGGAATTGTATAGATATTGCCTGTATACTTGTCAGAGCCATGGAATACTAAAATGCAAGATGAATTCAGGAAACTACCTCATATCATTCAGAGTGGTACAGGCAATATCTTTGTTTAGCTCTGTAAACGCTAATATTCCTTTGTGTACAAAAGGTGATGCTACAGAAAGTATCTTCTCGAAGATTTGTAGAGCACTCATGAAATTGTTTGCATACTACTCTAAATCATATGGAAAGTAAAATAATAGCGTTTACATCAAGATAACACATAGTAGTTTTCAGCAAAATTCAACTCTACACTCTATCGAGCTCAATGCATTACCTTCTATTCTATGCATTTTCTGTTGAGGATAGGACATAACAACTCACTGTGACCTGGAATTGTATAGATGTTGCCTGTATACTTGTCACAGCCATGGAATACTCAAATGCAAGATGAATTCAGGAACCTACCGCATAACATTCATAGTGGTATAGGCAATATCTTTGTTTAGTTCTGTAAACGCTAATGTTCATTTGTGTACAAAAGGAGATGTTACAGAAAGTGCCTACTCGAAGATTGGTAGTACCCTCATAAAATTGGTTGCATACTACTCTAAATCATATGGAAAGTAAAATAATAAGGCTTACATCAAGTTATCACATAGCAGTTTTCATCAAAATTCAACTCTACACTCTATCGAGCTCAATGCATTACCTTCTATTCTATGCATTTTCTGTTGAGGATAGGACATAACAACTCATTGTGAGCTGGAATTGTATAGATATTGCCTGTATACTTGTCAGAGCCATGGAATACTCAAATGCAAGATGAATTCAGGAACCTATCTCATAACATTCAGGGTGGTACACACAATATCTTTGTTTAGTTGTATAAACGCTAATGTTCCATTGCGTACCGAAGGTGATGTTACAGAAAGTATATTCTCGAACATTGGTAGAACACTCATAAAATTCATTGCATACTACTCTAAATCATATGGAAAGTAAAATAACGAGGTATACATCAAGTTATCACATAGTACTTTTCAGCAAATTTCAACTCTACACTCTATCGAGCTCAATGCATTACCTTCTATTCTATGCATTTTCTGTTGAGGATAGGACATAACAACTCATTGTGAGCTGGAATTGTATAGATGTTGCCTGTATACTTGTCACAGTCATGGAATACTCAAATGCAAGATGAATTCAGGAACCTATCTCATAACATTCAGAGTGGTACAGGCAATATCTTTGTTTAGTTCTGTAAATGCTAATGTTGCATTGTGTACAAAAGTTGATGTTACAGAAAGTATCTTCTCGAACATTGGTAGAACACTCATAAAACTGGTTGCATACTGTTCTAAATCATATGGAAAGTAAAATAATAAGGTTCACATCAAGTTATCACATAGCAGTTTTCAGCAAAATTCAACTCTACACTCTACTGAGCTGAAAGCATTACCTTATATTCCATGCATTTTCTGTTAAGGACGAGGACATAACAACTCAGGGTGAGCTGGAATTTTATAGATATTGCCTGTATACTTGTCAGAGCAATGGAATACACAAGTGCAAGATGAATTCAGGAACCTATCTCATAACATTCAGAGTGGTATAGGCAATATCTTTGTTTGTTCTGTAAACGCTAATGGTCCATTGTGTACAAAAGGTGATGTTACAGAAAGTATCTTCTCGAACATTGGTAGAACACTCATAAAACTGGTTGCATACTTCTAAATCATATGGAAAGTAAAATAATAAGGTTCACATCAAGTTATCACATAGCAGTTTTCAGCAAAATTCAACTCTACACTCTACTGAGCTGAAAGCATTACCTTATATTCCATGCATTTTCTGTTAAGGACGAGGACATAACAACTCAGGGTGAGCTGGAATTTTATAGATATTGCCTGTATACTTGTCAGAGCAATGGAATACACAAGTGCAAGATGAATTCAGGAACGTACCTCATAACATTCAGAGTGGTATAGGCAATATCTTTGTTTGTTCTGTAAACGCTAATGGTCCATTGTGTACAAAAGGTGATGTTACAGAAAGTATCTTCTCGAACTTTGGTAGAACACTCATAAAATCGGTTGCATACTACTCTAAATCATATGGAAAGTAAAATAATGAGGTTTACATCAAGTTATCACATAGTAGTTTTCAGCAAATTTCAACTCTACACTCTATCGTGCTCAATGCAATACCTTCTATTTATTCATTTTCTGTTAAGGATAGGACATAACAACTCATTGTGAGCTGGAATTGTATAGATATTGCCTGTATACTTGTCAGAGCCATGGAATACTAAAATGCAAGATGAATTCAGGAAACTACCTCATATCATTCAGAGTGGTACAGGCAATATCTTTGTTTAGCTCTGTAAACGCTAATATTCCTTTGTGTACAAAAGGTGATGCTACAGAAAGTATCTTCTCGAAGATTGGTAGAACACTCATGAAATTGTTTGCATACTACTCTAAATCATATGGAAAGTAAAATAATAGCGTTTACATCAAGATAACACATAGCAGTTTTCAGCAAAATTCAACTCTACACTCTATCGAGCTCAATGCATTACCTTCTATTCTATGCATTTTCTGTTGAGGATAGGACATAACAACTCATTGTGACCTGGAATTGTATAGATGTTGCCTGTATACTTGTCACAGCCATGGAATACTCAAATGCAAGATGAATTCAGGAACCTACCTCATAACATTCATAGTGGTATAGGCAATATCTTTGTTTAGTTCTGTAAACGCTAATGTTCATTTGTGTACAAAAGGAGATGTTACAGAAAGTGCCTACTCGAAGATTGGTAGTACCCTCATAAAATTGGTTGCATACTACTCTAAATCATATGGAAAGTAAAATAATAAGGCTTACATCAAGTTATCACATAGCAGTTTTCATCAAAATTCAACTCTACACTCTATCGAGCTCAATGCATTACCTTCTATTCTTTGCATTTTCTGTTGAGGATAGGACATAACAACTCATTGTGAGCTGGAGTATAGATATTGCCTGTATACTTGTCAGAGCCATGGAATACTCAAATGCAAGATGAATTCAGGAACATACCTCATAACATTCAGAGTGGTACAGGCAATATCTTTGTTTAGTTCTGTAAACGCTAATGTTCCATTGTGTACAAAAGGTGATGTTACAGAAAGTATCTTCTCGAGGACTGGTAGAACACTCATAAAATTGGTTCCATACTACTCTAAATCATAGGGAAAGTAAAATAATAACGTTTACATCAAGATAGCACATAGTACTTTTCAGCAATATTCAACTCTACACTCTACTGAGCTGAATGCATTACCTTCTATTCTATGCATTTTCTGTTAAGGACGAGGACATAACAACTCAGGGTGAGCTGGAATTTTATAGTTATTGCCTGTATACTTGTAAGAGCAAATGGAATACTCAAGTGCAAGATGAATTCAGGAACCTACCTCATAACATTGAGGGTGGTACACACAATATCTTTGTTTAGTTGTATAAACGCTAATGTTCCATTGCGTACCGAAGGTGATGTTACAGAAAGTATTTTCTCGAACATTGGTAGAACACTCATAAAATTCATTGCATACTACTCTAAATCATATGGAAAGTAAAATAACGAGGTATACATCAAGTTATCACATAGTACTTTTCAGCAAAATTCAACTCTACACTCTATCGAGCTCAATGCATTACCTTCTATTCTATGCATTTTCTGTTGAGGATAGGACATAACAACTCATTGTGAGCTGGAATTGTATAGATGTTGCCTGTATACTTGTCACAGTCATGGAATACTCAAATGCAAGATGAATTCAGGAACCTATCTCATAACATTCAGAGTGGTACAGGCAATATCTTTGTTTAGTTCTGTAAATGCTAATGTTGCATTGTGTACAAAAGTTGATGTTACAGAAAGTATCTTCTCGAACATTGGTAGAACACTCATAAAACTGGTTGCATACTGTTCTAAATCATATGGAAAGTAAAATAATAAGGTTCACATCAAGTTATCACATAGCAGTTTTCAGCAAAATTCAACTCTACACTCTACTGAGCTGAAAGCATTACCTTATATTCCATGCATTTTCTGTTAAGGACGAGGACATAACAACTCAGGGTGAGCTGGAATTTTATAGATATTGCCTGTATACTTGTCAGAGCAATGGAATACACAAGTGCAAGATGAATTCAGGAACCTATCTCATAACATTCAGAGTGGTATAGGCAATATCTTTGTTTGTTCTGTAAACGCTAATGGTCCATTGTGTACAAAAGGTGATGTTACAGAAAGTATCTTCTCGAACATTGGTAGAACACTCATAAAACTGGTTGCATACTTCTAAATCATATGGAAAGTAAAATAATAAGGTTCACATCAAGTTATCACATAGCAGTTTTCAGCAAAATTCAACTCTACACTCTACTGAGCTGAAAGCATTACCTTATATTCCATGCATTTTCTGTTAAGGACGAGGACATAACAACTCAGGGTGAGCTGGAATTTTATAGATATTGCCTGTATACTTGTCAGAGCAATGGAATACACAAGTGCAAGATGAATTCAGGAACCTACCTCATATCATTCAGAGTGGTACAGGCAATATCTTTGTTTAGCTCTGTAAACGCTAATATTCCTTTGTGTACAAAAGGTGATGCTACAGAAAGTATCTTCTCGAAGATTGGTAGAACACTCATGAAATTGTTTGCATACTACTCTAAATCATATGGAAAGTAAAATAATAGCGTTTACATCAAGATAACACATAGCAGTTTTCAGCAAAATTCAACTCTACACTCTATCGAGCCCAATGCATTACCTTCTATTCTATGCATTTTCTGTTGAGGATAGGACATAACAACTCATTGTGACCTGGAATTGTATAGATGTTGCCTGTATACTTGTCACAGCCATGGAATACTCAAATGCAAGATGAATTCAGGAACCTACCTCATAACATTCATAGTGGTATAGGCAATATCTTTGTTTAGTTCTGTAAACGCTAATATTCATTTGTGTACAAAAGGAGATGTTACAGAAAGTGCCTACTCGAAGATTGGTAGTACCCTCATAAAATTGGTTGCATACTACTCTAAATCATATGGAAAGTAAAATAATAAGGCTTACATCAAGTTATCACATAGCAGTTTTCATCAAAATTCAACTCTACACTCTATCGAGCTCAATGCATTACCTTCTATTCTATGCATTTTCTGTTGAGGATAGGACATAACAACTCATTGTGAGCTGGAGTATAGATATTGCCTGTATACTTGTCAGAGCCATGGAATACTCAAATGCAAGATGAATTCAGGAACCTACCTCATAACATTCAGAGTGGTACAGGCAATATCTTTGTTTAGCTCTGTAAACGCTAATATTTCTTTGTGTACAAAATGTGATGCTACAGAAAGTATCTTCTCGAAGATTGGTAGAGCACTCATGAAATTGTTTGCATACTACTCTAAATCATATGGAAAGTAAAATAATAGCGTTTACATCAAGATAACACATAGTAGTTTTCAGCAAAATTCAACTCTACACTCTATCGAGCTCAATGCATTACCTTCTATTCTATGCATTTTCTGTTGAGGATAGGACATAACAACTCACTGTGACCTGGAATTGTATAGATGTTGCCTGTATACTTGTCACAGCCATGGAATACTCAAATGCAAGATGAATTCAGGAACCTACCGCATAACATTCATAGTGGTATAGGCAATATCTTTGTTTAGTTCTGTAAACGCTAATGTTCATTTGTGTACAAAAGGAGATGTTACAGAAAGTGCCTACTCGAAGATTGGTAGTACCCTCATAAAATTGGTTGCATACTACTCTAAATCATATGGAAAGTAAAATAATAAGGCTTACATCAAGTTATCACATAGCAGTTTTCATCAAAATTCAACTCTACACTCTATCGAGCTCAATGCATTACCTTCTATTCTATGCATTTTCTGTTGAGGATAGGACATAACAACTCATTGTGAGCTGGAATTGTATAGATATTGCCTGTATACTTGTCAGAGCCATGGAATACTCAAATGCAAGATGAATTCAGGAACCTATCCCATAACATTCAGGGTGGTACACACAATATCTTTGTTTAGTTGTATAAACGCTAATGTTCCATTGCGTACCGAAGGTGATGTTACAGAAAGTATATTCTCGAACATTGGTAGAACACTCATAAAATTCATTGCATACTACTCTAAATCATATGGAAAGTAAAATAACGAGGTATACATCAAGTTATCACATAGTACTTTTCAGCAAATTTCAACTCTACACTCTATCGAGCTCAATGCATTACCTTCTATTCTATGCATTTTCTGTTGAGGATAGGACATAACAACTCATTGTGAGCTGGAATTGTATAGATGTTGCCTGTATACTTGTCACAGTCATGGAATACTCAAATGCAAGATGAATTCAGGAACCTATCTCATAACATTCAGAGTGGTACAGGCAATATCTTTGTTTAGTTCTGTAAATGCTAATGTTGCATTGTGTACAAAAGTTGATGTTACAGAAAGTATCTTCTCGAACATTGGTAGAACACTCATAAAACTGGTTGCATACTGTTCTAAATCATATGGAAAGTAAAATAATAAGGTTCACATCAAGTTATCACATAGCAGTTTTCAGCAAAATTCAACTCTACACTCTACTGAGCTGAAAGCATTACCTTATATTCCATGCATTTTCTGTTAAGGACGAGGACATAACAACTCAGGGTGAGCTGGAATTTTATAGATATTGCCTGTATACTTGTCAGAGCAATGGAATACACAAGTGCAAGATGAATTCAGGAACCTATCTCATAACATTCAGAGTGGTATAGGCAATATCTTTGTTTGTTCTGTAAACGCTAATGGTCCATTGTGTACAAAAGGTGATGTTACAGAAAGTATCTTCTCGAACATTGGTAGAACACTCATAAAACTGGTTGCATACTTCTAAATCATATGGAAAGTAAAATAATAAGGTTCACATCAAGTTATCACATAGCAGTTTTCAGCAAAATTCAACTCTACACTCTACTGAGCTGAAAGCATTACCTTATATTCCATGCATTTTCTGTTAAGGACGAGGACATAACAACTCAGGGTGAGCTGGAATTTTATAGATATTGCCTGTATACTTGTCAGAGCAATGGAATACACAAGTGCAAGATGAATTCAGGAACCTACCTCATAACATTCAGAGTGGTATAGGCAATATCTTTGTTTGTTCTGTAAACGCTAATGGTCCATTGTGTACAAAAGGTGATGTTACAGAAAGTATCTTCTCGAACTTTGGTAGAACACTCATAAAATCGGTTGCATACTACTCTAAATCATATGGAAAGTAAAATAATGAGGTTTACATCAAGTTATCACATAGTAGTTTTCAGCAAATTTCAACTCTACACTCTATCGTGCTCAATGCAATACCTTCTATTTATTCATTTTCTGTTAAGGATAGGACATAACAACTCATTGTGAGCTGGAATTGTATAGATATTGCCTGTATACTTGTCAGAGCCATGGAATACTAAAATGCAAGATGAATTCAGGAAACTACCTCATATCATTCAGAGTGGTACAGGCAATATCTTTGTTTAGCTCTGTAAACGCTAATATTCCTTTGTGTACAAAAGGTGATGCTACAGAAAGTATCTTCTCGAAGATTGGTAGAACACTCATGAAATTGTTTGCATACTACTCTAAATCATATGGAAAGTAAAATAATAGCGTTTACATCAAGATAACACATAGCAGTTTTCAGCAAAATTCAACTCTACACTCTATCCAGCTCAATGCATTACCTTCTATTCTATGCATTTTCTGTTGAGGATAGGACATAACAACTCATTGTGACGTGGAATTGTATAGATGTTGCCTGTATACTTGTCACAGCCATGGAATACTCAAATGCAAGATGAATTCAGGAACCTACCTCATAACATTCATAGTGGTATAGGCAATATCTTTGTTTAGTTCTGTAAACGCTAATGTTCATTTGTGTACAAAAGGAGATGTTACAGAAAGTGCTTACTCGAAGATTGGTAATACCCTCATAAAATTGGTTGCATACTACTCTAAATCATATGGAAAGTAAAATAATAAGGCTTACATCAAGTTATCACATAGCAGTTTTCATCAAAATTCAACTCTACACTCTATCGAGCTCAATGCATTACCTTCTATTCTATGCATTTTCTGTTGAGGATAGGACATAACAACTCATTGTGAGCTGGAGTATAGATATTGCCTGTATACTTGTCAGAGCCATGGAATACTCAAATGCAAGATGAATTCAGGAACCTACCTCATAACATTCAGAGTGGTACAGGCAATATCTTTGTTTAGTTCTGTAAACGCTAATGTTCCATTGTGTACAAAAGGTGATGTTACAGAAAGTATCTTCTCGAGGACTGGTAGAACACTCATAAAATTGGTTCCATACTACTCTAAATCATAGGGAAAGTAAAATAATAACGTTTACATCAAGATAGCACATAGTACTTTTCAGCAATATTCAACTCTACACTCTACTGAGCTGAATGCATTACCTTCTATTCTATGCATTTTCTGTTAAGGACGAGGACATAACAACTCAGGGTGAGCTGGAATTTTATAGTTATTGCCTGTATACTTGTAAGAGCAAATGGAATACTGAAGTGCAAGATGAATTCAGGAACCTACCTCATAACATTGAGGGTGGTACACACAATATCTTTGTTTAGTTGTATAAACGCTAATGTTCCATTGCGTACCGAAGGTGATGTTACAGAAAGTATTTTCTCGAACATTGGTAGAACACTCATAAAATTCATTGCATACTACTCTAAATCATATGGAAAGTAAAATAACGAGGTATACATCAAGTTATCACATAGTACTTTTCAGCAAAATTCAACTCTACACTCTATCGAGCTCAATGCATTACCTTCTATTCTATGCATTTTCTGTTGAGGATAGGACATAACAACTCATTGTGAGCTGGAATTGTATAGATGTTGCCTGTATACTTGTCACAGTCATGGAATACTCAAATGCAAGATGAATTCAGGAACCTATCTCATAACATTCAGAGTGGTACAGGCAATATCTTTGTTTAGTTCTGTAAATGCTAATGTTGCATTGTGTACAAAAGTTGATGTTACAGAAAGTATCTTCTCGAACATCGGTAGAACACTCATAAAACTGGTTGCATACTGTTCTAAATCATATGGAAAGTAAAATAATAAGGTTCACATCAAGTTATCACATAGCAGTTTTCAGCAAAATTCAACTCTACACTCTACTGAGCTGAAAGCATTACCTTATATTCCATGCATTTTCTGTTAAGGACGAGGACATAACAACTCAGGGTGAGCTGGAATTTTATAGATATTGCCTGTATACTTGTCAGAGCAATGGAATACACAAGTGCAAGATGAATTCAGGAACCTACCTCATATCATTCAGAGTGGTACAGGCAATATCTTTGTTTAGCTCTGTAAACGCTAATATTCCTTTGTGTACAAAAGGTGATGCTACAGAAAGTATCTTCTCGAAGATTGGTAGAACACTCATGAAATTGTTTGCATACTACTCTAAATCATATGGAAAGTAAAATAATAGCGTTTACATCAAGATAACACATAGCAGTTTTCAGCAAAATTCAACTCTACACTCTATCCAGCTCAATGCATTACCTTCTATTCTATGCATTTTCTGTTGAGGATAGGACATAACAACTCATTGTGACGTGGAATTGTATAGATGTTGCCTGTATACTTGTCACAGCCATGGAATACTCAAATGCAAGATGAATTCAGGAACCTACCTCATAACATTCATAGTGGTATAGGCAATATCTTTGTTTAGTTCTGTAAACGCTAATGTTCATTTGTGTACAAAAGGAGATGTTACAGAAAGTGCTTACTCGAAGATTGGTAATACCCTCATAAAATTGGTTGCATACTACTCTAAATCATATGGAAAGTAAAATAATAAGGCTTACATCAAGTTATCACATAGCAGTTTTCATCAAAATTCAACTCTACACTCTATCGAGCTCAATGCATTACCTTCTATTCTATGCATTTTCTGTTGAGGATAGGACATAACAACTCATTGTGAGCTGGAGTATAGATATTGCCTGTATACTTGTCAGAGCCATGGAATACTCAAATGCAAGATGAATTCAGGAACCTACCTCATAACATTCAGAGTGGTACAGGCAATATCTTTGTTTAGTTCTGTAAACGCTAATGTTCCATTGTGTACAAAAGGTGATGTTACAGAAAGTATCTTCTCGAGGACTGGTAGAACACTCATAAAATTGGTTCCATACTACTCTAAATCATAGGGAAAGTAAAATAATAACGTTTACATCAAGATAGCACATAGTACTTTTCAGCAATATTCAACTCTACACTCTACTGAGCTGAATGCATTACCTTCTATTCTATGCATTTTCTGTTAAGGACGAGGACATAACAACTCAGGGTGAGCTGGAATTTTATAGTTATTGCCTGTATACTTGTAAGAGCAAATGGAATACTCAAGTGCAAGATGAATTCAGGAACCTACCTCATAACATTGAGGGTGGTACACACAATATCTTTGTTTAGTTGTATAAACGCTAATGTTCCATTGCGTACCGAAGGTGATGTTACAGAAAGTATTTTCTCGAACATTGGTAGAACACTCATAAAATTCATTGCATACTACTCTAAATCATATGGAAAGTAAAATAACGAGGTATACATCAAGTTATCACATAGTACTTTTCAGCAAAATTCAACTCTACACTCTATCGAGCTCAATGCATTACCTTCTATTCTATGCATTTTCTGTTGAGGATAGGACATAACAACTCATTGTGAGCTGGAATTGTATAGATGTTGCCTGTATACTTGTCACAGTCATGGAATACTCAAATGCAAGATGAATTCAGGAACCTATCTCATAACATTCAGAGTGGTACAGGCAATATCTTTGTTTAGTTCTGTAAATGCTAATGTTGCATTGTGTACAAAAGTTGATGTTACAGAAAGTATCTTCTCGAACATCGGTAGAACACTCATAAAACTGGTTGCATACTGTTCTAAATCATATGGAAAGTAAAATAATAAGGTTCACATCAAGTTATCACATAGCAGTTTTCAGCAAAATTCAACTCTACACTCTACTGAGCTGAAAGCATTACCTTATATTCCATGCATTTTCTGTTAAGGACGAGGACATAACAACTCAGGGTGAGCTGGAATTTTATAGATATTGCCTGTATACTTGTCAGAGCAATGGAATACACAAGTGCAAGATGAATTCAGGAACCTACCTCATATCATTCAGAGTGGTACAGGCAATATCTTTGTTTAGCTCTGTAAACGCTAATATTCCTTTGTGTACAAAAGGTGATGCTACAGAAAGTATCTTCTCGAAGATTGGTAGAACACTCATGAAATTGTTTGCATACTACTCTAAATCATATGGAAAGTAAAATAATAGCGTTTACATCAAGATAACACATAGCAGTTTTCAGCAAAATTCAACTCTACACTCTATCCAGCTCAATGCATTACCTTCTATTCTATGCATTTTCTGTTGAGGATAGGACATAACAACTCATTGTGACGTGGAATTGTATAGATGTTGCCTGTATACTTGTCACAGCCATGGAATACTCAAATGCAAGATGAATTCAGGAACCTACCTCATAACATTCATAGTGGTATAGGCAATATCTTTGTTTAGTTCTGTAAACGCTAATGTTCATTTGTGTACAAAAGGAGATGTTACAGAAAGTGCTTACTCGAAGATTGGTAATACCCTCATAAAATTGGTTGCATACTACTCTAAATCATATGGAAAGTAAAATAATAAGGCTTACATCAAGTTATCACATAGCAGTTTTCATCAAAATTCAACTCTACACTCTATCGAGCTCAATGCATTACCTTCTATTCTATGCATTTTCTGTTGAGGATAGGACATAACAACTCATTGTGAGCTGGAGTATAGATATTGCCTGTATACTTGTCAGAGCCATGGAATACTCAAATGCAAGATGAATTCAGGAACCTACCTCATAACATTCAGAGTGGTACAGGCAATATCTTTGTTTAGTTCTGTAAACGCTAATGTTCCATTGTGTACAAAAGGTGATGTTACAGAAAGTATCTTCTCGAGGACTGGTAGAACACTCATAAAATTGGTTCCATACTACTCTAAATCATAGGGAAAGTAAAATAATAACGTTTACATCAAGATAGCACATAGTACTTTTCAGCAATATTCAACTCTACACTCTACTGAGCTGAATGCATTACCTTCTATTCTATGCATTTTCTGTTAAGGACGAGGACATAACAACTCAGGGTGAGCTGGAATTTTATAGTTATTGCCTGTATACTTGTAAGAGCAAATGGAATACTCAAGTGCAAGATGAATTCAGGAACCTACCTCATAACATTGAGGGTGGTACACACAATATCTTTGTTTAGTTGTATAAACGCTAATGTTCCATTGCGTACCGAAGGTGATGTTACAGAAAGTATTTTCTCGAACATTGGTAGAACACTCATAAAATTCATTGCATACTACTCTAAATCATATGGAAAGTAAAATAACGAGGTATACATCAAGTTATCACATAGTACTTTTCAGCAAAATTCAACTCTACACTCTATCGAGCTCAATGCATTACCTTCTATTCTATGCATTTTCTGTTGAGGATAGGACATAACAACTCATTGTGAGCTGGAATTGTATAGATGTTGCCTGTATACTTGTCACAGTCATGGAATACTCAAATGCAAGATGAATTCAGGAACCTATCTCATAACATTCAGAGTGGTACAGGCAATATCTTTGTTTAGTTCTGTAAATGCTAATGTTGCATTGTGTACAAAAGTTGATGTTACAGAAAGTATCTTCTCGAACATTGGTAGAACACTCATAAAACTGGTTGCATACTGTTCTAAATCATATGGAAAGTAAAATAATAAGGTTCACATCAAGTTATCACATAGCAGTTTTCAGCAAAATTCAACTCTACACTCTACTGAGCTGAAAGCATTACCTTATATTCCATGCATTTTCTGTTAAGGACGAGGACATAACAACTCAGGGTGAGCTGGAATTTTATAGATATTGCCTGTATACTTGTCAGAGCAATGGAATACACAAGTGCAAGATGAATTCAGGAACCTACCTCATATCATTCAGAGTGGTACAGGCAATATCTTTGTTTAGCTCTGTAAACGCTAATATTCCTTTGTGTACAAAAGGTGATGCTACAGAAAGTATCTTCTCGAAGATTGGTAGAACACTCATGAAATTGTTTGCATACTACTCTAAATCATATGGAAAGTAAAATAATAGCGTTTACATCAAGATAACACATAGCAGTTTTCAGCAAAATTCAACTCTACACTCTATCCAGCTCAATGCATTACCTTCTATTCTATGCATTTTCTGTTGAGGATAGGACATAACAACTCATTGTGACGTGGAATTGTATAGATGTTGCCTGTATACTTGTCACAGCCATGGAATACTCAAATGCAAGATGAATTCAGGAACCTACCTCATAACATTCATAGTGGTATAGGCAATATCTTTGTTTAGTTCTGTAAACGCTAATGTTCATTTGTGTACAAAAGGAGATGTTACAGAAAGTGCTTACTCGAAGATTGGTAATACCCTCATAAAATTGGTTGCATACTACTCTAAATCATATGGAAAGTAAAATAATAAGGCTTACATCAAGTTATCACATAGCAGTTTTCATCAAAATTCAACTCTACACTCTATCGAGCTCAATGCATTACCTTCTATTCTATGCATTTTCTGTTGAGGATAGGACATAACAACTCATTGTGAGCTGGAGTATAGATATTGCCTGTATACTTGTCAGAGCCATGGAATACTCAAATGCAAGATGAATTCAGGAACCTACCTCATAACATTCAGAGTGGTACAGGCAATATCTTTGTTTAGTTCTGTAAACGCTAATGTTCCATTGTGTACAAAAGGTGATGTTACAGAAAGTATCTTCTCGAGGACTGGTAGAACACTCATAAAATTGGTTCCATACTACTCTAAATCATAGGGAAAGTAAAATAATAACGTTTACATCAAGATAGCACATAGTACTTTTCAGCAATATTCAACTCTACACTCTACTGAGCTGAATGCATTACCTTCTATTCTATGCATTTTCTGTTAAGGACGAGGACATAACAACTCAGGGTGAGCTGGAATTTTATAGTTATTGCCTGTATACTTGTAAGAGCAAATGGAATACTCAAGTGCAAGATGAATTCAGGAACCTACCTCATAACATTGAGGGTGGTACACACAATATCTTTGTTTAGTTGTATAAACGCTAATGTTCCATTGCGTACCGAAGGTGATGTTACAGAAAGTATTTTCTCGAACATTGGTAGAACACTCATAAAATTCATTGCATACTACTCTAAATCATATGGAAAGTAAAATAACGAGGTATACATCAAGTTATCACATAGTACTTTTCAGCAAAATTCAACTCTACACTCTATCGAGCTCAATGCATTACCTTCTATTCTATGCATTTTCTGTTGAGGATAGGACATAACAACTCATTGTGAGCTGGAATTGTATAGATGTTGCCTGTATACTTGTCACAGTCATGGAATACTCAAATGCAAGATGAATTCAGGAACCTATCTCATAACATTCAGAGTGGTACAGGCAATATCTTTGTTTAGTTCTGTAAATGCTAATGTTGCATTGTGTACAAAAGTTGATGTTACAGAAAGTATCTTCTCGAACATTGGTAGAACACTCATAAAACTGGTTGCATACTGTTCTAAATCATATGGAAAGTAAAATAATAAGGTTCACATCAAGTTATCACATAGCAGTTTTCAGCAAAATTCAACTCTACACTCTACTGAGCTGAAAGCATTACCTTATATTCCATGCATTTTCTGTTAAGGACGAGGACATAACAACTCAGGGTGAGCTGGAATTTTATAGATATTGCCTGTATACTTGTCAGAGCAATGGAATACACAAGTGCAAGATGAATTCAGGAACCTACCTCATATCATTCAGAGTGGTACAGGCAATATCTTTGTTTAGCTCTGTAAACGCTAATATTCCTTTGTGTACAAAAGGTGATGCTACAGAAAGTATCTTCTCGAAGATTGGTAGAACACTCATGAAATTGTTTGCATACTACTCTAAATCATATGGAAAGTAAAATAATAGCGTTTACATCAAGATAACACATAGCAGTTTTCAGCAAAATTCAACTCTACACTCAATCGAGCCCAATGCATTACCTTCTATTCTATGCATTTTCTGTTGAGGATAGGACATAACAACTCATTGTGACCTGGAATTGTATAGATGTTGCCTGTATACTTGTCACAGCCATGGAATACTCAAATGCAAGATGAATTCAGGAACCTACCTCATAACATTCATAGTGGTATAGGCAATATCTTTGTTTAGTTCTGTAAACGCTAATGTTCATTTGTGTACAAAAGGAGATGTTACAGAAAGTGCCTACTCGAAGATTGGTAGTACCCTCATAAAATTGGTTGCATACTACTCTAAATCATATGGAAAGTAAACTAATAAGGCTTACATCAAGTTATCACATAGCAGTTTTCATCAAAATTCAACTCTACACTCTATCGAGCTCAATGCATTACCTTCTATTCTATGCATTTTCTGTTGAGGATAGGACATAACAACTCATTGTGAGCTGGAGTATAGATATTGCCTGTATACTTGTCAGAGCCATGGAATACTCAAATGCAAGATGAATTCAGGAACCTACCTCATAACATTCAGAGTGGTACAGGCAATATCTTTGTTTAGTTCTGTAAACGCTAATGTTCCATTGTGTACAAAAGGTGATGTTACAGAAAGTATCTGCTCGAAGACTGGTAGAACACTCATAAAATTGGTTCCATACTACTCTAAATCATAGGGAAAGTAAAATAATAACGTTTACATCAAGATAGCACATAGTACTTTTCAGCAATATTCAACTCTACACTCTACTGAGCTGAATGCATTACCTTCTATTCTATGCATTTTCTGTTAAGGACGAGGTCATAACAACTCAGGGTGAGCTGGAATTTTATAGTTATTGCCTGTATACTTGTAAGAGCAAATGGAATACTCAAGTGCAAGATGAATTCAGGAACCTACCTCATAACATTGAGGGTGGTACACACAATATCTTTGTTTAGTTGTATAAACGCTAATGTTCCATTGCGTACCGAAGGTGATGTTACAGAAAGTATTTTCTCGAACATTGGTAGAACACTCATAAAATTCATTGCATACTACTCTAAATCATATGGAAAGTAAAATAACGAGGTATACATCAAGTTATCACATAGTACTTTTCAGCAAAATTCAACTCTACACTCTATCGAGCTCAATGCATTACCTTCTATTCTATGCATTTTCTGTTGAGGATAGGACATAACAACTCATTGTGAGCTGGAATTGTATAGATGTTGCCTGTATACTTGTCACTGTCATGGAATACTCAAATGCAAGATGAATTCAGGAACCTATCTCATAACATTCAGAGTGGTACAGGCAATATCTTTGTTTAGTTCTGTAAATGCTAATGTTGCATTGTGTACAAAAGTTGATGTTACAGAAAGTATCTTCTCGAACATCGGTAGAACACTCATAAAACTGGTTGCATACTGTTCTAAATCATATGGAAAGTAAAATAATAAGGTTCACATCAAGTTATCACATAGCAGTTTTCAGCAAAATTCAACTCTACACTCTACTGAGCTGAAAGCATTACCTTATATTCCATGCATTTTCTGTTAAGGACGAGGACATAACAACTCAGGGTGAGCTGGAATTTTATAGATATTGCCTGTATACTTGTCAGAGCAATGGAATACACAAGTGCAAGATGAATTCAGGAACGTACCTCATAACATTCAGAGTGGTATAGGCAATATCTTTGTTTGTTCTGTAAACGCTAATGGTCCATTGTGTACAAAAGGTGATGTTACAGAAAGTATCTTCTCGAACTTTGGTAGAACACTCATAAAATCGGTTGCATACTACTCTAAATCATATGGAAAGTAAAATAATGAGGTTTACATCAAGTTATCACATAGTAGTTTTCAGCAAATTTCAACTCTACACTCTATCGTGCTCAATGCAATACCTTCTATTTATTCATTTTCTGTTAAGGATAGGACATAACAACTCATTGTGAGCTGGAATTGTATAGATATTGCCTGTATACTTGTCAGAGCCATGGAATACTAAAATGCAAGATGAATTCAGGAAACTACCTCATAACATTCAGAGTGGTACAGGCAATATCTTTGTTTAGCTCTGTAAACGCTAATATTCCTTTGTGTACAAAAGGTGATGTTACAGAAAGTATCTTCCCGACAATTGGTAGAACACTCAAAAAATTGGTTGCATACTACTCTAAATTTTATGGAAAGTAAAATAATAAGGCTTACATCAAGTTATCTCATAGCAGTTTTCAGTAAAATTCAACTCTACACTCTATCGAGCTCATGCATTACCTTCTATTCTATGCATTTTCTCTTGAGGATGTGGACATAACAACTCATTGTGAGCTGGAATTGTATAGATATTGCCTGTATACTTGTCAGAGCCATGGAATAATAAAATGCAAGATGAATTCAGGAACCTACCTCATAACATTCAGACTGGTACAGGCAATATCTTTGTTTAGCTCAGTAAACTTTAATGTTCCATTGTGTACAAAACGTGATGTTACTGAAAGTATCTTCCCGACCATTGGTAGAACACTCATAAAATTGGTTCCATACTACTCTAAATCATACGGAAAGTAAAATAATAAGGCTTACATCAAGTTATCACATAGCAGTTTTCATCAAAATTCAACTCTACACTCTATCGAGCTCAATGCATTACCTTCTATTCTATGCATTTTCTGTTGAGGATTGGACATAACAACTCATTGTGAGCTGGAATTGTATAGATATTGCCTGTATACTTGTCAGAGCCATGGAATACTCAAATGCAAGATGAATTCAGGAACCTACCTCATAACATTCAGAGTGGTACAGGCAATATCTTTGTTTAGTTCTGTAAACGCTAATGTTCCATTGTGTACAAAAGGTGATGTTACAGAAAGTATCTTCTCGAAGACTGGTAGAACACTCATAAAATTGGTTCCATACTACTCTAAATCATAGGGAAAGGAAAATAATAACGTTTACATCAAGATAGCACATAGCAGTTTTCAGCAAAATTCAACTCTACACTCTACTGAGCTGAAAGCATTACCTTATATTCCATGCAATTTCTGTTAAGGACGAGGACATAACAACTCAGGGTGAGCTGGAATTTTATAGATATTGCCTGTATACTTGTCAGAGCAATGGAATACACAAGTGCAAGATGAATTCAGGAACCTACCTCATAACATTCAGAGTGGTATAGGCAATATCTTTGTTTGTTCTGTAAACGCTAATGGTCCATTGTGTACAAAAGGTGATGTTACAGAAAGTATCTTCTCGAACTTTGGTAGAACACTCATAAAATCGGTTGCATACTACTCTAAATCATATGGAAAGTAAAATAATGAGGTTTACATCAAGTTATCACATAGTAGTTTTCAGCAAATTTCAACTCTACACTCTATCGTGCTCAATGCAATTCCTTCTATTTATTCATTTTCTGTTAAGGATAGGACATAACAACTCATTGTGAGCTGGAATTGTATAGATATTGCCTGTATACTTGTCAGAGCCATGGAATACTAAAATGCAAGATGAATTCAGGAAACTACCTCATATCATTGAGAGTGGTACAGGCAATATCTTTGTTTAGCTCTGTAAACGCTAATATTGCTTTGTGTACAAAAGGTGATGCAACAGAAAGTATCTTCTCGAAGACTGGTAGAACACTCATAAAATTGGTTCCATACTACTCTAAATCATAGGGAAAGTAAAATAATAACGTTTACATCAAGATAGCACATAGTAGTTTTCAGCAATATTCAACTCTACACTCTACTGAGCTGAATGCATTACCTTCTATTCTATGCATTTTCTGTTAAGGACGAGGACATAACAACTCAGGGTGAGCTGGAATTTTATAGTTATTGCCTGTATACTTGTAAGAGCAAATGGAATACTCAAGTGCAAGATGAATTCAGGAACCTACCTCATAACATTCAGGGTGGTACACACAATATCTTTGTTTAGTTGTATAAACGCTAATGTTCCATTGCGTACCGAAGGTGATGTTACAGAAAGTATTTTCTCGAACATTGGTAGAACACTCATAAAATTCATTGCATACTACTCTAAATCATATGGAAAGTAAAATAACGAGGTATACATCAAGTTATCACATAGTACTTTTCAGCAAAATTCAACTCTACACTCTATCGAGCTCAATGCATTACCTTCTATTCTATGCATTTTCTGTTGAGGATAGGACATAACAACTCATTGTGAGCTGGAATTGTATAGATGTTGCCTGTATACTTGTCACAGTCATGGAATACTCAAATGCAAGATGAATTCAGGAACCTATCTCATAACATTCAGAGTGGTACAGGCAATATCTTTGTTTAGTTCTGTAAATGCTAATGTTGCATTGTGTACAAAAGTTGATGTTACAGAAAGTATCTTCTCGAACATTGGTAGAACACTCATAGAACTGGTTGCATACTGTTCTAAATCATATGGAAAGTAAAATAATAAGGTTCACATCAAGTTATCACATAGCAGTTTTCAGCAAAATTCAACTCTACACTCTACTGAGCTGAAAGCATTACCTTATATTCCATGCATTTTCTGTTAAGGACGAGGACATAACAACTCAGGGTGAGCTGGAATTTTATAGATATTGCCTGTATACTTGTCAGAGCAATGGAATACACAAGTGCAAGATGAATTCAGGAACCTATCTCATAACATTCAGAGTGGTATAGGCAATATCTTTGTTTGTTCTGTAAACGCTAATGGTCCATTGTGTACAAAATGTGATGTTACAGAAAGTATCTTCTCGAACTTTGGTAGAACACTCATAAAATCGGTTGCATACTACTCTAAATCATATGGAAAGTAAAATAATGAGGTTTACATCAAGTTATCACATAGTAGTTTTCAGCAAATTTGAACTCTACACTCTATCGCGCTCAATGCAATTCCTTCTATTTATTCATTTTCTGTTAAGGATAGGACATAACAACTCATTGTGAGCTGGAATTGTATAGATATTGCCTGTATACTTGTCAGAGCCATGGAATACTAAAATGCAAGATGAATTCAGGAAACTACCTCATATCATTGAGAGTGGTACAGGCAATATCTTTGTTTAGCTCTGTAAACGCTAATATTGCTTTGTGTACAAAAGGTGATGCAACAGAAAGTATCTTCTCGAAGACTGGTAGAACACTCATAAAATTGGTTCCATACTACTCTAAATCATAGGGAAAGTAAAATAATAACGTTTACATCAAGATAGCACATAGTAGTTTTCAGCAATATTCAACTCTACACTCTACTGAGCTGAATGCATTACCTTCTATTCTATGCATTTTCTGTTAAGGACGAGGACATAACAACTCAGGGTGAGCTGGAATTTTATAGTTATTGCCTGTATACTTGTAAGAGCAAATGGAATACTCAAGTGCAAGATGAATTCAGGAACCTACCTCATAACATTCAGGGTGGTACACACAATATCTTTGTTTAGTTGTATAAACGCTAATGTTCCATTGCGTACCGAAGGTGATGTTACAGAAAGTATTTTCTCGAACATTGGTAGAACACTCATAAAATTCATTGCATACTACTCTAAATCATATGGAAAGTAAAATAACGAGGTATACATCAAGTTATCACATAGTACTTTTCAGCAAAATTCAACTCTACACTCTATCGAGCTCAATGCATTACCTTCTATTCTATGCATTTTCTGTTGAGGATAGGACATAACAACTCATTGTGAGCTGGAATTGTATAGATGTTGCCTGTATACTTGTCACAGTCATGGAATACTCAAATGCAAGATGAATTCAGGAACCTATCTCATAACATTCAGAGTGGTACAGGCAATATCTTTGTTTAGTTCTGTAAATGCTAATGTTGCATTGTGTACAAAAGTTGATGTTACAGAAAGTATCTTCTCGAACATTGGTAGAACACTCATAGAACTGGTTGCATACTGTTCTAAATCATATGGAAAGTAAAATAATAAGGTTCACATCAAGTTATCACATAGCAGTTTTCAGCAAAATTCAACTCTACACTCTACTGAGCTGAAAGCATTACCTTATATTCCATGCATTTTCTGTTAAGGACGAGGACATAACAACTCAGGGTGAGCTGGAATTTTATAGATATTGCCTGTATACTTGTCAGAGCAATGGAATACACAAGTGCAAGATGAATTCAGGAACCTATCTCATAACATTCAGAGTGGTATAGGCAATATCTTTGTTTGTTCTGTAAACGCTAATGGTCCATTGTGTACAAAAGGTGATGTTACAGAAAGTATCTTCTCGAACATTGGTAGAACACTCATAAAACTGGTTGCATACTTCTAAATCATATGGAAAGTAAAATAATAAGGTTCACATCAAGTTATCACATAGCAGTTTTCAGCAAAATTCAACTCTACACTCTACTGAGCTGAAAGCATTACCTTATATTCCATGCATTTTCTGTTAAGGACGAGGACATAACAACTCAGTGTGAGCTGTAATTTTATAGATATTGCCTGTATACTTGTCAGAGCAATGGAATACACAAGTGCAAGATGAATTCAGGAACCTACCTCATAACATTCAGAGTGGTATAGGCAATATCTATGTTTGTTCTGTAAACGCTAATGGTCCATTGTGTACAAAAGGTGATGTTACAGAAAGCATCTTCTCGAACTTTGGTAGAACACTCATAAAATCGGTTGCATACTACTCTAAATCATATGGAAAGTAAAATAATGAGGTTTACATCAAGTTATCACATAGTAGTTTTCAGCAAATTTCAACTCTACACTCTATCGTGCTCAATGCAATACCTTCTATTTATTCATTTTCTGTTAAGGATAGGACATAACAACTCATTGTGAGCTGGAATTGTATAGATATTGCCTGTATACTTGTCAGAGCCATGGAATACTAAAATGCAAGATGAATTCAGGAAACTACCTCATAACATTCAGAGTGGTACAGGCAATATCTTTGTTTAGCTCTGTAAACGCTAATATTCCTTTGTGTACAAAAGGTGATGTTACAGAAAGTATCTTCTCGAAGATTGGTAGAACACTCATGAAATTGTTTGCATACTACTCTAAATCATATGGAAAGTAAAATAATAGCGTTTACATCATGATAACACATAGTAGTTTTCAGCAAAATTCAACTCTACACTCTATCGAGCTCAATGCATTACCTTCTATTCTATCCATTTTCTGTTAAGGATAGGACATAACAACTCATTGTGAGCTGGAATTGTATAGATATTGCCTGTATACTTGTCAGAGCCATGGAATACTCATATGCAAGACGAATTCAGAGACCTACCTCATAACATTCAGAGCGGTACAGGCAATATCTTTGTTTAGTTCTGTAAACGCTAATGTTCCATTGTGTACAAAACGTGATGTTACTGAAAGTATCTTCCTGACCATTGGTAGAACACTCAAAAAATTGGTTGCATACTACTCTAAATCTTATGGAAAGTAAAATAATAAGGCTTACATCAAGTTATCTCATAGCAGTTTTCAGCAAAATTCAACTCTACACTCTATCGAGCTCATGCATTACCTTCTATTCTATGCATTTTCTCTTAAGGATGTGGACATAACAACTCATTGTGAGCTGGAGTTGTATAGATATTGCCTGTATACTTGTCAGAGCATTGGAATACTAAAATGCAAGATGAATTCAGGAACCTACCTCATAACATTCAGACTGGTACAGGCAAAATCTTTGTTTAGCTCTTTAAACGCTAATATTCCTTTGTGTACAAAAGGTGATGTTACAGAAAGTATGTTCTCGAAGATTGGTAGAACACTCATGAAATTGGTTGCCTACTACTCTAAATTATATGGAAAGTAAAATAATAAGGTTTACATCAAGTTAGCGCATAGCAGTTTTCATCAAAATTCAGCTCTACACTCTATCGACCTCAATGCATTACCTTCTATTCTATGTTTTTTCTGTTAAGGATAGGACATAACAACTCATTGTGAGCTGGAAGTGTATAGATATTGCCTGTATACTCGTCAGAGCCATGGAATACTCATATGCAAGACGAATTAAGAGACCTACCTCATAACATTCAGAGCGGTACAGGCAATATCTTTGTTTAGCTCTGTAAACTTTAATGTTCCATTGTGTACAAAACGTGATGTTACTGAAAGTATCTTCCCGACCATTGGTAGAACACTCATAAAATTGGTTCCATACTACTCTAAATCATACGGAAAGTAAAATAATAAGGTTTACATCAAGTTCTCACATAGCAGTTTTCAGCAAAATTCAACTCTACACTCTATCGATCTCAATGCATTACCTTCTATTCTATGCATTTTCTCTTAAAGATGTGGACATAACAACTCATTGTGAGCTGGAATTGTATAGATATTGCCTGTATACCTGTCACAGCCATGGAATACTCAAATGCAAGACGAATTCAGGAACCTACCTCATAACATTCTGAGTGGTACAGGCAATATCTTTGTTCATTTCTGTAAACGCTAATGTTAATTTGTGTACAAAAGGTGATGTTACAGAAAGTATCTTCTCGAACTTTGGTAGAAAACTCATAAAATTGGTTGCATACTACTCTAAGTGATGTGGTAAGTAAAATAATTAGTTTTACAGCAAGTTATCAGATAGTAGTTTCCAGCAAAATTCAACTCTACACTCTATTGAGCTGAATGCATTACTTTCTATTCGATGCATTTTGAGTCATGGATGTGTACATAACTACTCGGGGTGAGGTGGAGCGGTAGAAATATTGCAGGTATCCTACTCAGAGCCATGGAATACTCAAATGCAAGGTGAATTCAGGAAGCTACCTCATAACATTTAGAGAGGAACAGTAAATATCTTTGTTTAGTTCTGTAAACGGTAATGTTCCATTGTGTAAAAAAGTTGAAGTTACTAAAAGTAACTTCTCCAACATTGGTAGCACACTCATAAAATTGGTTGCATACTACTCTAAATCATATGGTACGCAAAATAATAAGTTTTACATCAAGTTATCACATAGTAGTTTCCCGCAAAATTCATCTCTACACTCTATTGAGCTGAATGCATTACATTCTATTCTATGCATTTTGAGTTATGGATGTGTACAAAACTACTCAGGGTGAGGTGGAACGGTATAAATATTGCATGCATCCTACTCAGAGCCATGGAAAACTCAAATGCAAGGTGAATTCAGCAAGCTACCTCATAACATTTAGAGTGGAACAGTAAATATCTTTGTTTAGTTCTGTAAACGCTAATATTCCATTGTGTACAAAAGATGATGTTACAGAAAGTATCTTCTCGAAGATTGGTAGAACACTCATGAAATTGGTTGCATACTACACTAAGTGATGTGGTAAGTAAAATAATTAGGTTTACATCAAGATAACACATAGTAGTTTCCCGCAAAATTCAACTCTACACTCTACTGAGCTGAAAGCATTACCCTATATTCCATGCATTTTCTGTTAAGGACGAGGACATAACAACTCAGGGTGAGCTGGAATTGTATAGATATTGCCTGTATACTTGTCAGAGCAATGGAATACACAAGTGCAAGATGAATTCAGGAACCTACTTCATAACATTCAGAGTGCTATAGGCAATATCTTTGTTTGTTCTGTAAACGCTAATGGTCCATTGTGTACAAAAGGTGATGTTACAGAAAGTATCTTCTCGAACTTTGGTGGAACACTCATAAAATTGGTTGCATACTACTCTAAATCATTTGGAAAGTAAAATAATGAGGTTTACATCAAGTTATCACATAGTAGTTTTCAGCAAATTTCAACTCTACACTCTATCGTGCTCAATGCATTACCTTCAATTTATGCATTTTCTGTTAAGGATAGGACATAACAACTCATTGTGAGCTGGAATTGTATAGATATTGCCTGTATATTTCTCAGAGCCCTGGAATACGCAAATGCAAGACGAATTCAGGAACCTACCTCATAACATTCTGAGTGGTACAGGCAATATCTTTGTTCATTTCTGTAAACGCTAATGTTAATTTGTGTACAAAAGGTGATGTTACAGAAAGTATCTTCTCGAACTTTGGTAGAAAACTCATAAAATTGGTTGCATACTACTCTAAGTGATGTGGTAAGTAAAATAATTAGTTTTACAGCAAGTTATCAGATAGTAGTTTCCAGCAAAATTCAACTCTACACTCTATTGAGCTGAATGCATTACTTTCTATTCGATGCATTTTGAGTCATGGATGTGTACATAACTACTCGGGGTGAGGTGGAGCGGTAGAAATATTGCAGGTATCCTACTCAGAGCCATGGAATACTCAAATGCAAGGTGAATTCAGGAAGCTACCTCATAACATTTAGAGAGGAACAGTAAATATCTTTGTTTAGTTCTGTAAACGGTAATGTTCCATTGTGTAAAAAAGTTGAAGTTACTAAAAGTAACTTCTCCAACATTGGTAGCACACTCATAAAATTGGTTGCATACTACTCTAAATCATATGGTACGCAAAATAATAAGTTTTACATCAAGTTATCACATAGTAGTTTCCCGCAAAATTCATCTCTACACTCTATTGAGCTGAATGCATTACATTCTATTCTATGCATTTTGAGTTATGGATGTGTACAAAACTACTCAGGGTGAGGTGGAACGGTATAAATATTGCATGCATCCTACTCAGAGCCATGGAAAACTCAAATGCAAGGTGAATTCAGCAAGCTACCTCATAACATTTAGAGTGGAACAGTAAATATCTTTGTTTAGTTCTGTAAACGCTAATATTCCATTGTGTACAAAAGATGATGTTACAGAAAGTATCTTCTCGAAGATTGGTAGAACACTCATGAAATTGGTTGCATACTACACTAAGTGATGTGGTAAGTAAAATAATTAGGTTTACATCAAGATAACACATAGTAGTTTCCCGCAAAATTCAACTCTACACTCTACTGAGCTGAAAGCATTACCCTATATTCCATGCATTTTCTGTTAAGGACGAGGACATAACAACTCAGGGTGAGCTGGAATTGTATAGATATTGCCTGTATACTTGTCAGAGCAATGGAATACACAAGTGCAAGATGAATTCAGGAACCTACTTCATAACATTCAGAGTGCTATAGGCAATATCTTTGTTTGTTCTGTAAACGCTAATGGTCCATTGTGTACAAAAGGTGATGTTACAGAAAGTATCTTCTCGAACTTTGGTGGAACACTCATAAAATTGGTTGCATACTACTCTAAATCATTTGGAAAGTAAAATAATGAGGTTTACATCAAGTTATCACATAGTAGTTTTCAGCAAATTTCAACTCTACACTCTATCGTGCTCAATGCATTACCTTCAATTTATGCATTTTCTGTTAAGGATAGGACATAACAACTCATTGTGAGCTGGAATTGTATAGATATTGCCTGTATATTTCTCAGAGCCCTGGAATACGCAAATGCAAGATGAATTCAGGAACCTACCTCATAACATTCAGAGTGGTGCAGGCAATATCTTTGTTTAGTTCTGTAAACGCTAATGGTCCATTGTGTACAAAGGGTGATGTTACAGAAATGATCTTCTCTAACTTTGGTAGAACACTCATCAAATTGGTTGCATACTACTCTAAATCATATGGTACGCAAAATAATAAGTTTTACATCAAGTTATCACATAGTAGTTTCCCGCAAAATTCATCTCTACACTCTATTGAGCTGAATGCATTACATTCTATTCTATGCATTTTGAGTTATGGATGTGTACAAAACTACTCAGGGTGAGGTGGAACGGTATAAATATTGCATGCATCCTACTCAGAGCCATGGAAAACTCAAATGCAAGGTGAATTCAGCAAGCTACCTCATAACATTTAGAGTGGAACAGTAAATATCTTTGTTTAGTTCTGTAAACGCTAATATTCCATTGTGTACAAAAGATGATGTTACAGAAAGTATCTTCTCGAAGATTGGTAGAACACTCATGAAATTGGTTGCATACTACACTAAGTGATGTGGTAAGTAAAATAATTAGGTTTACATCAAGATAACACATAGTAGTTTCCCGCAAAATTCAACTCTACACTCTACTGAGCTGAAAGCATTACCCTATATTCCATGCATTTTCTGTTAAGGACGAGGACATAACAACTCAGGGTGAGCTGGAATTGTATAGATATTGCCTGTATACTTGTCAGAGCAATGGAATACACAAGTGCAAGATGAATTCAGGAACCTACTTCATAACATTCAGAGTGCTATAGGCAATATCTTTGTTTGTTCTGTAAACGCTAATGGTCCATTGTGTACAAAAGGTGATGTTACAGAAAGTATCTTCTCGAACTTTGGTGGAACACTCATAAAATTGGTTGCATACTACTCTAAATCATTTGGAAAGTAAAATAATGAGGTTTACATCAAGTTATCACATAGTAGTTTTCAGCAAATTTCAACTCTACACTCTATCGTGCTCAATGCATTACCTTCAATTTATGCATTTTCTGTTAAGGATAGGACATAACAACTCATTGTGAGCTGGAATTGTATAGATATTGCCTGTATATTTCTCAGAGCCCTGGAATACGCAAATGCAAGACGAATTCAGGAACCTACCTCATAACATTCTGAGTGGTACAGGCAATATCTTTGTTCATTTCTGTAAACGCTAATGTTAATTTGTGTACAAAAGGTGATGTTACAGAAAGTATCTTCTCGAACTTTGGTAGAAAACTCATAAAATTGGTTGCATACTACTCTAAGTGATGTGGTAAGTAAAATAATTAGTTTTACAGCAAGTTATCAGATAGTAGTTTCCAGCAAAATTCAACTCTACACTCTATTGAGCTGAATGCATTACTTTCTATTCGATGCATTTTGAGTCATGGATGTGTACATAACTACTCGGGGTGAGGTGGAGCGGTAGAAATATTGCAGGTATCCTACTCAGAGCCATGGAATACTCAAATGCAAGGTGAATTCAGCAAGCTACCTCATAACATTTAGAGTGGAACAGTAAATATCTTTGTTTAGTTCTGTAAACGCTAATATTCCATTGTGTACAAAAGATGATGTTACAGAAAGTATCTTCTCGAAGATTGGTAGAACACTCATGAAATTGGTTGCATACTACACTAAGTGATGTGGTAAGTAAAATAATTAGGTTTACATCAAGATAACACATAGTAGTTTCCCGCAAAATTCAACTCTACACTCTACTGAGCTGAAAGCATTACCCTATATTCCATGCATTTTCTGTTAAGGACGAGGACATAACAACTCAGGGTGAGCTGGAATTGTATAGATATTGCCTGTATACTTGTCAGAGCAATGGAATACACAAGTGCAAGATGAATTCAGGAACCTACTTCATAACATTCAGAGTGCTATAGGCAATATCTTTGTTTGTTCTGTAAACGCTAATGGTCCATTGTGTACAAAAGGTGATGTTACAGAAAGTATCTTCTCGAACTTTGGTGGAACACTCATAAAATTGGTTGCATACTACTCTAAATCATTTGGAAAGTAAAATAATGAGGTTTACATCAAGTTATCACATAGTAGTTTTCAGCAAATTTCAACTCTACACTCTATCGTGCTCAATGCATTACCTTCAATTTATGCATTTTCTGTTAAGGATAGGACATAACAACTCATTGTGAGCTGGAATTGTATAGATATTGCCTGTATATTTCTCAGAGCCCTGGAATACGCAAATGCAAGATGAATTCAGGAACCTACCTCATAACATTCAGAGTGGTGCAGGCAATATCTTTGTTTAGTTCTGTAAACGCTAATGGTCCATTGTGTACAAAGGGTGATGTTACAGAAATGATCTTCTCTAACTTTGGTAGAACACTCATCAAATTGGTTGCATACTACTCTTAATCATATGGAAAGTAAAATAATAAGGCTTACATCAAGTTATCACATAGCAGTTCTCAGCAAAATTCAATACACTCTATCGAGCTCAATGCATTACCTTCTATTCTATGCATTTTCTCTTAAGGATGTGGACATAACAACTCATTGTGAGCTGGATTTGTATAGATATTGCCTGTATACTTCTCAGAGCCATGGAATACTCAAATGCAAGATGAATTCAGGAAGCTACCTCATAACATTTAGAGTGGTACAGGCAATATCTTTGTTTAGTTCTGTAAAAGCTTATGTTCCATTGTGTACAAAACGTGATGTTACTGAAAGTATCTTCTCGAACATTGTTAGAACACTGATAAAATTGGTTCCATAATACTCTAAATCATATGGAATGTAAAATAATGTTTACATCAAGTTATCACCTAGTAGTTTTCAGCAAATTTCAACTCTACTCTCTATTGATCTCAAAGCAATACCTTATATTCCATGCATTTTCAGTTAAGGATAGGACATAACAACTCAGGGTGAGCTGGAATTGCATAGATATTGCCTATATACTTGTCAGAGCCATGGAATACTCAAAGGCAAGACGAATTCAGGAACCTATCTCATAGCATTCAGAGTGGTACAGGCAATATCTTTGTTTAGTTCTGTAAATGCTAATGTTAATTTGTGTACAAAAGGTGATGTTACAGAAAGTATCTTCTCGAACTTTGGTAGAACACTCATAAAATCGGTTGCATACTACTCTAAATCATATGGAAAGTAAAATAATGAGGTTTACATCAAGTTATCACATAGTAGTTTTCAGCAAATTTCAACTCTACACTCTATCGTGCTCAATGCAATACCTTCTATTTTATGCATTTTCTGTTGAGGATAGGACATAACAACTCATTGTGACCTGGAATTGTATAGATGTTGCCTGTATACTTGTCACAGCCATGGAATACTCAAATGCAAGATGAATTCAGGAACCTACCTCATAACATTCATAGTGGTATAGGCAATATCTTTGTTTAGTTCTGTAAACGCTAATGTTCATTTGTGTACAAAAGGAGATGTTACAGAAAGTGCCTACTCGAAGATTGGTAGTACCCTCATAAAATTGGTTGCATACTACTCTAAATCATATGGAAAGTAAAAGAATAAGGCTTACATCAAGTTATCACATAGCAGTTTTCATCAAAATTCAACTCTACACTCTATCGAGCTCAATGCATTACCTTCTATTCTATGCATTTTCTGTTGAGGATAGGACATAACAACTCATTGTGAGCTGGAATTGTATAGATATTGCCTGTATACTTCTCAGAGCCATGGAAGACTCAAATGCAAGATGAATTCAGGAACCTACCTCATAACATTCAGAGTGGTACAGGCAATATCTTTGTTTAGTTCTGTAAACGCTAATGTTCCATTGTGTACAAAAGGTGATGTTACAGAAAGTATCTTCTCGAAGACTGGTAGAACACTCATAAAATTGGTTCCATACTACTCTAAATCATAGGGAAAGTAAAATAATAACGTTTACATCAAGATAGCACATAGTACTTTTCGGCAATATTCAACTCTACACTCTACTGAGCTGAATGCATTACCTTCTATTCTATCCATTTTCTGTTAAGGATAGGACATATCAACTCATTGTGAGCTGGAATTGTATAGATATTGCCTGTATACTTGTCAGAGCCATGGAATACTCATATGCAAGACGAATTCAGAGACCTACCTCATAACATTCAGAGCGGTACAGGCAATATCTTTGTTTAGTTCTGTAAACGCTAATGTTCCATTGTGTACAAAACGTGATGTTACTGAAAGTATCTTCCCGACCATTGGTAGAACACTCAAAAAATTGGTTGCATACTACTCTAAATCTTATGGAAAGTAAAATAATAAGGCTTACATCAAGTTATCTCATAGCAGTTTTCAGCAAAATTCAACTCTACACTCTATCGAGCTCATGCATTACCTTCTATTCTATGCATTTTCTGTTAAGGATGTGGACATAACAACTCATTGTGAGCTGGAATTGTATAGATATTGCCTGTATACTTGTCAGAGCCATAAAATACTAAAATGCAAGATGAATTCAGGAACCTACCTCATAACATTCAGACTGGTACAGGCAAAATCTTTGTTTAGCTCTTTAAACGCTAATATTCCTTTGTCTACAAAAGGTGATGTTACAGAAAGTATGTTCTCGAAGATTGGTAGAACACTCATGAAATTGGTTGCCTACTACTCTAAATTATATGGAAAGTAAAATAATAAGGTTTACATCAAGTTAGCGCATAGCAGTTTTCAGCAAAATTCAGCTCTGCACTCTATCGACCTCAATGCATTACCTTCTATTCTATGTTTTTTCTGTTAAGGATAGGACATAACAACTCATTGTGAGCTGGAATTGTATAGATATTGCCTGTATACTCGTCAGAGCCATGGAATACTCATATGCAAGACGAATTAAGAGACCTACCTCATAACATTCAGAGCGGTACAGGCAATATCTTTGTTTAGCTCTGTAAACTTTAATGTTCCATTGTGTACAAAACGTGATGTTACTGAAAGTATCTTCCCGACCATTGGTAGAACACTCATAAAATTGGTTCCATACTACTCTAAATCATACGGAAAGTAAAATAATAAGGTTTACATCAAGTTCTCACATAGCAGTTTTCAGCAAAATTCAACTCTACACTCTATCGAGCTCAATGCATTACCTTCTATTCTATGCATTTTCTGTTGAGGATAGGACATAACAACTCATTGTGAGCTGGAATTGTATAGATGTTGCCTGTATACTTGTCACAGTCATGGAATACTCAAATGCTAGACGAATTCAGGAACCTACCTTATAACATTCAGAGTGGTACAGGCAATATCTTTGTTTAGTTCTGTAAACGCTAATGTTAATTTGTGTACAAAAGGTGATGTTACAGAAAGTATCTTCTCGAACTTTGGTAGAAAACTCATAAAATTGGTTGCATACTACTCTAAGTGATGTGGTAAGTAAAATAATTAGTTTTACAGCAAGTTATCAGATAGTAGTTTCCAGCAAAATTCAACTCTACACTCTATTGAGCTGAATGCATTACTTTATATTCGATGCATTTTGAGTCATGGATGTGTACATAACTACTCGGGGTGAGGTGGAGCGGTAGAAATATTGCAGGTATCCTACTCAGAGCCATGGAATACTCAAATGCAAGGTGAATTCAGGAAGCTACCTCATAACATTTAGAGAGGAACAGTAAATATCTTTGTTTAGTTCTGTAAACGGTAATGTTCCATTGTGTAAAAAAGTTGAAGTTACTAAAAGTAACTTCTCCAACATTGGTAGCACACTCATAAAATTGGTTGCATACTACTCTAAATCATATGGTACGCAAAATAATAAGTTTTACATCAAGTTATCACATAGTAGTTTCCCGCAAATTTCATCTCTACACTCTATTGAGCTGAATGCATTACATTCTATTCTATGCATTTTGAGTTATGGATGTGTACAAAACTACTCAGGGTGAGGTGGAACGGTATAAACATTGCATGCATCCTACTCAGAGCCATGGAAAACTCAAATGCAAGGTGAATTCAGGAAGCTACCTCATAACATTTAGAGTGGAACAGTAAATATCTTTGTTTAGTTCTGTAAACGCTAATATTCCATTGTGTACAAAAGATGATGTTACAGAAAGTATCTTCTCGAAGATTGGTAGAACACTCATGAAATTGGTTGCATACTACACTAAGTGATGTGGTAAGTAAAATAATTAGGTTTACATCAAGATAACACATAGTAGTTTCCCGCAAAATTCAACTCTACACTCTACTGAGCTGAAAGCATTACCCTATATTCCATGCATTTTCTGTTAAGGACGAGGACATAACAACTCAGGGTGAGCTGGAATTGTATAGATATTGCCTGTATACTTGTCAGAGCAATGGAATACACAAGTGCAAGATGAATTCAGGAACCTACTTCATAACATTCAGAGTGCTATAGGCAATATCTTTGTTTGTTCTGTAAACGCTAATGGTCCATTGTGTACAAAAGGTGATGTTACAGAAAGTATCTTCTCGAACTTTGGTAGAACACTCATAAAATTGGTTGCATACTACTCTAAATCATTTGGAAAGTAAAATAATGAGGTTTACATCAAGTTATCACATAGTAGTTTTCAGCAAATTTCAACTCTACACTCTATCGTGCTCAATGCATTACCTTCAATTTATGCATTTTCTGTTAAGGATAGGACATAACAACTCATTGTGAGCTGGAATTGTATAGATATTGCCTGTATATTTCTCAGAGCCCTGGAATACGCAAATGCAAGATGAATTCAGGAACCTACCTCATAACATTCAGAGTGGTGCAGGCAATATCTTTGTTTAGTTCTGTAAACGCTAATGGTCCATTGTGTACAAAGGGTGATGTTACAGAAATGATCTTCTCTAACTTTGGTAGAACACTCATCAAATTGGTTGCATACTACTCTTAATCATATGGAAAGTAAAATAATAAGGCTTACATCAAGTTATCACATAGCAGTTCTCAGCAAAATTCAATACACTCTATCGAGCTCAATGCATTACCTTCTATTCTATGCATTTTCTCTTAAGGATGTGGACATAACAACTCATTGTGAGCTGGATTTGTATAGATATTGCCTGTATACTTCTCAGAGCCATGGAATACTCAAATGCAAGATGAATTCAGGAAGCTACCTCATAACATTTAGAGTGGTACAGGCAATATCTTTGTTTAGTTCTGTAAAAGCTTATGTTCCATTGTGTACAAAACGTGATGTTACTGAAAGTATCTTCTCGAACATTGTTAGAACACTGATAAAATTGGTTCCATAATACTCTAAATCATATGGAATGTAAAATAATGTTTACATCAAGTTATCACCTAGTAGTTTTCAGCAAATTTCAACTCTACTCTCTATTGATCTCAAAGCAATACCTTATATTCCATGCATTTTCAGTTAAGGATAGGACATAACAACTCAGGGTGAGCTGGAATTGCATAGATATTGCCTATATACTTGTCAGAGCCATGGAATACTCAAAGGCAAGACGAATTCAGGAACCTATCTCATAGCATTCAGAGTGGTACAGGCAATATCTTTGTTTAGTTCTGTAAATGCTAATGTTAATTTGTGTACAAAAGGTGATGTTACAGAAAGTATCTTCTCGAACTTTGGTAGAACACTCATAAAATCGGTTGCATACTACTCTAAATCATATGGAAAGTAAAATAATGAGGTTTACATCAAGTTATCACATAGTAGTTTTCAGCAAATTTCAACTCTACACTCTATCGTGCTCAATGCAATACCTTCTATTTTATGCATTTTCTGTTGAGGATAGGACATAACAACTCATTGTGACCTGGAATTGTATAGATGTTGCCTGTATACTTGTCACAGCCATGGAATACTCAAATGCAAGATGAATTCAGGAACCTACCTCATAACATTCATAGTGGTATAGGCAATATCTTTGTTTAGTTCTGTAAACGCTAATGTTCATTTGTGTACAAAAGGAGATGTTACAGAAAGTGCCTACTCGAAGATTGGTAGTACCCTCATAAAATTGGTTGCATACTACTCTAAATCATATGGAAAGTAAAAGAATAAGGCTTACATCAAGTTATCACATAGCAGTTTTCATCAAAATTCAACTCTACACTCTATCGAGCTCAATGCATTACCTTCTATTCTATGCATTTTCTGTTGAGGATAGGACATAACAACTCATTGTGAGCTGGAATTGTATAGATATTGCCTGTATACTTCTCAGAGCCATGGAAGACTCAAATGCAAGATGAATTCAGGAACCTACCTCATAACATTCAGAGTGGTACAGGCAATATCTTTGTTTAGTTCTGTAAACGCTAATGTTCCATTGTGTACAAAAGGTGATGTTACAGAAAGTATCTTCTCGAAGACTGGTAGAACACTCATAAAATTGGTTCCATACTACTCTAAATCATAGGGAAAGTAAAATAATAACGTTTACATCAAGATAGCACATAGTACTTTTCGGCAATATTCAACTCTACACTCTACTGAGCTGAATGCATTACCTTCTATTCTATGCATTTTCTGTTAAGGACGAGGACATAACAACTCAGGGTGAGCTGGAATTTTATAGTTATTGCCTGTATACTTGTAAGAGCAAATGGAATACTCAAGTGCAAGATGAATTCAGGAACCTACCTCATAACATTCAGGGTGGTACACACAATATCTTTGTTTAGTTGTATAAACGCTAATGGTCCATTGTGTACAAAAGGTGATGTTACAGAAAGTATCTTCTCGAACATTGGTAGAACACTCATAAAATCGGTTGCATACTACTCTAAATCATATGGAAAGTAAAATAATGATGTTTACATCAAGTTATCACATAGTAGTTTTCAGCAAATTTCAACTCTACACTCTATCGTGCTCAATGCAATACCTTCTATTTATTCATTTTCTGTTAAGGATAGGACATAACAACTCATTGTGAGCTGGAATTGTATAGATATTGCCTGTATACTTGTCAGAGCCATGGAATACTAAAATGCAAGATGAACTCAGGAAACTACCTCATAACATTCAGAGTGGTACAGGCAATATCTTTGTTTAGCTCTGTAAACGCTAATATTCCTTTGTGTACAAAAGGTGATGTTACAGAAAGTATCTTCTCGAAGATTGGTAGAACACTCATGAAATTGTTTGCATACTACTCTAAATCATATGGAAAGTAAAATAATAGCGTTTACATCATGATAACACATAGTAGTTTTCAGCAAAATTCAACTCTACACTCTATCGGGCTCAATGCATTACCTTCTATTCTATCCATTTTCTGTTAAGGATAGTACATATCAACTCATTGTGAGCTGGAATTGTATAGATATTGCCTGTATACTTGTCAGAGCCATGGAATACTCATATGCAAGACGAATTCAGAGACCTACCTCATAACATTCAGAGCGGTACAGGCAATATCTTTGTTTAGTTCTGTAAACGCTAATGTTCCATTGTGTACAAAACGTGATGTTACTGAAAGTATCTTCCCGACCATTGGTAGAACACTCAAAAAATTGGTTGCATACTACTCTAAATCTTATGGAAAGTAAAATAATAAGGCTTACATCAAGTTATCTCATAGCAGTTTTCAGCAAAATTCAACTCTACACTCTATCGAGCTCATGCATTACCTTCTATTCTATGCATTTTCTGTTAAGGATGTGGACATAACAACTCATTGTGAGCTGGAATTGTATAGATATTGCCTGTATACTTGTCAGAGCCATGGAATACTAAAATGCAAGATGAATTCAGGAACCTACCTCATAACATTCAGACTGGTACAGGCAAAATCTTTGTTTAGCTCTTTAAACGCTAATATTCCTTTGTCTACAAAAGGTGATGTTACAGAAAGTATGTTCTCGAAGATTGGTAGAACACTCATGAAATTGGTTGCCTACTACTCTAAATTATATGGAAAGTAAAATAATAAGGTTTACATCAAGTTAGCGCATAGCAGTTTTCAGCAAAATTCAGCTCTGCACTCTATCGACCTCAATGCATTACCTTCTATTCTATGTTTTTTCTGTTAAGGATAGGACATAACAACTCATTGTGAGCTGGAATTGTATAGATATTGCCTGTATACTCGTCAGAGCCATGGAATACTCATATGCAAGACGAATTAAGAGACCTACCTCATAACATTCAGAGCGGTACAGGCAATATCTTTGTTTAGCTCTGTAAACTTTAATGTTCCATTGTGTACAAAACGTGATGTTACTGAAAGTATCTTCCCGACCATTGGTAGAACACTCATAAAATTGGTTCCATACTACTCTAAATCATACGGAAAGTAAAATAATAAGGTTTACATCAAGTTCTCACATAGCAGTTTTCAGCAAAATTCAACTCTACACTCTATCGATCTCAATGCATTACCTTCTATTCTATGCATTTTCTCTTAAAGATGTGGACATAACAACTCATTGTGAGCTGGAATTGTATAGATATTGCCTGTATACCTGTCACAGCCATGGAATACTCAAATGCAAGACGAATTCAGGAACCTACCTTATAACATTCAGAGTGGTACAGGCAATATCTTTGTTTAGTTCTGTAAACGCTAATGTTAATTTGTGTACAAAAGGTGATGTTACAGAAAGTATCTTCTCGAACTTTGGTAGAAAACTCATAAAATTGGTTGCATACTACTCTAAGTGATGTGGTAAGTAAAATAATTAGTTTTACAGCAAGTTATCAGATAGTAGTTTCCAGCAAAATTCAACTCTACACTCTATTGAGCTGAATGCATTACTTTCTATTCGATGCATTTTGAGTCATGGATGTGTACATAACTACTCGGGGTGAGGTGGAGCGGTAGAAATATTGCAGGTATCCTACTCAGAGCCATGGAATACTCAAATGCAAGGTGAATTCAGGAAGCTACCTCATAACATTTAGAGAGGAACAGTAAATATCTTTGTTTAGTTCTGTAAACGGTAATGTTCCATTGTGTAAAAAAGTTGAAGTTACTAAAAGTAACTTCTCCAACATTGGTAGCACACTCATGAACTTGGTTGCATACTACTCTAAATCATATGGTACGCAAAATAATAAGTTTTACATCAAGTTATCACATAGTAGTTTCCCGCAAAATTCATCTCTACACTCTATCGTGCTCAATGCATTACCTTGAATTTATGCATTTTCTGTTAAGGATAGGACATAACAACTCATTGTGAGCTGGAATTGTATAGATATTGCCTGTATACTTCTCAGAGCCATGGAATACACAAGTGCAAGATGAATTCAGGAACCTACCTCATAACATTCAGAGTGGTGCAGGCAATATCTTTGTTTGTTCTGTAAACGCTAATGGTCCATTGTGTACAAACGGTGATGTTACAGAAATTATCTTCTCGAACTTTGGTAGAACACTCATCAAATTGGTTGCATACTACTCTTAATCATATGGAAAGTAAAATAATAAGGCTTACATCAAGTTATCACATAGCAGTTTTCAGCAAAATTCAATACACTCTATCGAGCTCAATGCATTACCTTCTATTCTATGCATTTTCTCTTAAGGATGTGGACATAACAACTCATTGTGAGCTGGATTTGTATAGATATTGCCTGTATACTTCTCAGAGCCATGGAATACTCAAATGCAAGATGAATTCAGGAAGCTACCTCATAACATTTAGAGTGGTACAGGCAATATCTTTGTTTAGTTCTGTAAAAGCTTATGTTCCATTGTGTACAAAGGGTGATGTTACTGAAAGTATCTTCTCGAACATTGTTAGAACACTGATAAAATTGGTTGCCTACTACTCTAAATTATATGGAAAGTAAAATAATAAGGTTTACATCAAGTTAGCGCATAGCAGTTTTCAGCAAAATTCAGCTCTACAGTCTATCGACTTCAATGCATTACCTTCTATTCTATGTTTTTTCTGTTAAGGATAGGACATAACAACTCATTGTGAGCTGGAATTGTATAGATATTGCCTGTATACTCGTCAGAGCCATGGAATACTCATATGCAAGACGAATTAAGAGACCTTCGTCATAACATTCAGAGCGGTACAGGCAATATCTTTGTTTAGCTCTGTAAACTTTAATGTTCCATTGTGTACAAAACGTGATGTTACTGAAAGTATCTTCCCGACCATTGGTAGAACACTCATAAAATTGGTTCCATACTACTCTAAATCATACGGAAAGTAAAATAATAAGGTTTACATCAAGTTCTCACATAGCAGTTTTCAGCAAAATTCAACTCTACACTCTATCGATCTCAATGCATTACCTTCTATTCTATGCATTTTCTCTTAAAGATGTGGACATAACAACTCATTGTGAGCTGGAATTGTATAGATATTGCCTGTATACTTGTCAGAGTCATGGAATACTCAAATGCAAGATGAATTCAGGAACCTACCTCATAACATTCAGAGTGGTACAGGCAATATCTTTGTTTAGTTCTGTAAAAGCTTATGTTCCATTGTGTACAAAACGTGATGTTACTGAAAGTATCTTCTCGAACATTGTTAGAACACTGATAAAATTCGTTCCATAATACTCTAAATCATATGGAATGTAAAATAATGTTTACATCAAGTTATCACCTAGTAGTTTTCAGCAAATTTCAACTCTACTCTCTATTGATCTCAAAGCAATACCTTATATTCCATGCATTTTCAGTTAAGGATAGGACATAACAACTCAGGGTGAGCTGGAATTGCATAGATATTGCCTATATACTTGTCAGAGCCATGGAATACTCAAAGGCAAGACGAATTCAGGAACCTATCTCATAACATTCAGAGTGGTACAGGCATTATCTTTGTTTAGTTTGTAAATGCTAATGTTGCATTGTGTACAAAAGTTGATGTTACAGAAAGTATCTTCTCGAACATTGGTAGAACACTCATAAAACTGGTTGCATAATGTTCTAAATCATATGGAAAGTAAAATAATAAGGTTTACATCAAGTTAGCACATAGCAGTTTTCAGCAAAATTGAACTCTACACTCTACTGAGCTGAAAGCATTACCTTATATTCCATGCATTTTCTGTTAAGGACGAGGCCATAACAACTCAGGGTGAGCTGGAATTTTATAGATATTGCCTGTATACCTGTCAGAGCAATGGAATACACAAGTGCAAGATGAATTCAGGAACCTACCTCATAACATTCAGAGTGGTATAGGCAATATCTTTGTTTGTTCTGTAAACGCTAATGGTCCATTGTGTACAAAAGGTGATGTTACAGAAAGTATCTCCTCGAACATTGGTAGAACACTCATAAAACTGGTTGCATACTGTTCTAAATCATATGGAAAGTAAAATAATGAGGTTCACATCAAGTTATCACATAGCAGTTTTCAGCAAAATTCAACTCTACACTCTACTGAGCTGAAAGCATTACTTTATATTCCATGCATTTTCTGTTAAGGACGAGGACATAACAACTCAGGGTGAGCTGGAATTTTATAGATATTGCCTGTATACTTGTCAGAGCATTGGAATACACAAGTGCAAGATGAATTCAGGAACCTACCTCATAACATTCAGAGTGGTATAGGCAATATCTTTGTTTGTTCTGTAAACGCTAATGGTCCATTGTGTACAAAAGGTGATGTTACAGAAAGTATCTTCTCGAACTTTGGTAGAACACTCATAAAATCGGTTGCATACTACTCTAAATCATATGGAAAGTAAAATAATGAGGTTTACATCAAGTTATCACATAGTAGTTTTCAGCAAATTTCAACTCTACACTCTATCGTGCTCAATGCAATACCTTCTATTTATTCATTTTCTGTTAAGGATGTGGACATAACAACTCATTGTGAGCTGGAATTGTATAGATATTGCCTGTATACTTGTCAGAGCCATGGAATACTAAAATGCAAGATGAACTCAGGAAACTACCTCATAACATTCAGAGTGGTACAGGCAATATCTTTGTTTAGCTCTGTAAACGCTAATATTCCTTTGTGTACAAAAGGTGATGTTACAGAAAGTATCTTCTCGAAGATTGGTAGAACACTCATGAAATTGTTTGCATACTATTCTAAATCATATGGAAAGTAAAATAATAGCGTTTACATCATGATAACACATAGTAGTTTTCAGCAAAATTCAACTCTACACTCTATCGAGCTCAATGCATTACCTTCTATTCTATCCATTTTCTGTTAAGGATAGGACATATCAACTCATTGTGAGCTGGAATTGTATAGATATTGCCTGTATACTTGTCAGAGCCATGGAATACTCATATGCAAGACGAATTCAGAGACCTACCTCATAACATTCAGAGCGGTACAGGCAATATCTTTGTTTAGTTCTGTAAACGCTAATGTTCCATTGTGTACAAAACGTGATGTTACTGAAAGTATCTTCCCGACCATTGGTAGAACACTCAAAAAATTGGTTGCATACTACTCTAAATCTTATGGAAAGTAAAATAATAAGGCTTACATCAAGTTATCTCATAGCAGTTTTCAGCAAAATTCAACTCTACACTCTATCGAGCTCATGCATTACCTTCTATTCTATGCATTTTCTGTTAAGGATGTGGACATAACAACTCATTGTGAGCTGGAATTGTATAGATATTGCCTGTATACTTGTCAGAGCCATGGAATACTAAAATGCAAGATGAATTCAGGAACCTACCTCATAACATTCAGACTGGTACAGGCAAAATCTTTGTTTAGCTCTTTAAACGCTAATATTCCTTTGTCTACAAAAGGTGATGTTACAGAAAGTATGTTCTCGAAGATTGGTAGAACACTCATGAAATTGGTTGCCTACTACTCTAAATTATATGGAAAGTAAAATAATAAGGTTTACATCAAGTTAGCGCATAGCAGTTTTCAGCAAAATTCAGCTCTGCACTCTATCGACCTGAATGCATTACCTTCTATTCTATGTTTTTTCTGTTAAGGATAGGACATAACAACTCATTGTGAGCTGGAATTGTATAGATATTGCCTGTATACTCGTCAGAGCCATGGAATACTCATATGCAAGACGAATTAAGAGACCTACCTCATAACATTCAGAGCGGTACAGGCAATATCTTTGTTTAGCTCTGTAAACTTTAATGTTCCATTGTGTACAAAACGTGATGTTACTGAAAGTATCTTCCCGACCATTGGTAGAACACTCATAAAATTGGTTCCATACTACTCTAAATCATACGGAAAGTAAAATAATAAGGTTTACATCAAGTTCTCACATAGCAGTTTTCAGCAAAATTCAACTCTACACTCTATCGATCTCAATGCATTACCTTCTATTCTATGCATTTTCTCTTAAAGATGTGGACATAACAACTCATTGTGAGCTGGAATTGTATAGATATTGCCTGTATACCTGTCACAGCCATGGAATACTCAAATGCAAGACGAATTCAGGAACCTACCTTATAACATTCAGAGTGGTACAGGCAATATCTTTGTTTAGTTCTGTAAACGCTAATGTTAATTTGTGTACAAAAGGTGATGTTACAGAAAGTATCTTCTCGAACTTTGGTAGAAAACTCATAAAATTGGTTGCATACTACTCTAAGTGATGTGGTAAGTAAAATAATTAGTTTTACAGCAAGTTATCAGATAGTAGTTTCCAGCAAAATTCAACTCTACACTCTATTGAGCTGAATGCATTACTTTCTATTCGATGCATTTTGAGTCATGGATGTGTACATAACTACTCGGGGTGAGGTGGAGCGGTAGAAATATTGCAGGTATCCTACTCAGAGCCATGGAATACTCAAATGCAAGGTGAATTCAGGAAGCTACCTCATAACATTTAGAGAGGAACAGTAAATATCTTTGTTTAGTTCTGTAAACGGTAATGTTCCATTGTGTAAAAAAGTTGAAGTTACTAAAAGTAACTTCTCCAACATTGGTAGCACACTCATAAAATTGGTTGCATACTACTCTAAATCATATGGTACGCAAAATAATAAGTTTTACATCAAGTTATCACATAGTAGTTTCCCGCAAAATTCATCTCTACACTCTATTGAGCTGAATGCATTACATTTTATTCTATGCATTTTGAGTTATGGATGTGTACATAACTACTCAGGGTGAGGTGGAACGGTATAAATATTGCAGGTGTTCTACTCAGAGCCATAGAATACTCAAATGCAAGGTGAATTCAGGAAGCTACCTCATAACATTTAGAGTGGAACAGTAAATATCTTTGTTTAGTTCTGTAAACGGTAATGTTCCATTGTGTAAAAAAGTTGAAGTTACTAAAAGTAACTTCTCCAACATTGGTAGCGCACTCATAAAATTGGTTGCATACTACTATAAATCATATAAGCAAAATAATAAGGTTTACATCAAGTTATCACATAGTAGTTTCTCGCAAAATTCATCTCTACACTCTATTGAGCTGAATGCATTACATTCTATTCTATGCATTTTGAGTTATGGATGTGTACAAAACTACTCAGGGTGAGGTGGAACGGTATAAATATTGCATGTATCCTACTCAGAGCCATGGAAAACTCAAATGCAAGGTGAATTCAGCAAGCTACCTCATAACATTTAGAGTGGAACAGTAAATATCTTTGTTTAGTTCTGTAAACGCTAATATTCCATTGTGTACAAAAGATGATGTTACAGAAAGTATCTTCTCGAAGATTGGTAGAACACTCATGAACTTGGTTGCATACTACACTAAGTGATGTGGTAAGTAAAATAATGAGGTTTACATCAAGTTATCACATAGTAGTTTCCCGCAAATTTCAACTCTACACTCTATCGTGCTCAATGCATTACCTTGAATTTATGCATTTTCTGTTAAGGATAGGACATAACAACTCATTGTGAGCTGGAATTGTATAGATATTGCCTGTATACTTCTCAGAGCCATGGAATACACAAGTGCAAGATGAATTCAGGAACCTACCTCATAACATTCAGAGTGGTGCAGGCAATATCTTTGTTTGTTCTGTAAACGCTAATGGTCCATTGTGTACAAAGGGTGATGTTACAGAAATTATCTTCTCGAACTTTGGTAGAACACTCATCAAATTGGTTGCATACTACTCTTAATCATATGGAAAGTAAAATAATAAGGCTTACATCAAGTTATCACATAGCAGTTTTCAGCAAAATTCAATACACTCTATCGAGCTCAATGCATTACCTTCTATTCTATGCATTTTCTCTTAAGGATGTGGACATAACAACTCATTGTGAGCTGGATTTGTATAGATATTGCCTGTATACTCGTCAGAGCCATGGAATACTCATATGCAAGACGAATTAAGAGACCTTCGTCATAACATTCAGAGCGGTACAGGCAATATCTTTGTTTAGCTCTGTAAACTTTAATGTTCCATTGTGTACAAAACGTGATGTTACTGAAAGTATCTTCCCGACCATTGGTAGAACACTCATAAAATTGGTTCCATACTACTCTAAATCATACGGAAAGTAAAATAATAAGGTTTACATCAAGTTCTCACATAGCAGTTTTCAGCAAAATTCAACTCTACACTCTATCGATCTCAATGCATTACCTTCTATTCTATGCATTTTCTCTTAAAGATGTGGACATAACAACTCATTGTGAGCTGGAATTGTATAGATATTGCCTGTATACTTGTCAGAGTCATGGAATACTCAAATGCAAGATGAATTCAGGAACCTACCTCATAACATTCAGAGTGGTACAGGCAATATCTTTGTTTAGTTCTGTAAAAGCTTATGTTCCATTGTGTACAAAACGTGATGTTACTGAAAGTATCTTCTCGAACATTGTTAGAACACTGATAAAATTCGTTCCATAATACTCTAAATCATATGGAATGTAAAATAATGTTTACATCAAGTTATCACCTAGTAGTTTTCAGCAAATTTCAACTCTACTCTCTATTGATCTCAAAGCAATACCTTATATTCCATGCATTTTCAGTTAAGGATAGGACATAACAACTCAGGGTGAGCTGGAATTGCATAGATATTGCCTATATACTTGTCAGAGCCATGGAATACTCAAAGGCAAGACGAATTCAGGAACCTATCTCATAACATTCAGAGTGGTACAGGCATTATCTTTGTTTAGTTTGTAAATGCTAATGTTGCATTGTGTACAAAAGTTGATGTTACAGAAAGTATCTTCTCGAACATTGGTAGAACACTCATAAAACTGGTTGCATAATGTTCTAAATCATATGGAAAGTAAAATAATAAGGTTTACATCAAGTTAGCACATAGCAGTTTTCAGCAAAATTGAACTCTACACTCTACTGAGCTGAAAGGATTACCTTATATTCCATGCATTTTCTGTTAAGGACGAGGCCATAACAACTCAGGGTGAGCTGGAATTTTATAGATATTGCCTGTATACCTGTCAGAGCAATGGAATACACAAGTGCAAGATGAATTCAGGAACCTACCTCATAACATTCAGAGTGGTATAGGCAATATCTTTGTTTGTTCTGTAAACGCTAATGGTCCATTGTGTACAAAAGGTGATGTTACAGAAAGTATCTCCTCGAACATTGGTAGAACACTCATAAAACTGGTTGCATACTGTTCTAAATCATATGGAAAGTAAAATAATGAGGATCACATCAAGTTATCACATAGCAGTTTTCAGCAAAATTCAACTCTACACTCTACTGAGCTGAAAGCATTACTTTATATTCCATGCATTTTCTGTTAAGGACGAGGACATAACAACTCAGGGTGAGCTGGAATTTTATAGATATTGCCTGTATACTTGTCAGAGCATTGGAATACACAAGTGCAAGATGAATTCAGGAACCTACCTCATAACATTCAGAGTGGTATAGGCAATATCTTTGTTTGTTCTGTAAACGCTAATGGTCCATTGTGTACAAAAGGTGATGTTACAGAAAGTATCTTCTCGAACTTTGGTAGAACACTCATAAAATCGGTTGCATACTACTCTAAATCATATGGAAAGTAAAATAATGAGGTTTACATCAAGTTATCACATAGTAGTTTTCAGCAAATTTCAACTCTACACTCTATCGTGCTCAATGCAATACCTTCTATTTATTCATTTTCTGTTAAGGATGTGGACATAACAACTCATTGTGAGCTGGAATTGTATAGATATTGCCTGTATACTTGTCAGAGCCATGGAATACTAAAATGCAAGATGAATTCAGGAACCTACCTCATAACATTCAGACTGGTACAGGCAAAATCTTTGTTTAGCTCTTTAAACGCTAATATTCCTTTGTGTACAAAAGGTGATGTTACAGAAAGTATGTTCTCGAAGATTGGTAGAACACTCATGAAATTGGTTGCCTACTACTCTACATTATATGGAAAGTAAAATAATAAGGTTTACATCAAGTTAGCGCATAGCAGTTTTCAGCAAAATTCAGCTCTACACTCTATCGACAATGCATTACCTTCTATTCTATGTTTTTTCTGTTAAGGATAGGACATAACAACTCATTGTGAGCTGGAATTGTATAGATATTGCCTGTATACTCGTCAGAGCCATGGAATACTCATATGCAAGACGAATTCAGAGAACTTCCTCATAACATTCAGAGCGGTACAGGCAATATCTTTGTTTAGTTCTGTAAACGCTAATGTTCCATTGTGTACAAAACGTGATGTTACTGAAAGTATCTTCCCGACCATTGGTAGAACACTCAAAAAATTGGTTGCATACTACTCTAAATCTTATGGAAAGTAAAATTATAAGGCTTACATCAAGTTATCTCATAGCAGTTTTCAGCAAAATTCAACTCTACACTCTATCGAGCTCATGCATTACCTTCTATTCTATGCATTTTCTCTTAAGGATGTGGACATAACAACTCATTGTGAGCTGGAATTGTATAGATATTGCCTGTATACTTGTCAGAGCCATGGAATACTAAAATGCAAGATGAATTCAGGAAACTACCTCATAACATTCAGAGTGGTACAGGCAAAATCTTTGTTTATCTCTTTAAACGCTAATATTCCATTGTGTACAAAAGGTGATGTTACAGAAAGTATGTTCTCGAAGATTGGTAGAACACTCATGAAATTGGTTGCCTACTACTCTAAACTATATGGAAAGTAAAATAATAAGGTTTACATCAAGTTAGCACATAGCAGTTTTCAGCAAAATTCAGCTCTACACTCTATCGACCTCAATGCATTACCTTCTATTCTATGTTTTTTCTGTTAAGGATAGGACATAACAACTCATTGTGAGCTGGAATTGTATAGATATTGCCTGTATACTTGACAGAGCCATGGAATACTCATATGCAAGACGAATTCAGAGACCTACCTCATAACATTCAGAGCGGTACAGGCAATATCTTTGTTTAGTTCTGTAAACGCTAATGTTCCATTGTGTACAAAACGTGATGTTACTGAAAGTATCTTCCCGACCATTGGTAGAACACTCAAAAAATTGCTTGCATACTACTCTAAATCTTATGGAAAGTAAAATAATAAGGCTTACATCAAGTTATCTCATAGCAGTTTTCAGCAAAATTCAACTCTACACTCTACTGAGCTGAAAGCATAGAGTGTATATTCATAGAGTCTATAAATAAAGTCTATAAAAAATAGAGTGTATATTCCATGCATTTTCCGTTAAGGTCAAGGAGATAACAACTCAGGGTGAGCTGGAATTTTATAGATATTGCCTGTATACTTCTCAGAGCCATGGAATACTCAAATGCAAGATGAATTCAGGAACCTACCTCATAACATTCAGACTGGGATAGGCAATATCTTTGTTTGTTCTGTAAATGCTAATGTTCCATTGTGTACAAAAGGTGATGTTACAGAAAGTATCTCGAAAATTGGTAAAACACTCATAAAATTGGTTGCACACTACTCTAAATCATATGGTAAGCAAAATAATAAGGTTTACATCAAGTTAGCGCATAGCAGTTTTCAGCAAAATTCAACTCTACACTCTATCGAGCTCAATGCATTACCTTCTATTCTATGCATTTTCTGTTAAGGATAGGACATAACAACTGATTGTGAGTTGGAATTGTATAGATATTGCCTGTATACTTGTCAGAGTCATGGAATACTCATATGCAAGACGAATTCAGAGACCTACCTCATAACATTCAGAGCGGTACAGGCAATATCTTTGTTTAGTTCTGTAAACGCTAATGTTCCATTGTGTACAAAACGTGATGTTACTGAAAGTATCTTCCCGACCATTGGTAGAACACTCAAAAAATTGGTTGCATACTACTCTAAATCTTATGGAAAGTAAAATAATAAGGCTTACATCAAGTTATCTCATAGCAGTTTTCAGCAAATTTCAACTCTACACTCTATCGTGCTCAATGCAATACCTTCTATTTATTCATTTTCTGTTAAGGATGTGGACATAACAACTCATTGTGAGCTGGAATTGTATAGATATTGCCTGTATACTTGTCAGAGCCATGGAATACTAAAATGCAAGATGAATTCAGGAACCTACCTCATAACATTCAGACTGGTACAGGCAAAATCTTTGTTTAGCTCTTTAAACGCTAATATTCCTTTGTGTACAAAAGGTGATGTTACAGAAAGTATGTTCTCGAAGATTGGTAGAACACTCATGAAATTGGTTGCCTACTACTCTAAATTATATGGAAAGTAAAATAATAAGGTTTACATCAAGTTAGCGCATAGCAGTTTTCAGCAAAATTCAGCTCTACACTCTATCGACAATGCATTACCTTCTATTCTATGTTTTTTCTGTTAAGGATAGGACATAACAACTCATTGTGAGCTGGAATTGTATAGATATTGCCTGTATACTCGTCAGAGCCATGGAATACTCATATGCAAGACGAATTCAGAGAACTTCCTCATAACATTCAGAGCGGTACAGGCAATATCTTTGTTTCGTTCTGTAAACGCTAATGTTCCATTGTGTACAAAACGTGATGTTACTGAAAGTATCTACCCGACCATTGGTAGAACACTCAAAAAATTGGTTGCATACTACTCTAAATCTTATGGAAAGTAAAATTATAAGGCTTACATCAAGTTATCTCATAGCAGTTTTCAGCAAAATTCAACTCTACACTCTATCGAGCTCATGCATTACCTTCTATTCTATGCATTTTCTCTTAAGGATGTGGACATAACAACTCATTGTGAGCTGGAATTGTATAGATATTGCCTGTATACTTGTCAGAGCCATGGAATACTAAAATGCAAGATGAATTCAGGAAACTACCTCATAACATTCAGAGGGGTAGAGGCAAAATCTTTGTTTATCTCTTTAAACGCTAATATTCCTTTGTGTACAAAAGGTGATGTTACAGAAAGTATGTTCTCGAAGATTGGTAGAACACTCATGAAATTGGTTGCCTACTACTCTAAATTATATGGAAAGTAAAATAATAAGGTTTACATCAAGTTAGCGCATAGCAGTTTTCAGCAAAATTCAGCTCTACACTCTATCGACAATGCATTACCTTCTATTCTATGTTTTTTCTGTTAAGGATAGGACATAACAACTCATTGTGAGCTGGAATTGTATAGATATTGCCTGTATACTCGTCAGAGCCATGGAATACTCATATGCAAGACGAATTCAGAGAACTTCCTCATAACATTCAGAGCGGTACAGGCAATATCTTTGTTTAGTTCTGTAAACGCTAATGTTCCATTGTGTACAAAACGTGATGTTACTGAAAGTATCTTCCCGACCATTGGTAGAACACTCAAAAAATTGGTTGCATACTACTCTAAATCTTATGGAAAGTAAAATTATAAGGCTTACATCAAGTTATCTCATAGCAGTTTTCAGCAAAATTCAACTCTACACTCTATCGAGCTCATGCATTACCTTCTATTCTATGCATTTTCTCTTAAGGATGTGGACATAACAACTCATTGTGAGCTGGAACTGTATAGATATTGCCTGTATACTTGTCAGAGCCATGGAATACTAAAATGCAAGATGAATTCAGGAAACTACCTCATAACATTCAGAGTGGTACAGGCAAAATCTTTGTTTATCTCTTTAAACGCTAATATTCCATTGTGTACAAAAGGTGATGTTACAGAAAGTATGTTCTCGAAGATTGGTAGAACACTCATGAAATTGGTTGCCTACTACTCTAAACTATATGGAAAGTAAAATAATAAGGTTTACATCAAGTTAGCACATAGCAGTTTTCAGCAAAATTCAGCTCTACACTCTATCGACCTCAATGCATTACCTTCTATTCTATGTTTTTTCTGTTAAGGATAGGACATAACAACTCATTGTGAGCTGGAATTGTATAGATATTGCCTGTATACTTGACAGAGCCATGGAATACTCATATGCAAGACGAATTCAGAGACCTACCTCATAACATTCAGAGCGGTACAGGCAATATCTTTGTTTAGTTCTGTAAACGCTAATGTTCCATTGTGTACAAAACTTGATGTTACTGAAAGTATCTTCTTGCACATTGGTAGAACACTCATAAAATTGGTTCCATACTACTCTAAATCATACGGAAAGTAAAATAATAAGGCTTACATCAAGTTATCTCATAGCAGTTTTCAGCAAAATTCAACTCTACACTCTACTGAGCTGAAAGCATAGAGTGTATATTCATAGAGTCTATAAATAGAGTCTATAAAAAATAGAGTGTATATTCCATGCATTTTCTGTTAAGGTCAAGGACATAACAACTCAGGGTGAGCTGGAATTTTATAGATATTGCCTGTATACTTGTCAGAGCAATGGAATACACAAGTGCAAGATGAATTCAGGAACTTACCTCATAACATTCAGAGTGGTATAGGCAATATCTTTGTTCTGTAAACGCTAATGGTCCATTGTGTACAAAGGGTGATGTTACAGAAATTATCTTCTCGAACATTGGTAGAACACTCATCAAATTGGTTGCACACTACTCTTAATCATATGGAAAGTAAAATAATAAGGTTTACATCAAGTTATCACATAGCAGTTTTCAGCAAAATTCAACTCCGCACTCTATCGAGCTCACTGCATTACCTTCTATTCTATGCATTTTCTCTTAAGGATGTGGACATAACAACTGATTGTGAGCTGGAATTGTATAGATATTGCCTGTATACTTCTCAGAGCCATGGAATACTCAAATGCAAGATGAATTCAGGAACCTACCTCATAACATTCAGACTGGGATAGGCAATATCTTTGTTTGTTCTGTAAATGCTAATGTTCCATTGTGTACAAAAGGTGATGTTACAGAAAGTATCTCGAAAATTGGTAAAACACTCATAAAATTGGTTGCACACTACTCTAAATCATATGGTAAGCAAAATAATAAGGTTTACATCAAGTTAGCGCATAGCAGTTTTCAGCAAAATTCAACTCTACACTCTATCGAGCTCAATGCATTACCATCTATTCTATGCATTTTCTGTTAAGGATAGGACATAACAACTCATTGTGAGCTGGAATTGTATAGATATTGCCTGTATACTTGTCAGAGCCATGGAATACTCATATGCAAGACGAATTCAGAGACCTACCTCATAACATTCAGAGCGGTATAGGCAATATCTTTGTTCTGTAAACGCTAATGGTCCATTGTGTACAAAGGGTGATGTTACAGAAATTATCTTCTCGAACTTTGGTAGAACACTCATCAAATTGGTTGCATACTACTCTTAATCATATGGAAAGTAAAATAATAAGGTTTACATCAAGTTATCACATAGCAGTTTTCAGCAAAATTCAACTATACTCTCTATTGATCTCAAAGCAATACCTTATATTCCATGCATTTTCAGTTAAGGATAGGACATAACAACTCAGGGTGAGCTGGAATTGCATAGATATTGCCTGTATACTTGTCAGAGCCATGGAATACTCAAAGGCAAGACGAATTCAGGAACCTATCTCATAACATTCAGAGTGGTACAGGCAATATCTTTGTTTAGTTCTGTAAATGCTAATGTTGCATTGTGTACAAAAGTTGATGTTACAGAAAGTATCTTCTCGAACATTGGTAGAACACTCATAAAACTGGTTGCATACTGTTCTAAATCATATGGAAAGTAAAATAATAAGGTTTACATCAAGTTAGCACATAGCAGTTTTCAGCAAAATTCAACTCTACACTCTATCGAGCTCAATGCATTACCTTCTATTCTATCCATTTTCTATTAAGGATAGGACATAACAACTCATTGTGAGCTGGAATTGTATAGATATTGCCTGTATACTTGTCAGAGCCATGGAATACTCATATGCAAGACGAATTCAGAGACCTACCTCATAACATTCAGAGCGGTACAGGCAATATCTTTGTTTAGTTCTGTAAACGCTAATGTTCCATTGTGTACAAAACGTGATGTTACAGAAAGTATCTTCTCGAACATTGGTAGAACACTCATAAAACTAGTTGCATACTGTTCTAAATCATATGAAAAGTAAAATAATAAGGTTCACATCAAGTTATCACATAGCAGTTTTCAGCAAAATTCAACTCTACACTCTACTGAGCTGAAAGCATTACCTTATATTCCATGCATTTTCTGTTAAGGACGAGGACATAACAACTCAGGGTGAGCTGGAATTTTATAGATATTGCCTGTATACTTGTCAGAGCAATGGAATACACAAGTGCAAGATGAATTTTGGAACCTACCTCATAACATTCAGAGTGGTATAGGCAATATCTTTGTCTGTAAACGCTAATGGTCCATTGTGTACAAAGGGTGATGTTACAGAAAGTATCTTCTCGAACATTGGTAGAACACTCATAAAATTGGTTGCATACTACTCTTAATCATATGGAAAGTAAAATAATGAGGTTTACATCAAGTTATCATAGTAGTTTTCAGCAAATTTCAACTCTACACTCTATCGTGCTCAATGCAATACCTTCTATTTATTCATTTTCTGTTAAGGATAGGACATAACAACTCATTGTGAGCTGGAATTGTATAGATATTGCCTGTATACCTCTCAGAGCCATAGAATACGCAAATGCAAGATGAATTCAGGAACCTACCTCATAACATTCAGAGTGGTGCAGGCAATATCTTTGTTTAGTTCTGTAAACGCTAATGGTCCATTGTGTACAAAGGGTGATGTTACAGAAAGTATCTTCTCGAACTTTGGTAGAACACTCATAAAATTGGTTGCATACTACTCTTAATCTTATGGAAAGTAAAATAATAAGTCTTACATCAAGTTATCTCATAGCAGTTTTCAGCAAAATTCAACTCTACTCTCTATTGATCTCAAAGCAATACCTTATATTCCATGCATTTTCAGTTAAGGATAGGACATAACAACTCATTGTGAGCTGGAATTGCATAGATATTGCCTGTATACTTGTCAGAGCCATGGAATACTCAAAGGCAAGACGAATTCAGGAACCTATCTCATAACATTCAGAGTGGTACAGGCAATATCTTTGTTTAGTTCTGTAAATGCTAATGTTGCATTGTGTACAAAAGTTGATGTTACAGAAAGTATCTTCTCGAACATTGGTAGAACACTCATAAAATTGGTTGCATACTACTCTAAATCATATGGAAAGTAAAATAATAAGCTTTACATCAAGTTAGCGCATAGCAGTTTTCAGCAAAATTCCGCTCTACACTCTATCGACCTCAATGCATTACCATCTATTCTATGCATTTTCTGTTAAGGATAGGACATAACAACTCATTGTCAGCTGGAATTGTATAGATATTGCCTGTATACTTGACAGAGCCATGGAATACTCATATGCAAGACGAATTCAGAGACCTACCTCATAACATTCAGAGCGGTACAGGCAATAACTTTGTTTTGTTCTGTAAACGCTAATGTTCCATTGTGTACAAAACTTGATGTTACTGAAAGTATCTTCTTGCACATTGGTAGAACACTCATAAAATTGGTTCCATACTACTCTAAATCATACGGAAAGTAAAATAATAAGGCTTACATCAAGTTCTCACATAGCAGTTTTCAGCAAAATTCAACTCTACACTCTATCGAGCTCAATGCATTACCTTCTATTCTATGCATTTTCTGTTAAGGATAGGACATAACAACTCATTGTGAGCTGGAATTGTATAGATATTGCCTGTATACTTGTCAGAGCCATGGAATACTCATATGCAAGACGAATTCAGAGACCTACCTCATAACATTCAGAGCGGTACAGGCAATATCTTTGTTTAGTTCTGTAAACGCTAATGTTCCATTGTGTACAAAACGTGATGTTACTGAAAGTATCTTCCCGACCATTGGTAGAACACTCAAAAAATTGGTTGCATACTACTCTAAATCTTATGGAAAGTAAAATAATAAGGCTTACATCAAGTTATCTCATAGCAGTTTTCAGCAAAATTCAACTCTATACTCTACTGAGCTGAAAGCATTACCTTATATTCCATGCATTTTCTGTTAAGGTCAAGGACATAACAACTCAGGGTGAGCTGGAATTTTATAGATATTGCCTGTATACTTGTCAGAGCAATGGAATACACAAGTGCAAGATGAATTCAGGAACTTACCTCATAACATTCAGAGTGGTATAGGCAATATCTTTGTTCTGTAAACGCTAATGGTCCATTGTGTACAAAGGGTGATGTTACAGAAATTATCTTCTCGAACTTTGGTAGAACACTCATCAAATTGGTTGCATACTACTCTTAATCATATGGAAAGTAAAATAATAAGGTTTACATCAAGTTATCACATAGCAGTTTTCAGCAAAATTCAACTCTACAGTCTATCGAGCTCAATGCATTACCTTCTATTCTATGCATTTTCTCTTAAGGATGTGGACATAACAACTCATTGTGAGCTGGATTTGTATAGATATTGCCTGTATACTTCTCAGAGCCATGGAATACTCAAATGCAAGATGAATTCAGGAAGCTACCTCATAACATTTAGAGTGGTACAGGCAATATCTTTGTTTAGTTCTGTAAATGCTAATGTTAATTTGTGTACAAAAGGTGATGTTACAGAAAGTATCTCGAAAATTGGTAAAGCACTCATAACATTGGTTGCACACTACTCTAAATCATATGGTAAGCAAAATAATAAGGTTTACATCAAGTTAGCGCATAGCAGTTTTCAGCAAAATTCAACTCTACACTCTATCGAGCTCAATGCATTACCTTCTATTCTATGCATTTTCTGTTAAGGATAGGACATAACAACTCATTGTGAGCTGGAATTGTATAGATATTGCCTGTATACTTGTCCGAGCCATGGAATACTCATATGCAAGACGAATTCAGAGACCTACCTCATAACATTCAGAGCGGTACAGGCAATATCTTTGTTTAGTTCTGTAAACGCTAATGTTCCATTGTGTACAAAACGTGATGTTACTGAAAGTATCTTCCCGACCATTGGTAGAACACTCATAAAATTGGTTGCATACTACTCTAAATCTTATGGAAAGTAAAATAATAAGGCTTACATCAAGTTATCTCATAGCAGTTTTCAGCAAAATTCAACTCTACTCTCTATCGAGCTCAATGCATTACCTTCTATTCTATGCATTTTCTCTTAAGGATGTGGACATAACAACTCATTGTGAGCTGGAATTGTATAGATATTGGCTGTATACTCGTCAAAGCCATGGAATACTCATATGCAAGACGAATTCAGAGACCTACCTCATAACATTCAGAGCGGTACAGGCAATATCTTTGTTTAGTTCTGTAAACGCTAATGTTCCATTGTGTACAAAACGTGATGTTACTGAAAGTATCTTCCCGACCATTGGTAGAACACTCAAAAAATTGGTTGCATACTACTTTAAATCTTATGGAAAGTAAAATAATAAGGCTTATATCAAGTTATCTCATAGCAGTTTTCAGCAAAATTCAACTTTACTCTCTATTGATCTCACAGCAATACCTTATATTCCATGCATTTTCAGTTAAGGATAGGACATAACAACTCATTGTGAGCTGGAATTGTATAGATATTGCCTGTATACTTGTCAGAGCCATGGAATATTCATATGCAAGACGAATTCAGAGACCTACCTCATAACATTCAGAGCGGTATAGGCAATATCTTTGTTCTGTAAACGCTAATGGTCCATTGTGTAAAAAGGGTGATGTTACAGAAATTATCTTCTCGAACTTTGGTAGAACACTCATCAAATTGGTTGCATACTACTCTTAATCATATGGAAAGTAAAATAATAAGGTTTACATCAAGTTATCACATAGCAGTTTTCAGCAAAATTCAACTCTACACTCTATCGAGCTCAATGCATTACCTTCTATTCTATCCATTTTCTATTAAGGATAGGACATAACAACTCATTGTGAGCTGGAATTGTATAGATATTGCCTGTATACTTGTCAGAGCCATGGAATACTCATATGCAAGACGAATTCAGAGACCTACCTCATAACATTCAGAGCGGTACAGGCAATATCTTTGTTTAGTTCTGTAAACGCTAATGTTCCATTGTGTACAAAACGTGATGTTACAGAAAGTATCTTCTCGAACATTGGTAGAACACTCATAAAACTGGTTGCATACTGTTCTAAATCATATGGAAAGTAAAATAATAAGGTTTACATCAAGTTAGCACATAGCAGTTTTCAGCAAAATTCAACTCTACACTCTATCGAGCTCAATGCATTACCTTCTATTCTATCCATTTTCTATTAAGGATAGGACATAACAACTCAGGGTGAGCTGGAATTGTATAGATATTGCCTGTATACTTGTCAGAGCCATGGAATACTCATATGCAAGACGAATTCAGAGACCTACCTCATAACATTCAGAGCGGTACAGGCAATATCTTTGTTTAGTTCTGTAAACGCTAATGTTCCATTGTGTACAAAACGTGATGTTACAGAAAGTATCTTCTCGAACATTGGTAGAACACTCATAAAACTAGTTGCATACTGTTCTAAATCATATGAAAAGTAAAATAATAAGGTTCACATCAAGTTATCACATAGCAGTTTTCAGCAAAATTCAACTCTACACTCTACTGAGCTGAAAGCATTACCTTATATTCCATGCATTTTCTGTTAAGGACGAGGACATAACAACTCAGGGTGAGCTGGAATTTTATAGATATTGCCTGTATACTTGTCAGAGCAATGGAATACACAAGTGCAAGATGAATTTAGGAACCTACCTCATAACATTCAGAGTGGTATAGGCAATATCTTTGTCTGTAAACGCTAATGGTCCATTGTGTACAAAGGGTGATGTTACAGAAAGTATCTTCTCGAACATTGGTAGAACACTCATAAAATTGGTTGCATACTACTCTTAATCATATGGAAAGTAAAATAATGAGGTTTACATCAAGTTATCATAGTAGTTTTCAGCAAATTTCAACTCTACACTCTATCGTGCTCAATGCAATACCTTCTATTTATTCATTTTCTGTTAAGGATAGGACATAACAACTCATTGTGAGCTGGAATTGTATAGATATTGCCTGTATACCTCTCAGAGCCATAGAATACGCAAATGCAAGATGAATTCAGGAACCTACCTCATAACATTCAGAGTGGTGCAGGCAATATCTTTGTTTAGTTCTGTAAACGCTAATGGTCCATTGTGTACAAAGGGTGATGTTACAGAAAGTATCTTCTCGAACTTTGGTAGAACACTCATAAAATTGGTTGCATACTACTCTTAATCTTATGGAAAGTAAAATAATAAGTCTTACATCAAGTTATCTCATAGCAGTTTTCAGCAAAATTCAACTCTACTCTCTATTGATCTCAAAGCAATACCTTATATTCCATGCATTTTCAGTTAAGGATAGGACATAACAACTCATTGTGAGCTGGAATTGCATAGATATTGCCTGTATACTTGTCAGAGCCATGGAATACTCAAAGGCAAGACGAATTCAGGAACCTATCTCATAACATTCAGAGTGGTACAGGCAATATCTTTGTTTAGTTCTGTAAATGCTAATGTTGCATTGTGTACAAAAGTTGATGTTACAGAAAGTATCTTCTCGAACATTGGTAGAACACTCATAAAATTGGTTGCATACTACTCTAAATCATATGGAAAGTAAAATAATAAGCTTTACATCAAGTTAGCGCATAGCAGTTTTCAGCAAAATTCCGCTCTACACTCTATCGACCTCAATGCATTACCATCTATTCTATGCATTTTCTGTTAAGGATAGGACATAACAACTCATTGTGAGCTGGAATTGTATAGATATTGCCTGTATACTTGACAGAGCCATGGAATACTCATATGCAAGACGAATTCAGAGACCTACCTCATAACATTCAGAGCGGTACAGGCAATAACTTTGTTTTGTTCTGTAAACGCTAATGTTCCATTGTGTAGAAAACTTGATGTTACTGAAAGTATCTTCTTGCACATTGGTAGAACACTCATAAAATTGGTTCCATACTACTCTAAATCATACGGAAAGTAAAATAATAAGGCTTACATCAAGTTCTCACATAGCAGTTTTCAGCAAAATTCAACTCTACACTCTATCGAGCTCAATGCATTACCTTCTATTCTATGCATTTTCTGTTAAGGATAGGACATAACAACTCATTGTGAGCTGGAATTGTATAGATATTGCCTGTATACTTGTCAGAGCCATGGAATACTCATATGCAAGACGAATTCAGAGACCTACCTCATAACATTCAGAGCGGTACAGGCAATATCTTTGTTTAGTTCTGTAAACGCTAATGTTCCATTGTGTACAAAACGTGATGTTACTGAAAGTATCTTCCCGACCATTGGTAGAACACTCAAAAAATTGCTTGCATACTACTCTAAATCTTATGGAAAGTAAAATAATAAGGCTTACATCAAGTTATGTCATAGCAGTTTTCAGCAAAATTCAACTCTACACTCTACTGAGCTGAAAGCATTACCTTATATTCCATGCATTTTCTGTTAAGGTCAAGGACATAACAACTCAGGGTGAGCTGGAATTTTATAGATATTGCCTGTATACTTGTCAGAGCAATGGAATACACAAGTGCAAGATGAATTCAGGAACTTACCTCATAACATTCTGAGTGGTATAGGCAATATCTTTGTTCTGTAAACGCTAATGGTCCATTGTGTACAAAGGGTGATGTTACAGAAATTATCTTCTCGAACTTTGGTAGAACACTCATCAAATTGGTTGCATACTACTCTTAATCATATGGAAAGTAAAATAATAAGGTTTACATCAAGTTATCACATAGTAGTTTTCAGCAAAATTCAACTCTACACTCTATCGAGCTCAATGCATTACCTTCTATTCTATGCATTTTCTCTTAAGGATGTGGACATAACAACTCATTGTGAGCTGGATTTGTATAGATATTGCCTGTATACTTCTCAGAGCCATGGAATACTCAAATGCAAGATGAATTCAGGAAGCTACCTCATAACATTTAGAGTGGTACAGGCAATATCTTTGTTTAGTTCTGTAAATGCTAATGTTAATTTGTGTACAAAAGGTGATGTTACAGAAAGTATCTTCTCGAACTTTGGTAGAACACTCATAAAATTGGTTGCATACTACTCTTAATCATATGGAAAGTAAAATAATAAGGTTTACATCAAGTTATCACATAGCAGTTTTCAGCAAAATTCAACTCCGCACTCTATCGAGCTCAATGCATTACCTTCTATTCTATGCATTTTCTCTTAAGGATGTGGACATAACAACTCATTGTGAGCTGGAATTGTATAGATATTGCCTGTATACTTCTCAGAGCCATGGAATACTCAAATGCAAGATGAATTCAGGAACCTACCTCATAACATTCAGAGTGGTACAGGCAATATCTTTGTTTAGTTCTGTAAAAGCTTATGTTCCATTGTGTACAAAACGTGATGTTACTGAAAGTATCTTCTCGAACATTGTTAGAACACTGATAAAATTCGTTCCATAATACTCTAAATCATATGGAATGTAAAATAATGTTTACATCAAGTTATCACCTAGTAGTTTTCAGCAAATTTCAACTCTACTCTCTATTGATCTCAAAGCAATACCTTATATTCCATGCATTTTCAGTTAAGGATAGGACATAACAACTCAGGGTGAGCTGGAATTGCATAGATATTGCCTATATACTTGTCAGAGCCATGGAATACTCAAAGGCAAGACGAATTCAGGAACCTATCTCATAACATTCAGAGTGGTACAGGCAATATCTTTGTTTAGTTCTGTAAATGCTAATGTTGCATTGTGTACAAAAGATGATGTTACAGAAAGTATCTTCTCGAACATTGGTAGAACACTCATAAAACTGGTTGCATAATGTTCTAAATCATATGGAAAGTAAAATAATAAGGTTTACATCAAGTTAGCACATAGCAGTTTTCAGCAAAATTGAACTCTACACTCTACTGAGCTGAAAGCATTACCTTATATTCCATGCATTTTCTGTTAAGGACGAGGCCATAACAACTCAGGGTGAGCTGGAATTTTATAGATATTGCCTGTATACCTGTCAGAGCAATGGAATACACAAGTGCAAGATGAATTCAGGAACCTACCTCATAACATTCAGAGTGGTATAGGCAATATCTTTGTTTGTTCTGTAAACGCTAATGGTCCATTGTGTACAAAAGGTGATGTTACAGAAAGTATCTTCTCGAACATTGGTAGAACACTCATAAAACTGGTTGCATACTGTTCTAAATCATATGGAAAGTAAAATAATGAGGTTCACATCAAGTTATCACATAGCAGTTTTCAGCAAAATTCAACTCTACACTCTACTGAGCTGAAAGCATTACTTTATATTCCATGCATTTTCTGTTAAGGACGAGGACATAACAACTCAGGGTGAGCTGGAATTTTATAGATATTGCCTGTATACTTGTCAGAGCATTGGAATACACAAGTGCAAGATGAATTCAGGAACCTACCTCATAACATTCAGAGTGGTATAGGCAATATCTTTGTTTGTTCTGTAAACGCTAATGGTCCATTGTGTACAAAAGGTGATGTTACAGAAAGTATCTTCTCGAACTTTGGTAGAACACTCATAAAATCGGTTGCATACTACTCTAAATCATATGGAAAGTAAAATAATGAGGTTTACATCAAGTTATCACATAGTAGTTTTCAGCAAATTTCAACTCTACACTCTATCGTGCTCAATGCAATACCTTCTATTTATTCATTTTCTGTTAAGGATGTGGACATAACAACTCATTGTGAGCTGGAATTGTATAGATATTGCCTGTATACTTGTCAGAGCCATGGAATACTAAAATGCAAGATGAATTCAGGAACCTACCTCATAACATTCAGACTGGTACAGGCAAAATCTTTGTTTAGCTCTTTAAACGCTAATATTCCTTTGTGTACAAAAGGTGATGTTGCAGAAAGTATGTTCTCGAAGATTGGTAGAACACTCATGAAATTGGTTGCCTACTACTCTACATTATATGGAAAGTAAAATAATAAGGTTTACATCAAGTTAGCGCATAGCAGTTTTCAGCAAAATTCAGCTCTACACTCTATCGACAATGCATTACCTTCTATTCTATGTTTTTTCTGTTAAGGATAGGACATAACAACTCATTGTGAGCTGGAATTGTATAGATATTGCCTGTATACTCGTCAGAGTCATGGAATACTCATATGCAAGACGAATTCAGAGAACTTCCTCATAACATTCAGAGCGGTACAGGCAATATCTTTGTTTAGTTCTGTAAACGCTAATGTTCCATTGTGTACAAAACGTGATGTTACTGAAAGTATCTTCCCGACCATTGGTAGAACACTCAAAAAATTGGTTGCATACTACTCTAAATCTTATGGAAAGTAAAATTATAAGGCTTACATCAAGTTATCTCATAGCAGTTTTCAGCAAAATTCAACTCTACACTCTATCGAGCTCATGCATTACCTTCTATTCTATGCATTTTCTCTTAAGGATGTGGACATAACAACTCATTGTGAGCTGGAATTGTATAGATATTGCCTGTATACTTGTCAGAGCCATGGAATACTAAAATGCAAGATGAATTCAGGAAACTACCTCATAACATTCAGAGTGGTACAGGCAAAATCTTTGTTTATCTCTTTAAACGCTAATATTCCATTGTGTACAAAAGGTGATGTTACAGAAAGTATGTTCTCGAAGATTGGTAGAACACTCATGAAATTGGTTGCCTACTACTCTAAACTATATGGAAAGTAAAATAATAAGGTTTACATCAAGTTAGCACATAGCAGTTTTCAGCAAAATTCAGCTCTACACTCTATCGACCTCAATGCATTACCTTCTATTCTATGTTTTTTCTGTTAAGGATAGGACATAACAACTCATTGTGAGCTGGAATTGTATAGATATTGCCTGTATACTTGACAGAGCCATGGAATACTCATATGCAAGACGAATTCAGAGACCTACCTCATAACATTCAGAGCGGTACAGGCAATATCTTTGTTTAGTTCTGTAAACGCTAATGTTCCATTGTGTACAAAACGTGATGTTACTGAAAGTATCTTCCCGACCATTGGTAGAACACTCAAAAAATTGGTTGCATACTACTCTTAATCATATGGAAAGTAAAATAATGAGGTTTACATCAAGTTATCATAGTAGTTTTCAGCAAATGTCAACTCTACACTCTATCGTGCTCAATGCAATACCTTCTATTTATACATTTTCTGTTAAGGATAGGACATAACAACTCATTGTGAGCTGGAATTGTATAGATATTGCCTGTATACCTCTCAGAGCCATAGAATACGCAAATGCAAGATGAATTCAGGAACCTACCTCATAACATTCAGAGTGGTGCAGGCAATATCTTTGTTTAGTTCTGTAAACGCTAATGGTCCATTGTGTACAAAGGGTGATGTTACAGAAAGTATCTTCTCGAACTTTGGTAGAACACTCATAAAATTGGTTGCATACTACTCTTAATCTTATGGAAAGTAAAATAATAAGTCTTACATCAAGTTATCTCATAGCAGTTTTCAGCAAAATTCAACTCTACTCTCTATTGATCTCAAAGCAATACCTTATATTTCATGCATTTTCAGTTAAGGATAGGACATAACAACTCATTGTGAGCTGGAATTGCATAGATATTGCCTGTATACTTGTCAGAGCCATGGAATACTCAAAGGCAAGACGAATTCAGGAACCTATCTCATAACATTCAGAGTGGTACAGGCAATATCTTTGTTTAGTTCTGTAAATGCTAATGTTGCATTGTGTACAAAAGTTGATGTTACAGAAAGTATGTTCTCGAAGATTGGTAGAACACTCATGAAATTGGTTGCCTACTACTCTAAACTATATGGAAAGTAAAATAATAAGGTTTACATCAAGTTAGCACATAGCAGTTTTCAGCAAAATTCAGCTCTACACTCTATCGACCTCAATGCATTACCTTCTATTCTATGTTTTTTCTGTTAAGAATAGGACATAACAACTCATTGTGAGCTGGAATTGTATAGATATTGCCTGTATACTTGACAGAGCCATGGAATACTCATATGCAAGACGAATTCAGAGACCTACCTCATGACATTCAGAGCGGTACAGGCAATATCTTTGTTTAGTTCTGTAAACGCTAATGTTCCATTGTGTACAAAACGTGATGTTACTGAAAGTATCTTCCCGACCATTGGTAGAACACTCAAAAAATTGCTTGCATACTACTCTAAATCTTATGGAAAGTAAAATAATAAGGCTTACATCAAGTTATCTCATAGCAGTTTTCAGCAAAATTCAACTCTACACTCTACTGAGCTGAAAGCATAGAGTGTATATTCATAGAGTCTATAAATAAAGTCTATAAAAAATAGAGTGTATATTCCATGCATTTTCCGTTAAGGTCAAGGACATAACAACTCAGGGTGAGCTGGAATTTTATAGATATTGCCTGTATACTTCTCAGAGCCATGGAATACTCAAATGCAAGATGAATTCAGGAACCTACCTCATAACATTCAGACTGGGATAGGCAATATCTTTGTTTGTTCTGTAAATGCTAATGTTCCATTGTGTACAAAAGGTGATGTTACAGAAAGTATCTCGAAAATTGGTAAAACACTCATAAAATTGGTTGCACACTACTCTAAATCATATGGTAAGCAAAATAATAAGGTTTACATCAAGTTAGCGCATAGCAGTTTTCAGCAAAATTCAACTCTACACTCTATCGAGCTCAATGCATTACCTTCTATTCTATGCATTTTCTGTTAAGGATAGGACATAACAACTGATTGTGAGCTGGAATTGTATAGATATTGCCTGTATACTTGTCAGAGCCATGGAATACTCATATGCAAGACGAATTCAGAGACCTACCTCATAACATTCAGAGCGGTACAGGCAATATCTTTGTTTAGTTCTGTAAACGCTAATGTTCCATTGTGTACAAAACGTGATGTTACTGAAAGTATCTTCCCGACCATTGGTAGAACACTCAAAAAATTGGTTGCATACTACTCTAAATCTTATGGAAAGTAAAATAATAAGGCTTACATCAAGTTATCTCATAGCAGTTTTCAGCAAATTTCAACTCTACACTCTATCGTGCTCAATGCAATACCTTCTATTTATTCATTTTCTGTTAAGGATGTGGACATAACAACTCATTGTGAGCTGGAATTGTATAGATATTGCCTGTATACTTGTCAGAGCCATGGAATATTCATATGCAAGACGAATTCAGAGACCTACCTCATAACATTCAGAGCGGTATAGGCAATATCTTTGTTCTGTAAACGCTAATGGTCCATTGTGTAAAAAGGGTGATGTTACAGAAATTATCTTCTCGAACTTTGGTAGAACACTCATCAAATTGGTTGCATACTACTCTTAATCATATGGAAAGTAAAATAATAAGGTTTACATCAAGTTATCACATAGCAGTTTTCAGCAAAATTCAACTCTACACTCTATCGAGCTCAATGCATTACCTTCTATTCTATCCATTTTCTATTAAGGATAGGACATAACAACTCATTGTGAGCTGGAATTGTATAGATATTGCCTGTATACTTGTCAGAGCCATGGAATACTCATATGCAAGACGAATTCAGAGACCTACCTCATAACATTCAGAGCGGTACAGGCAATATCTTTGTTTAGTTCTGTAAACGCTAATGTTCCATTGTGTACAAAACGTGATGTTACAGAAAGTATCTTCTCGAACATTGGTAGAACACTCATAAAACTGGTTGCATACTGTTCTAAATCATATGGAAAGTAAAATAATAAGGTTTACATCAAGTTAGCACATAGCAGTTTTCAGCAAAATTCAACTCTACACTCTATCGAGCTCAATGCATTACCTTCTATTCTATCCATTTTCTATTAAGGATAGGACATAACAACTCAGGGTGAGCTGGAATTGTATAGATATTGCCTGTATACTTGTCAGAGCCATGGAATACTCATATGCAAGACGAATTCAGAGACCTACCTCATAACATTCAGAGCGGTACAGGCAATATCTTTGTTTAGTTCTGTAAACGCTAATGTTCCATTGTGTACAAAACGTGATGTTCCAGAAAGTATCTTCTCGAACATTGGTAGAACACTCATAAAACTAGTTGCATACTGTTCTAAATCATATGAAAAGTAAAATAATAAGGTTCACATCAAGTTCTCACATAGCAGTTTTCAGCAAAATTCAACTCTACACTCTACTGAGCTGAAAGCATTACCTTATATTCCATGCATTTTCTGTTAAGGACGAGGACATAACAACTCAGGGTGAGCTGGAATTTTATAGATATTGCCTGTATACTTGTCAGAGCAATGGAATACACAAGTGCAAGATGAATTTAGGAACCTACCTCATAACATTCAGAGTGGTATAGGCAATATCTTTGTCTGTAAACGCTAATGGTCCATTGTGTACAAAGGGTGATGTTACAGAAAGTATCTTCTCGAACATTGGTAGAACACTCATAAAATTGGTTGCATACTACTCTTAATCATATGGAAAGTAAAATAATGAGGTTTACATCAAGTTATCATAGTAGTTTTCAGCAAATTTCAACTCTACACTCTATCGTGCTCAATGCAATACCTTCTATTTATTCATTTTCTGTTAAGGATAGGACATAACAACTCATTGTGAGCTGGAATTGTATAGATATTGCCTGTATACCTCTCAGAGCCATAGAATACGCAAATGCAAGATGAATTCAGGAACCTACCTCATAACATTCAGAGTGGTGCAGGCAATATCTTTGTTTAGTTCTGTAAACGCTAATGGTCCATTGTGTACAAAGGGTGATGTTACAGAAAGTATCTTCTCGAACTTTGGTAGAACACTCATAAAATTGGTTGCATACTACTCTTAATCTTATGGAAAGTAAAATAATAAGTCTTACATCAAGTTATCTCATAGCAGTTTTCAGCAAAATTCAACTCTACTCTCTATTGATCTCAAAGCAATACCTTATATTCCATGCATTTTCAGTTAAGGATAGGACATAACAACTCATTGTGAGCTGGAATTGCATAGATATTGCCTGTATACTTGTCAGAGCCATGGAATACTCAAAGGCAAGACGAATTCAGGAACCTATCTCATAACATTCAGAGTGGTACAGGCAATATCTTTGTTTAGTTCTGTAAATGCTAATGTTGCATTGTGTACAAAAGTTGATGTTACAGAAAGTATCTTCTCGAACATTGGTAGAACACTCATAAAATTGGTTGCATACTACTCTAAATCATATGGAAAGTAAAATAATAAGCTTTACATCAAGTTAGCGCATAGCAGTTTTCAGCAAAATTCAACTCTACACTCTACTGAGCTGAAAGCATTACCTTATATTCCTTCCTTTTTCTGTTAAGGTCAAGGACATTACAACTCAGGGTGAGCTGGAATTTTATAGATATTGCCTGTATACCTGTCAGAGCAATGGAATACACAAGTGCAAGATGAATTCAGGAACCTACCTCATAACATTCAGAGTGGTATAGGCAATATCTTTGTTCTGTAAACGCTAATGGTCCATTGTGTACAAAGGGTGATGTTACAGAAATTATCTTCTCGAACTTTGGTAGAACACTCATCAAATTGGTTGCATACTACTCTTAATCATATGGAAAGTAAAATAATAAGGTTTACATCAAGTTATCACATAGCAGTTTTCAGCAAAATTCAACTCTACACTCTATCGAGCTCAATGCATTACCTTCTATTCTATGCATTTTCTCTTAAGGATGTGGACATAACAACTCATTGTGAGCTGGATTTGTATAGATATTGCCTGTATACTTCTCAGAGCCATGGAATACTCAAATGCAAGATGAATTCAGGAAGCTACCTCATAACATTTAGAGTGGTACAGGCAATATCTTTGTTTAGTTCTGTAAATGCTAATGTTAATTTGTGTACAAAAGGTGATGTTACAGAAAGTATCTCGAAAATTGGTAAAACACTCATAAAATTGGTTGCACACTACTCTAAATCATATGGTAAGCAAAATAATAAGGTTTACATCAAGTTAGCGCATAGCAATTTTCAGCAAAATTCAACTCTACTCTCTATTGATCTCAAAGCAATACCTTATATTCCATGCATTTTCAGTTAAGGATAGGACATAACAACTCAGGGTGAGCTGGAATTGCATAGATATTGCCTGTATACTTGTCAGAGCCATGGAATACTCAAAGGCAAGACGAATTCAGGAACCTATCTCATAACATTCAGAGTGGTGCAGGCAATATCTTTGTTTAGTTCTGTAAATGCTAATGTTGCATTGTGTACAAAAGTTGATGTTACAGAAAGTATCTTCTCGAACATTTGTAGAACACTCATAAAACTGGTTGCATACTGTTCTAAATCATATGGAAAGTAAAATAATAAGGTTTACATCAAGTTAGCACATAGCAGTTTTCAGCAAAATTCAACTCTACACTCTATCGAGCTCAATGCATTACCTTCTATTCTATCCATTTTCTATTAAGGATAGGACATAACAACTCATTGTGAGCTGGAATTGTATAGATATTGCCTGTATACTTGTCAGAGCCATGGAATACTCATATGCAAGACGAATTCAGAGACCTACCTCATAACATTCAGAGCGGTACAGGCAATATCTTTGTTTAGTTCTGTAAACGCTAATGTTCCATTGTGTACAAAACGTGATGTTACAGAAAGTATCTTCTCGAACATTGGTAGAACACTCATAAAACTGGTTGCATACTGTTCTAAATCATATGGAAAGTAACATAATAAGGTTCACATCAAGTTATCACATAGCAGGTTTCAGCAAAATTCAACTCTACACTCTACTGAGCTGAAAGCATTACCTTATATTCCATGCATTTTCTGTTAAGGACGAGGACATAACAACTCAGGGTGAGCTGGAATTTTATAGATATTGGCTGTATACTTGTCAGAGCAATGGAATACACAAGTGCAAGATGAATTTAGGAACCTACCTCATAACATTCAGAGTGGTATAGGCAATATCTTTGTTCTGTAAACGCTAATGGTCCATTGTGTACAAAAGGTGATGTTACAGAAAGTAGCTTCTCGAACTTTGGTAGAACACTCATAAAATTTGTTGCATACTACTCTTAATCATATGGAAAGTAAAATAATGAGGTTTACATCAAGTTATCATAGTAGTTTTCAGCAAATTTCAACTCTACACTCTATCGTGCTCAATGCAATACCTTCTATTTATTCATTTTCTGTTAAGGATAGGACATAACAACTCATTGTGAGCTGGAATTGTATAGATATTGCCTGTATACGTCTCAGAGCCATAGAATACGCAAATGCAAGATGAATTCAGGAACCTACCTCATAACATTCAGAGTGGTGCAGGCAATATCTTTGTTTAGTTCTGTAAACGCTAATGGTCCATTGTGTACAAAGGGTGATGTTACAGAAAGTATCTTCTCGAACTTTGGTAGAACACTCATAAAATTGGTTGCATACTACTCTTAATCTTATGGAAAGTAAAATAATAAGTCTTACATCAAGTTATCTCATAGCAGTTTTCAGCAAAATTCAACTCTACTCTCTATTGATCTCAAAGCAATACCTTATATTCCATGCATTTTCAGTTAAGGATAGGACATAACAACTCATTGTGAGCTGGAATTGCATAGATATTGCCTGTATACTTGTCAGAGCCATGGAATACTCAAAGGCAAGACGAATTCAGGAACCTATCTCATAACATTCAGAGTGGTACAGGCAATATCTTTGTTTAGTTCTGTAAATGCTTATGTTGCATTGTGTACAAAAGTTGATGTTACAGAAAGTATCTTCTCGAACATTGGCAGAACACTCATAAAATTGGTTGCATACTACTCTAAATCATATGGAAAGTAAAATAATAAGCTTTACATCAAGTTAGCGCATAGCAGTTTTCAGCAAAATTCCGCTCTACACTCTATCGAGCTCAATGCATTACCATCTATTCTATGCATTTTCTGTTAAGGATAGGACATAACAACTCACTGTGAGCTGGAATTGTATAGATATTGCCTGTATACTTCTCAGAGCCATGGAATACTCAAATGCAAGATGAATTCAGGAACCTACCTCATAACATTCAGACTGGGATAGGCAATATCTTTGTTTGTTCTGTAAATGCTAATGTTCCATTGTGTACAAAAGGTGATGTTACAGAAAGTATCTCGAAAATTGGTAAAACACTCATAAAATTGGTTGCACACTACTCTAAATCATATGGTAAGCAAAATAATAAGGTTTACATCAAGTTAGCGCATAGCAGTTTTCAGCAAAATTCAACTCTACACTCTATCGAGCTCAATGCATTACCTTCTATTCTATGCATTTTCTTTTAAGGATAGGAAATAACAACTCATTGTGAGCTGGAATTGTATAGATATTGCCTGTATACTTGTCAGAGCCATGGAATACTCATATGCAAGACGAATTCAAAGACCTACCTCATAACATTCAGAGCGGTACAGGCTATATCTTTGTTTAGTTCTGTAAACGCTAATGTTCCATTGTGTACAAAACGTGATGTTACTGAAAGTATCTTCCCGACCATTGGTAGAACACTCAAAAAATTGCTTGCATACTACTCTAAATCTTATGGAAAGTAAAATAATAAGGCTTACATCAAGTTATCTGATAGCAGTTTTCAGCAAAATTCAACTCTACTCTCTATCGAGCTCAATGCATTACCTTCTATTCTATGCATTTTCTCTTAAGGAAGTGGACATAACAACTCATTGTGAGCTGGATTTGTATAGATATTGCCTGTAAACTTGTCACAGCCATGGAATACTCAAATGCAAGACGAATTCAGGAACCTACCTTATAACATTCAGAGTGGTACAGGCAATATCTTTGTTTAGTTCTGTAAATGCTAATGTTAATTTGTGTACAAAAGGTGATGTTACAGAAAGTATCTTCTCGAACTTTGGTAGAACACTCATAAAATTGGTTGCATACTACTCTTAATCATATGGAAAGTAAAATAATAAGGTTTACATCAAGTTATCACATAGCAGTTTTCAGCAAAATTCAACTCCACACTCTATCGAGCTCAATGCATTACCATCTATTCTATGCTTTTTCTGTTAAGGATAGGACATAACAACTCATTGTGAGCTGGAATTGTATAGATATTGCCTGTATACTTCTCAGAGCCATGGAATACTCAAATGCAAGATGAATTCAGGAACCTACCTCATAACATTCAGACTGGGATAGGCAATATCTTTGTTTGTTCTGTAAATGCTAATGTTCCATTGTGTACAAAAGGTGATGTTACAGAAAGTATCTCGAAAATTGGTAAAACACTCATAAAATTGGTTGCACACTACTCTAAATCATATGGTAAGCAAAATAATAAGGTTTACATCAAGTTAGCGCATAGCAGTTTTCAGCAAAATTCAACTCTACACTCTATCGAGCTCAATGCATTACCTTCTATTCTATGCATTTTCTGTTAAGGATAGGACATAACAACTCATTGTGAGCTGGAATTGTATAGATATTGCCTGTATACTTGTCAGAGCCATGGAATACTCATATGCAAGACGAATTCAGAGACCTACCTCATAACATTCAGAGCGGTACAGGCAATAACTTTGTTTAGTTCTTTAAACGCTAATGTTCCATTGTGTACAAAACTTGATGTTACTGAAAGTATCTTCTTGCACATTGGTAGAACACTCATAAAATTGGTTCCATACTACTCTAAATCATACGGAAAGTAAAATAATAAGGCTTACATCAAGTTCTCACATAGCAGTTTTCAGCAAAATTCAACTCTACACTCTATCGAGCTCAATGCATTACCTTCTATTCTATGCATTTTCTGTTAAGGATAGGACATAACAACTCATTGTGAGCTGGAATTGTATAGATATTGCCTGTATACTTGTCAGAGCCATGGAATACTCATATGCAAGACGAATTCAGAGACCTACCTCATAACATTCAGAGTGGTACAGGCAATATCTTTGTTTAGTTCTGTAAACGCTAATGGTCCATTGTGTACAAAGGGTGATGTTACAGAAAGTATCTTCTCGAACTTTGGTAGAACACTCATGAAATTGTTTGCATACTACTCTTAATCATATGGAAAGTAAAATAATAATGTTTACATCAAGTTATCACATAGTAGTTTTCAGCAAAATTCAACTCTACCCTCTATTGATCTCAATGCAATACCTTATATACCATGCATTTTCAGTTAAGGACGAGGACATAACAACTCAAGTTGAGCTGGATTTGCATTGATATTGCCTGTATACTTGTCAGAGCCCTGGAATACTCAAAGGCAAGACGAATTCAGGAACCTACCTCATAACATTCAGAGTGGTATTGGCAATATCTTTGCTTGTTCTGAAAAAGCTAATGATCCATTGTGTGCAAAAGGTGATGTTACAGAAAGTATCTTCTCGAACATTGGTAGAACACTCATAAAATTGGTTGCATACTACTCTTAATCATATGGAAAGTAAAATAATAAGCTTTACATCAAGTTAGCGCATAGCAGTTTTCAGCAAAATTCAACTCTACACTCTATCGAGCTCAATGCATTACCATCTATTCTATGCTTTTTCTGTTAAGGATATGACATAACAACTCATTGTGAGCTGGAATTGTATAGATATTGCCTGTATACTTGTCACAGCCATGGAATACTCAAATGCAAGACGAATTCAGGAACCTACCTTATAACATTCAGAGTGGTACAGGCAATATCTTTGTTTAGTTCTGTAAATGCTAATGTTAATTTGTGTACAAAAGGTGATGTTACAGAAAGTATCTTCTCGAACTTTGGTAGAACACTCATAAAATTGGTTGCATACTACTCTTAATCATATGGAAAGTAAAATAATAAGGTTTACATCAAGTTATCACATAGCAGTTTTCAGCAAAATTCAACTCCGCACTCTATCGAGCTCAATGCATTACCTTCTATTCTATGCATTTTCTCTTAAGGATGTGGACATAACAACTCAGGGTGAGCTGGAATTTTATAGATATTGCCTGTATACCTGTCAGAGCAATGGAATACACAAGTGCAAGATGAATTCAGGAACTTACCTCATAACATTCAGAGTGGTATAGGCAATATCTTTGTTCTGTAAACGCTAATGGTCCATTGTGTACAAAGGGTGATGTTACAGAAAGTATCTTCTCGAACTTTGGTAGAACACTCATAAAATTGGTTGCATACTACTCTTAATCATATGGAAAGTAAAATAATAAGGTTTACATCAAGTTATCACATAGCAGTTTTCAGCAAAATTCAACTCCGCACTCTATCGAGCTCAATGCATTACCTTCTATTCTATGCATTTTCTCTTAAGGATGTGGACATAACAACTCATTGTGAGCTGGAATTGTATAGATATTGCCTGTATACTTCTCAGAGCCATGGAATACTCAAATGCAAGATGAATTCAGGAACCTACCTCATAACATTCAGACTGGGATAGGCAATATCTTTGTTTGTTCTGTAAATGCTAATGTTCCATTGTGTACAAAAGGTGATGTTACAGAAAGTATCTCGAAAATTGGTAAAACACTCATAAAATTGGTTGCACACTACTCTAAATCATATGGTAAGCAAAATAATAAGGTTTACATCAAGTTAGCGCATAGCAGTTTTCAGCAAAATTCAACTCTACACTCTATCGAGCTCAATGCATTACCTTCTATTCTATGCATTTTCTTTTAAGGATAGGACATAACAACTCATTGTGAGCTGGAATTGTATAGATATTGCCTGTATACTTGTCAGAGCCATGGAATACTCATATGCAAGACGAATTCAAAGACCTACCTCATAACATTCAGAGCGGTACAGGCTATATCTTTGTTTAGTTCTGTAAACGCTAATGTTCCATTGTGTACAAAACGTGATGTTACTGAAAGTATCTTCCCGACCATTGGTAGAACACTCAAAAAATTGCTTGCATACTACTCTAAATCTTATGGAAAGTAAAATAATAAGGCTTACATCAAGTTATCTCATAGCAGTTTTCAGCAAAATTCAACTCTACTCTCTATCGAGCTCAATGCATTACCTTCTATTCTATGCATTTTCTCTTAAGGATGTGGACATAACAACTCATTGTGAGCTGGATTTGTATAGATATTGCCTGTAAACTTGTCACAGCCATGGAATACTCAAATGCAAGACGAATTCAGGAACCTACCTTATAACATTCAGAGTGGTACAGGCAATATCTTTGTTTAGTTCTGTAAATGCTAATGTTAATTTGTGTACAAAAGGTGATGTTACAGAAAGTATCTTCTCGAACTTTGGTAGAACACTCATAGAATTGGTTGCATACTACTCTTAATCATATGGAAAGTAAAATAATAAGGTTTACATCAAGTTATCACATTGCAGTTTTCAGCAAAATTCAACTCTACACTCTATCGTGCTCAATGCAATACCTTCTATTTATTCATTTTCTGTTAAGGATAGGACATAACAACTCATTGTGAGCTGGAATTGTATAGATATTGCCTGTATACTTCTCAGAGCCATAGAATACGCAAATGCAAGATGAATTCAGGAACCTACCTCATAACATTCAGACTGGGATAGGCAATATCTTTGTTTGTTCTGTAAATGCTAATGTTCCATTGTGTACAAAAGGTGATGTTACAGAAAGTATCTCGAAAATTGGTAAAACACTCATAAAATTGGTTGCACACTACTCTAAATCATATGGTAAGCAAAATAATAAGGTTTACATCAAGTTAGCGCATAGCAGTTTTCAGCAAAATTCAACTCTACACTCTATCGAGCTCAATGCATTACCTTCTATTCTATTCATTTTCTGTTAAGGATAGGACATAACAACTCATTGTGAGCTGGAATTGTATAGATATTGCCTGTATACTTGTCAGAGCCATGGAATACTCATATGCAAGACGAATTCAGAGACCTACCTCATAACATTCAGAGTGGTACAGGCAATATCTTTGTTTAGTTCTGTAAATGCTAATGTTAATTTGTGTACAAAAGGTGATGTTACAGAAAGTATCTTCTCGAACTTTGGTAGAACACTCATAAAATTGGTTGCATACTACTCTTAATCATATGGAAAGTAAAATAATAAGGTTTACATCAAGTTATCACATAGCAGTTTTCAGCAAAATTCAACTCCACACTCTATCGAGCTCAATGCATTACCATCTATTCTATGCTTTTTCTGTTAAGGATAGGACATAACAACTCATTGTGAGCTGGAATTGTATAGATATTGCCTGTATACTTCTCAGAGCCATGGAATACTCAAATGCAAGATGAATTCAGGAACCTACCTCATAACATTCAGACTGGGATAGGCAATATCTTTGTTTGTTCTGTAAATGCTAATGTTCCATTGTGTACAAAAGGTGATGTTACAGAAAGTATCTCGAAAATTGGTAAAACACTCATAAAATTGGTTGCACACTACTCTAAATCATATGGTAAGCAAAATAATAAGGTTTACATCAAGTTAGCGCATAGCAGTTTTCAGCAAAATTCAACTCTACACTCTATCGAGCTCAATGCATTACCTTCTATTCTATGCATTTTCTGTTAAGGATAGGACATAACAACTCATTGTGAGCTGGAATTGTATAGATATTGCCTGTATACTTGTCAGAGCCATGGAATACTCATATGCAAGACGAATTCAGAGACCTACCTCATAACATTCAGAGCGGTACAGGCAATAACTTTGTTTAGTTCTTTAAACGCTAATGTTCCATTGTGTACAAAACTTGATGTTACTGAAAGTATCTTCTTGCACATTGGTAGAACACTCATAAAATTGGTTCCATACTACTCTAAATCATACGGAAAGTAAAATAATAAGGCTTACATCAAGTTCTCACATAGCAGTTTTCAGCAAAATTCAACTCTACACTCTATCGAGCTCAATGCATTACCTTCTATTCTATGCATTTTCTGTTAAGGATAGGACATAACAACTCATTGTGAGCTGGAATTGTATAGATATTGCCTGTATACTTGTCAGAGCCATGGAATACTCATATGCAAGACGAATTCAGAGACCTACCTCATAACATTCAGAGTGGTACAGGCAATATCTTTGTTTAGTTCTGTAAACGCTAATGGTCCATTGTGTACAAAGGGTGATGTTACAGAAAGTATCTTCTCGAACTTTGGTAGAACACTCATGAAATTGGTTGCATACTACTCTTAATCATATGGAAAGTAAAATAATAATGTTTACATCAAGTTATCACATAGTAGTTTTCAGCAAAATTCAACTCTACCCTCTATTGATCTCAATGCAATACCTTATATACCATGCATTTTCAGTTAAGGACGAGGACATAACAACTCAAGTTGAGCTGGATTTGCATTGATATTGCCTGTATACTTGTCAGAGCCCTGGAATACTCAAAGGCAAGACGAATTCAGGAACCTACCTCATAACATTCAGAGTGGTATTGGCAATATCTTTGCTTGTTCTGAAAAAGCTAATGATCCATTGTGTGCAAAAGGTGATGTTACAGAAAGTATCTTCTCGAACATTGGTAGAACACTCATAAAATTGGTTGCATACTACTCTTAATCATATGGAAAGTAAAATAATAAGCTTTACATCAAGTTAGCGCATAGCAGTTTTCAGCAAAATTCAACTCTACACTCTATCGAGCTCAATGCATTACCATCTATTCTATGCTTTTTCTGTTAAGGATATGACATAACAACTCATTGTGAGCTGGAATTGTATAGATATTGCCTGTATACCTGTCAGAGCAATGGAATACACAAGTGCAAGATGAATTCAGGAACTTACCTCATAACATTCAGAGTGGTATAGGCAATATCTTTGTTCTGTAAACGCTAATGGTCCATTGTGTACAAAGGGTGATGTTACAGAAAGTATCTTCTCGAACTTTGGTAGAACACTCATAAAATTGGTTGCATACTACTCTTAATCATATGGAAAGTAAAATAATAAGGTTTACATCAAGTTATCACATAGCAGTTTTCAGCAAAATTCAACTCCGCACTCTATCGAGCTCAATGCATTACCTTCTATTCTATGCATTTTCTCTTAAGGATGTGGACATAACAACTCATTGTGAGCTGGAATTGTATAGATATTGCCTGTATACTTCTCAGAGCCATGGAATACTCAAATGCAAGATGAATTCAGGAACCTACCTCATAACATTCAGACTGGGATAGGCAATATCTTTGTTTGTTCTGTAAATGCTAATGTTCCATTGTGTACAAAAGGTGATGTTACAGAAAGTATCTCGAAAATTGGTAAAACACTCATAAAATTGGTTGCACACTACTCTAAATCATATGGTAAGCAAAATAATAAGCTTTACATCAAGTTAGCGCATAGCAGTTTTCAGCAAAATTCAACTCTACACTCTATCGAGCTCAATGCATTACCTTCTATTCTATGCATTTTCTTTTAAGGATAGGAAATAACAACTCATTGTGAGCTGGAATTGTATAGATATTGCCTGTATACTTGTCAGAGCCATGGAATACTCATATGCAAGACGAATTCAAAGACCTACCTCATAACATTCAGAGCGGTACAGGCTATATCTTTGTTTAGTTCAGTAAACGCTAATGTTCCATTGTGTACAAAACGTGATGTTACTGAAAGTATCTTCCCGACCATTGGTAGAACACTCAAAAAATTGGTTGCATACTACTCTAAATCTTATGGAAAGTAAAATAATAAGGCTTACATCAAGTTATCACATAGCAGTTTTCAGCAAAATTCAACTCTACACTCTATCGTGCTCAATGCAATACCTTCTATTTATTCATTTTCTGTTAAGGATAGGACATAACAACTCATTGTGAGCTGGAATTGTATAGATATTGCCTGTATACTTCTCAGAGCCATAGAATACGCAAATGCAAGATGAATTCAGGAACCTACCTCATAACATTCAGACTGGGATAGGCAATATCTTTGTTTGTTCTGTAAATGCTAATGTTCCATTGTGTACAAAAGGTGATGTTACAGAAAGTATCTCGAAAATTGGTAAAACACTCATAAAATTGGTTGCACACTACTCTAAATCATATGGTAAGCAAAATAATATGGTTTACATCAAGTTAGCGCATAGCAGTTTTCAGCAAAATTCAACTCTACACTCTATCGAGCTCAATGCATTACCTTCTATTCTATGCATTTTCTGTTAAGGATAGGACATAACAACTCATTGTGAGCTGGAATTGTATAGATATTGCCTGTATACTTGTCAGAGCCATGGAATACTCATATGCAAGACGAATTCAGAGACCTACCTCATAACATTCAGAGTGGTACAGGCAATATCTTTGTTTAGTTCTGTAAATGCTAATGTTAATTTGTGTACAAAAGGTGATGTTACAGAAAGTATCTTCTCGAACTTTGGTAGAACACTCATAAAATTGGTTGCATACTACTCTTAATCATATGGAAAGTAAAATAATAAGGTTTACATCAAGTTATCACATAGCAGTTTTCAGCAAAATTCAACTCCACACTCTATCGAGCTCAATGCATTACCATCTATTCTATGCTTTTTCTGTTAAGGATAGGACATAACAACTCATTGTGAGCAGGAATTGTATAGATATTGCCTGTATACTTCTCAGAGCCATGGAATACTCAAATGCAAGATGAATTCAGGAACGTACCTCATAACATTCAGACTGGGATAGGCAATATCTTTGTTTGTTCTGTAAATGCTAATGTTCCATTGTGTAGAAAAGGTGATGTTACAGAAAGTATCTCGAAAATTGGTAAAACACTCATAAAATTGGTTGCACACTACTCTAAATCATATGGTAAGCAAAATAATAAGGTTTACATCAAGTTAGCGCATAGCAGTTTTCAGCAAAATTCAACTCTACACTCTATCGAGCTCAATGCATTACCTTCTATTCTATGCATTTTCTGTTAAGGATAGGACATAACAACTCATTGTGAGCTGGAATTGTATAGATATTGCCTGTATACTTGTCAGAGCCATGGAATACTCATATGCAAGACGAATTCAGTAACCTACCTCATAACATTCAGAGTGGTGCAGGCAATATCTTTGTTTAGTTCTGTAAACGCTAATGGTCCATTGTGTACAAAGGGTGATGTTACAGAAAGTATCTTCTCGAACTTTGGTAGAACACTCATGAAATTGGTTGCATACTACTCTTAATCATATGGAAAGTAAAATAATAATGTTTACATCAAGTTATCACATAGTAGTTTTCAGCAAAATTCAACTCTACCCTCTATTGATCTCAATGCAATACCTTATATACCATGCATTTTCAGTTAAGGACGAGGACATAACAACTCAAGTTGAGCTGGATTTGCATTGATATTGCCTGTATACTTGTCAGAGCCCTGGAATACTCAAAGGCAAGACGAATTCAGGAACCTACCTCATAACATTCAGAGTGGTATTGGCAATATCTTTGCTTGTTCTGAAAAAGCTAATGATCCATTGTGTGCAAAAGGTGATGTTACAGAAAGTAACTTCTCGAACATTGGTAGAACACTCATAAAATTGGTTGCATACTACTCTTAATCATATGGAAAGTAAAATAATAAGCTTTACATCAAGTTAGCGCATAGCAGTTTTCAGCAAAATTCAACTCTACACTCTATCGAGCTCAATGCATTACCTTCTATTCTATGCATTTTCTGTTAAGGATAGGACATAACAACTCATTGTGAGCTGGAATTGTATAGATATTGCCTGTATACTTGTCAGAGCCATGGAATACTCATATGCAAGACGAATTCAGTAACCTACCTCATAACATTCAGAGTGGTGCAGGCAATATCTTTGTTTAGTTCTGTAAACGCTAATGGTCCATTGTGTACAAAGGGTGATGTTACAGAAAGTATCTTCTCGAACTTTGGTAGAACACTCATGAAATTGGTTGCATACTACTCTTAATCATATGGAAAGTAAAATAATAATGTTTACATCAAGTTATCACATAGTAGTTTTCAGCAAAATTCAACTCTACCCTCTATTGATCTCAATGCAATAACTTATATACCATGCATTTTCAGTTAAGGACGAGGACATAACAACTCAAGTTGAGCTGGATTTGCATTGATATTGCCTGTATACTTGTCAGAGCCCTGGAATACTCAAAGGCAAGACGAATTCAGGAACCTACCTCATAACATTCAGAGTGGTATTGGCAATATCTTTGCTTGTTCTGAAAAAGCTAATGATCCATTGTGTGCAAAAGGTGATGTTACAGAAAGTATCTTCTCGAACATTGGTAGAACACTCATAAAATTGGTTGCATACTACTCTAAATCATATGGAAAGTAAAATAATAAGCTTTACATCAAGTTAGCGCATAGCAGTTTTCAGCAAAATTCAGCTCTACACTCTATCGACCTCAATGCATTACCATCTATTCTATGCATTTTCTGTTAAGGATAGGACATAACAACTCATTGTGAGCTGGAATTGTATAGATATTGCCTGTATACTTGTCAGAGCCATGGAATACTCATATGCAAGACGAATTCAGAGACCTACCTCATAACATTCAGAGCGGTACAGGCAATAACTTTGTTTAGTTCTTTAAACGCTAATGTTCCATTGTGTACAAAACTTGATGTTACTGAAAGTATCTTCTTGCACATTGGTAGAACACTCATAAAATTGGTTCCATACTACTCTAAATCATACGGAAAGTAAAATAATAAGGCTTACATCAAGTTCTCACATAGCAGTTTTCAGCAAAATTCAACTCTACACTCTATCGAGCTCAATGCATTACCTTCTATTCTATGCATTTTCTGTTAAGGATAGGACATAACAACTCATTGTGAGCTGGAATTGTATAGATATTGCCTGTATACTTGTCAGAGCCATGGAATACTCATATGCAAGACGAATTCAGAGACCTACCTCATAACATTCAGAGTGGTACAGGCAATATCTTTGTTTAGTTCTGTAAATGCTAATGTTAATTTGTGTACAAAAGGTGATGTTACAGAAAGTATCTTCTCGAACTTTGGTAGAACACTCATAAAATTGGTTGCACACTACTCTTAATCATATGGAAAGTAAAATAATAAGGTTTACATCAAGTTATCACATAGCAGTTTTCAGCAAAATTCAACTCCACACTCTATCGAGCTCAATGCATTACCTTCTATTCTATGCATTTTCTCTTAAGGATGTGGACATAACAACTCATTGTGAGCTGGAATTGTATAGATATTGCCTGTATACTTCTCAGAGCCATGGAATACTCAAATGCAAGATGAATTCAGGAACCTACCTCATAACATTCAGACTGGGATAGGCAATATCTTTGTTTGTTCTGTAAATGCTAATGTTCCATTGTGTACAAAAGGTGATGTTACAGAAAGTATCTCGAAAATTGGTAAAACACTCATAAAATTGGTTGCACACTACTCTAAATCATATGGTAAGCAAAATAATAAGGTTTACATCAAGTTAGCGCATAGCAGTTTTCAGCAAAATTCAACTCTACACTCTATCGAGCTCAATGCATTACCTTCTATTCTATGCATTTTCTGTTAAGGATAGGACATAACAACTCATTGTGAGCTGGAATTGTATAGATATTGCCTGTATACTTGTCAGAGCCATGGAATACTCATATGCAAGACGAATTCAGGAACCTACCTCATAACATTCAGAGTGGTGCAGGCAATATCTTTGTTTAGTTCTGTAAACGCTAATGGTCCATTGTGTACAAAGGATGATGTTACAGAAAGTATCTTCTCGAACTTTGGTAGAATACTCATGATATTGGTTGCATACTACTCTTAATCATATGGAAAGTAAAATAATAATGTTTACATCAAGTTATCACATAGTAGTTTTCAGCAAAATTCAACTCTACCCTCTATTGATCTCAATGCAATACCTTATATACCATGCATTTTCAGTTAAGGACGAGGACATAACAACTCAAGTTGAGCTGGATTTGCATTGATATTGCCTGTATACTTGTCAGAGCCCTGGAATACTCAAAGGCAAGACGAATTCAGGAACCTACCTCATAACATTCAGAGTGGTATTGGCAATATCTTTGCTTGTTCTGAAAAAGCTAATGATCCATTGTGTGCAAAAGGTGATGTTACAGAAAGTATCTTCTCGAACATTGGTAGAACACTCATAAAATTGGTTGCATACTACTCTAAATCATATGGAAAGTAAAATAATAAGCTTTACATCAAGTTAGCGCATAGCAGTTTTCAGCAAAATTCAGCTCTACACTCTATCGACCTCAATGCATTACCATCTATTCTATGCATTTTCTGTTAAGGATAGGACATAACAACTCATTGTAAGCTGGAATTGTATAGATATTGCCTGTATACTTGACAGAGCCATGGAATACTCATATGCAAGACGAATTCAGAGACCTACCTCATAACATTCAGAGCGGTACAGGCAATAACTTTGTTTAGTTCTTTAAACGCTAATGTTCCATTGTGTACAAAACTTGATGTTACTGAAAGTATCTTCTTGCACATTGGTAGAACACTCATAAAATTGGTTCCATACTACTCTAAATCATACGGAAAGTAAAATAATAAGGCTTACATCAAGTTCTCACATAGCAGTTTTCAGCAAAATTCAACTCTACACTCTATCGAGCTCAATGCATTACCTTCTATTCTATGCATTTTCTGTTAAGGATAGGACATAACAACTCATTGTGAGCTGGAATTGTATAGATATTGCCTGTATACTTGTCACAGCCATGGAATACTCAAATGCAAGACGAATTCAGGAACCTACCTTATAACATTCAGAGTGGTACAGGCAATATCTTTGTTTAGTTCTGTAAATGCTAATGTTAATTTGTGTACAAAAGGTGATGTTACAGAAAGTATCTTCTCGAACTTTGGTAGAACACTCATAAAATTGGTTGCATACTACTCTTAATCATATGGAAAGTAAAATAATAAGGTTTACATCAAGTTATCACATAGCAGTTTTCAGCAAAATTCAACTCCGCACTCTATCGAGCTCAATGCATTACCTTCTATTCTATGCATTTTCTCTTAAGGATGTGGACATAACAACTCATTGTGAGCTGGAATTGTATAGATATTGCCTGTATACTTCTCAGAGCCATGGAATACTCAAATGCAAGATGAATTCAGGAACCTACCTCATAACATTCAGACTGGGATAGGCAATATCTTTGTTTGTTCTGTAAATGCTAATGTTCCATTGTGTACAAAAGGTGATGTTACAGAAAGTATCTCGAAAATTGGTAAAACACTCATAAAATTGGTTGCACACTACTCTAAATCATATGGTAAGCAAAATAATAAGGTTTACATCAAGTTAGCGCATAGCAGTTTTCAGCAAAATTCAACTCTACACTCTATCGAGCTCAATGCATTACCTTCTATTCTATGCATTTTCTGTTAAGGATAGGACATAACAACTCATTGTGAGCTGGAATTGTATAGATATTGCCTGTATACTTGTCAGAGCCATGGAATACTCATATGCAAGACGAATTCAGGAACCTACCTCATAACATTCAGAGTGGTGCAGGCTATATCTTTGTTTAGTTCTGTAAACGCTAATGTTCCATTGTGTACAAAACGTGATGTTACTGAAAGTATCTTCCCGACCATTGGTAGAACACTCAAAAAATTGGTTGCATACTACTCTAAATCTTATGGAAAGTAAAATAATAAGGCTTACATCAAGTTATCTCATAGCAGTTTTCAGCAAAATTCAACTCTACTCTCTATCGAGCTCAATGCATTACCTTCTATTCTATGCATTTTCTCTTAAGGATGTGGACATAACAACTCATTGTGAGCTGGATTTGTATAGATATTGCCTGTAAACTTGTCACAGCCATGGAATACTCAAATGCAAGAGGAATTCAGGAACCTACCTTATAACATTCAGAGTGGTACAGGCAATATCTTTGTTTAGTTCTGTAAATGCTAATGTTAATTTGTGTACAAAAGGTGATGTTACAGAAAGTATCTTCTCGAACTTTGGTAGAACACTCATAGAATTGGTTGCATACTACTCTTAATCATATGGAAAGTAAAATAATAAGGTTTACATCAAGTTATCACATAGCAGTTTTCAGCAAAATTCAACTCTACACTCTATCGTGCTCAATGCAATACCTTCTATTTATTCATTTTCTGTTAAGGATAGGACATAACAACTCATTGTGAGCTGGAATTGTATAGATATTGCCTGTATACTTCTCAGAGCCATAGAATACGCAAATGCAAGATGAATTCAGGAACCTACCTCATAACATTCAGACTGGGATAGGCAATATCTTTGTTTGTTCTGTAAATGCTAATGTTCCATTGTGTACAAAAGGTGATGTTACAGAAAGTATCTCGAAAATTGGTAAAACACTCATAAAATTGGTTGCACACTACTCTAAATCATATGGTAAGCAAAATAATAAGGTTTACATCAAGTTAGCGCATAGCAGTTTTCAGCAAAATTCAACTCTACACTCTATCGAGCTCAATGCATTACCTTCTATTCTATGCATTTTCTGTTAAGGATAGGACATAACAACTCATTGTGAGCTGGAATTGTATAGATATTGCCTGTATACTTGTCAGAGCCATGGAATACTCATATGCAAGACGAATTCAGGAACCTACCTCATAACATTCAGAGTGGTGCAGGCAATATCTTTGTTTAGTTCTGTAAACGCTAATGGTCCATTGTGTACAAAGGATGATGTTACAGAAAGTATCTTCTCGAACTTTGGTAGAATACTCATGATATTGGTTGCATACTACTCCTAATCATATGGAAAGTAAAATAATAATGTTTACATCAAGTTATCACATAGTAGTTTTCAGCAAAATTCAACTCTACCCTCTATTGATCTCAATGCAATACCTTATATACCATGCATTTTCAGTTAAGGACGAGGACATAACAACTCAAGTTGAGCTGGATTTGCATTGATATTGCCTGTATACTTGTCAGAGCCCTGGAATACTCAAAGGCAAGACGAATTCAGGAACCTACCTCATAACATTCAGAGTGGTATTGGCAATATCTTTGCTTGTTCTGAAAAAGCTAATGATCCATTGTGTGCAAAAGGTGATGTTACAGAAAGTATCTTCTCGAACATTGGTAGAACACTCATAAAATTGGTTGCATACTACTCTAAATCATATGGAAAGTAAAATAATAAGCTTTACATCAAGTTAGCGCATAGCAGTTTTCAGCAAAATTCAGCTCTACACTCTATCGACCTCAATGCATTACCATCTATTCTATGCATTTTCTGTTAAGGATAGGACATAACAACTCATTGTAAGCTGGAATTGTATAGATATTGCCTGTATACTTGACAGAGCCATGGAATACTCATATGCAAGACGAATTCAGAGACCTACCTCATAACATTCAGAGCGGTACAGGCAATAACTTTGTTTAGTTCTTTAAACGCTAATGTTCCATTGTGTACAAAACTTGATGTTACTGAAAGTATCTTCTTGCACATTGGTAGAACACTCATAAAATTGGTTCCATACTACTCTAAATCATACGGAAAGTAAAATAATAAGGCTTACATCAAGTTCTCACATAGCAGTTTTCAGCAAAATTCAACTCTACACTCTATCGAGCTCAATGCATTACCTTCTATTCTATGCATTTTCTGTTAAGGATAGGACATAACAACTCATTGTGAGCTGGAATTGTATAGATATTGCCTGTATACTTGTCAGAGCCATGGAATACTCATATGCAAAACGAATTCAGAGACCTACCTCATAACATTCAGAGCGGTACAGGCAATATCTTTGTTTAGTTCTGTAAACGCTAATGTTCCATTGTGTACAAAACGTGATGTTACTGAAAGTATCTTCCCGACCATTGGTAGAACACTCAAAAAATTGGTTGCATACTACTCTAAATCTTATGGAAAGTAAAATTATAAGGCTTACATCAAGTTATCTCATAGCAGTTTTCAGCAAAATTCAACTCCACACTCTATCGAGCTCAATGCATTACCATCTATTCTATGCTTTTTCTGTTAAGGATAGGACATAACAACTCATTGTGAGCTGGAATTGTATAGATATTGCCTGTATACTTGTCACAGCCATGGAATACTCAAATGCAAGACGAATTCAGGAACCTACCTTATAACATTCAGAGTGGTACAGGCAATATCTTTGTTTAGTTCTGTAAATGCTAATGTTAATTTGTGTACAAAAGGTGATGTTACAGAAAGTATCTTCTCGAACTTTGGTAGAACACTCATAAAATTGGTTGCATACTACTCTTAATCATATGGAAAGTAAAATAATAAGGTTTACATCAAGTTATCACATAGCAGTTTTCAGCAAAATTCAACTCCGCACTCTATCGAGCTCAATGCATTACCTTCTATTCTATGCATTTTCTCTTAAGGATGTGGACATAACAACTCATTGTGAGCTGGAATTGTATAGATATTGCCTGTATACTTCTCAGAGCCATGGAATACTCAAATGCAAGATGAATTCAGGAACCTACCTCATAACATTCAGACTGGGATAGGCAATATCTTTGTTTGTTCTGTAAATGCTAATGTTCCATTGTGTACAAAAGGTGATGTTACAGAAAGTATCTCGAAAATTGGTAAAACACTCATAAAATTGGTTGCACACTACTCTAAATCATATGGTAAGCAAAATAATAAGGTTTACATCAAGTTAGCGCATAGCAGTTTTCAGCAAAATTCAACTCTACACTCTATCGAGCTCAATGCATTACCTTCTATTCTATGCATTTTCTGTTAAGGATAGGACATAACAACTCATTGTGAGCTGGAATTGTATAGATATTGCCTGTATACTTGTCAGAGCCATGGAATACTCATATGCAAGACGAATTCAAAGACCTACCTCATAACATTCAGAGCGGTACAGGCTATATCTTTGTTTAGTTCTGTAAACGCTAATGTTCCATTGTGTACAAAACGTGATGTTACTGAAAGTATCTTCCCGACCATTGGTAGAACACTCAAAAAATTGGTTGCATACTACTCTAAATCTTATGGAAAGTAAAATAATAAGGCTTACATCAAGTTCTCACATAGCAGTTTTCAGCAAAATTCAACTCTACACTCTATCGAGCTCAATGCATTACCTTCTATTCTATGCATTTTCTGTTAAGGATAGGACATAACAACTCATTGTGAGCTGGAATTGTATAGATATTGCCTGTAAACTTGTCACAGCCATGGAATACTCAAATGCAAGAGGAATTCAGGAACCTACCTTATAACATTCAGAGTGGTACAGGCAATATCTTTGTTTAGTTCTGTAAATGCTAATGTTAATTTGTGTACAAAAGGTGATGTTACAGAAAGTATCTTCTCGAACTTTGGTAGAACACTCATAGAATTGGTTGCATACTACTCTTAATCATATGGAAAGTAAAATAATAAGGTTTACATCAAGTTATCACATAGCAGTTTTCAGCAAAATTCAACTCTACACTCTATCGTGCTCAATGCAATACCTTCTATTTATTCATTTTCTGTTAAGGATAGGACATAACAACTCATTGTGAGCTGGAATTGTATAGATATTGCCTGTATACTTCTCAGAGCCATAGAATACGCAAATGCAAGATGAATTCAGGAACCTACCTCATAACATTCAGATTGGGATAGGCAATATCTTTGTTTGTTCTGTAAATGCTAATGTTCCATTGTGTACAAAAGGTGATGTTACAGAAAGTATCTCGAAAATTGGTAAAACACTCATAAAATTGGTTGCACACTACTCTAAATCATATGGTAAGCAAAATAATAAGGTTTACATCAAGTTAGCGCATAGCAGTTTTCAGCAAAATTCAACTCTACACTCTATCGAGCTCAATGCATTACCTTCTATTCTATGCATTTTCTGTTAAGGATAGGACATAACAACTCATTGTGAGCTGGAATTGTATAGATATTGCCTGTATACTTGTCAGAGCCATGGAATACTCATATGCAAGACGAATTCAGGAACCTACCTCATAACATTCAGAGTGGTGCAGGCAATATCTTTGTTTAGTTCTGTAAACGCTAATGGTCCATTGTGTACAAAGGATGATGTTACAGAAAGTATCTTCTCGAACTTTGGTAGAATACTCATGATATTGGTTGCATACTACTCTTAATCATATGGAAAGTAAAATAATAATGTTTACATCAAGTTATCACATAGTAGTTTTCAGCAAAATTCAACTCTACCCTCTATTGATCTCAATGCAATACCTTATATACCATGCATTTTCAGTTAAGGACGAGGACATAACAACTCAAGTTGAGCTGGATTTGCATTGATATTGCCTGTATACTTGTCAGAGCCCTGGAATACTCAAAGGCAAGACGAATTCAGGAACCTACCTCATAACATTCAGAGTGGTATTGGCAATATCTTTGCTTGTTCTGAAAAAGCTAATGATCCATTGTGTGCAAAAGGTGATGTTACAGAAAGTATCTTCTCGAACATTGGTAGAACACTCATAAAATTGGTTGCATACTACTCTAAATCATATGGAAAGTAAAATAATAAGCTTTACATCAAGTTAGCGCATAGCAGTTTTCAGCAAAATTCAGCTCTACACTCTATCGACCTCAATGCATTACCATCTATTCTATGCATTTTCTGTTAAGGATAGGACATAACAACTCATTGTAAGCTGGAATTGTATAGATATTGCCTGTATACTTGACAGAGCCATGGAATACTCATATGCAAGACGAATTCAGAGACCTACCTCATAACATTCAGAGCGGTACAGGCAATAACTTTGTTTAGTTCTTTAAACGCTAATGTTCCATTGTGTACAAAACTTGATGTTACTGAAAGTATCTTCTTGCACATTGGTAGAACACTCATAAAATTGGTTCCATACTACTCTAAATCTTATGGAAAGTAAAATTATAAGGCTTACATCAAGTTATCTCATAGCAGTTTTCAGCAAAATTCAACTCCACACTCTATCGAGCTCAATGCATTACCATCTATTCTATGCTTTTTCTGTTAAGGATAGGACATAACAACTCATTGTGAGCTGGAATTGTATAGATATTGCCTGTATACTTGTCACAGCCATGGAATACTCAAATGCAAGACGAATTCAGGAACCTACCTTATAACATTCAGAGTGGTACAGGCAATATCTTTGTTTAGTTCTGTAAATGCTAATGTTAATTTGTGTACAAAAGGTGATGTTACAGAAAGTATCTTCTCGAACTTTGGTAGAACACTCATAAAATTGGTTGCATACTACTCTTAATCATATGGAAAGTAAAATAATAAGGTTTACATCAAGTTATCACATAGCAGTTTTCAGCAAAATTCAACTCCGCACTCTATCGAGCTCAATGCATTACCTTCTATTCTATGCATTTTCTGTTAAGGATAGGACATAACAACTCATTGTGAGCTGGAATTGTATAGATATTGCCTGTATACTTGTCAGAGCCATGGAATACTCATATGCAAGACGAATTCAAAGACCTACCTCATAACATTCAGAGCGGTACAGGCTATATCTTTGTTTAGTTCTGTAAACGCTAATGTTCCATTGTGTACAAAACGTGATGTTACTGAAAGTATCTTCCCGACCATTGGTAGAACACTCAAAAAATTGGTTGCATACTACTCTAAATCTTATGGAAAGTAAAATAATAAGGCTTACATCAAGTTATCTCATAGCAGTTTTCAGCAAAATTCAACTCTACTCTCTATCGAGCTCAATGCATTACCTTCTATTCTATGCATTTTCTCTTAAGGATGTGGACATAACAACTCATTGTGAGCTGGATTTGTATAGATATTGCCTGTAAACTTGTCACAGCCATGGAATACTCAAATGCAAGAGGAATTCAGGAACCTACCTTATAACATTCAGAGTGGTACAGGCAATATCTTTGTTTAGTTCTGTAAATGCTAATGTTAATTTGTGTACAAAAGGTGATGTTACAGAAAGTATCTTCTCGAACTTTGGTAGAACACTCATAGAATTGGTTGCATATAATCATATGGAAAGTAAAATAATAAGGTTTACATCAAGTTATCACATAGCAGTTTTCAGCAAAATTCAACTCTACACTCTATCGTGCTCAATGCAATACCTTCTATTTATTCATTTTCTGTTAAGGATAGGACATAACAACTCATTGTGAGCTGGAATTGTATAGATATTGCCTGTATACTTCTCAGAGCCATAGAATACGCAAATGCAAGATGAATTCAGGAACCTACCTCATAACATTCAGACTGGGATAGGCAATATCTTTGTTTGTTCTGTAAATGCTAATGTTCCATTGTGTACAAAAGGTGATGTTACAGAAAGTATCTCGAAAATTGGTAAAACACTCATAAAATTGGTTGCACACTACTCTAAATCATATGGTAAGCAAAATAATAAGGTTTACATCAAGTTAGCGCATAGCAGTTTTCAGCAAAATTCAACTCTACACTCTATCGAGCTCAATGCATTACCTTCTTTTCTATGCATTTTCTGTTAAGGATAGGACATAACAACTCATTGTGAGCTGGAATTGTATAGATATTGCCTGTATACTTGTCAGAGCCATGGAATACTCATATGCAAGACGAATTCAGAGACCTACCTCATAACATTCAGAGTGGTACAGGCAATATCTTTGTTTAGTTCTGTAAATGCTAATGTTAATTTGTGTACAAAAGGTGATGTTACAGAAAGTATCTTCTCGAACTTTGGTAGAACACTCATAAAATTGGTTGCATACTACTCTTAATCATATGGAAAGTAAAATAATAAGGTTTACATCAAGTTATCACATAGCAGTTTTCAGCAAAATTCAACTCCACACTCTATCGAGCTCAATGCATTACCATCTATTCTATGCTTTTTCTGTTAAGGATAGGACATAACAACTCATTGTGAGCTGGAATTGTATAGATATTGCCTGTATACTTCTCAGAGCCATGGAATACTCAAATGCAAGATGAATTCAGGAACCTACCTCATAACATTCAGACTGGGATAGGCAATATCTTTGTTTGTTCTGTAAATGCTAATGTTCCATTGTGTACAAAAGGTGATGTTACAGAAAGTATCTCGAAAATTGGTAAAACACTCATAAAATTGGTTGCACACTACTCTAAATCATATGGTAAGCAAAATAATAAGGTTTACATCAAGTTAGCGCATAGCAGTTCTCAGCAAAATTCAACTCTACACTCTATCGAGCTCAATGCATTACCTTCTATTCTATGCATTTTCTGTTAAGGATAGGACATAACAGCTCATTGTGAGCTGGAATTGTATAGATATTGCCTGTATACTTGTCAGAGCCATGGAATACTCATATGCAAGACGAATTCAGTAACCTACCTCATAACATTCAGAGTGGTGCAGGCAATATCTTTGTTTAGTTCTGTAAACGCTAATGGTCCATTGTGTACAAAGGGTGATGTTACAGAAAGTATCTTCTCGAACTTTGGTAGAACACTCATGAAATTGGTTGCATACTACTCTTAATCATATGGAAAGTAAAATAATAATGTTTACATCAAGTTATCACATAGTAGTTTTCAGCAAAATTCAACTCTACCCTCTATTGATCTCAATGCAATACCTTATATACCATGCATTTTCAGTTAAGGACGAGGACATAACAACTCAAGTTGAGCTGGATTTGCATTGATATTGCCTGTATACTTGTCAGAGCCCTGGAATACTCAAAGGCAAGACGAATTCAGGAACCTACCTCATAACATTCAGAGTGGTATTGGCAATATCTTTGCTTGTTCTGAAAAAGCTAATGATCCATTGTGTGCAAAAGGTGATGTTACAGAAAGTATCTTCTCGAACATTGGTAGAACACTCATAAAATTGGTTGCATACTACTCTAAATCATATGGAAAGTAAAATAATAAGCTTTACATCAAGTTAGCGCATAGCAGTTTTCAGCAAAATTCAGCTCTACACTCTATCGACCTCAATGCATTACCATCTATTCTATGCATTTTCTGTTAAGGATAGGACATAACAACTCATTGTAAGCTGGAATTGTATAGATATTGCCTGTATACTTGACAGAGCCATGGAATACTCATATGCAAGACGAATTCAGAGACCTACCTCATAACATTCAGAGCGGTACAGGCAATAACTTTGTTTAGTTCTTTAAACGCTAATGTTCCATTGTGTACAAAACTTGATGTTACTGAAAGTATCTTCTTGCACATTGGTAGAACACTCATAAAATTGGTTCCATACTACTCTAAATCATACGGAAAGTAAAATAATAAGGCTTACATCAAGTTCTCACATAGCAGTTTTCAGCAAAATTCAACTCTACACTCTATCGAGCTCAATGCATTACCTTCTATTCTATGCATTTTCTGTTAAGGATAGGACATAACAACTCATTGTGAGCTGGAATTGTATAGATATTGCCTGTATACTTGTCACAGCCATGGAATACTCAAATGCAAGACGAATTCAGGAACCTACCTTATAACATTCAGAGTGGTACAGGCAATATCTTTGTTTAGTTCTGTAAATGCTAATGTTAATTTGTGTACAAAAGGTGATGTTACAGAAAGTATCTTCTCGAACTTTGGTAGAACACTCATAAAATTGGTTGCATACTACTCTTAATCATATGGAAAGTAAAATAATAAGGTTTACATCAAGTTATCACATAGCAGTTTTCAGCAAAATTCAACTCCGCACTCTATCGAGCTCAATGCATTACCTTCTATTCTATGCATTTTCTCTTAAGGATGTGGACATAACAACTCATTGTGAGCTGGAATTGTATAGATATTGCCTGTATACTTCTCAGAGCCATGGAATACTCAAATGCAAGATGAATTCAGGAACCTACCTCATAACATTCAGACTGGGATAGGCAATATCTTTGTTTGTTCTGTAAATGCTAATGTTCCATTGTGTACAAAAGGTGATGTTACAGAAAGTATCTCGAAAATTGGTAAAACACTCATAAAATTGGTTGCACACTACTCTAAATCATATGGTAAGCAAAATAATAAGGTTTACATCAAGTTAGCGCATAGCAGTTTTCAGCAAAATTCAACTCTACACTCTATCGAGCTCAATGCATTACCTTCTATTCTATGCATTTTCTGTTAAGGATAGGACATAACAACTCATTGTGAGCTGGAATTGTATAGATATTGCCTGTATACTTGTCAGAGCCATGGAATACTCATATGCAAGACGAATTCAGGAACCTACCTCATAACATTCAGAGTGGTGCAGGCTATATCTTTGTTTAGTTCTGTAAACGCTAATGTTCCATTGTGTACAAAACGTGATGTTACTGAAAGTATCTTCCCGACCATTGGTAGAACACTCAAAAAATTGGTTGCATACTACTCTAAATCTTATGGAAAGTAAAATAATAAGGCTTACATCAAGTTATCTCATAGCAGTTTTCAGCAAAATTCAACTCTACTCTCTATCGAGCTCAATGCATTACCTTCTATTCTATGCATTTTCTCTTAAGGATGTGGACATAACAACTCATTGTGAGCTGGATTTGTATAGATATTGCCTGTAAACTTGTCACAGCCATGGAATACTCAAATGCAAGAGGAATTCAGGAACCTACCTTATAACATTCAGAGTGGTACAGGCAATATCTTTGTTTAGTTCTGTAAATGCTAATGTTAATTTGTGTACAAAAGGTGATGTTACAGAAAGTATCTTCTCGAACTTTGGTAGAACACTCATAGAATTGGTTGCATACTACTCTTAATCATATGGAAAGTAAAATAATAAGGTTTACATCAAGTTATCACATAGCAGTTTTCAGCAAAATTCAACTCTACACTCTATCGTGCTCAATGCAATACCTTCTATTTATTCATTTTCTGTTAAGGATAGGACATAACAACTCATTGTGAGCTGGAATTGTATAGATATTGCCTGTATACTTCTCAGAGCCATAGAATACGCAAATGCAAGATGAATTCAGGAACCTACCTCATAACATTCAGACTGGGATAGGCAATATCTTTGTTTGTTCTGTAAATGCTAATGTTCCATTGTGTACAAAAGGTGATGTTACAGAAAGTATCTCGAAAATTGGTAAAACACTCATAAAATTGGTTGCACACTACTCTAAATCATATGGTAAGCAAAATAATAAGGTTTACATCAAGTTAGCGCATAGCAGTTTTCAGCAAAATTCAACTCTACACTCTATCGAGCTCAATGCATTACCTTCTATTCTATGCATTTTCTGTTAAGGATAGGACATAACAACTCATTGTGAGCTGGAATTGTATAGATATTGCCTGTATACTTGTCAGAGCCATGGAATACTCATATGCAAGACGAATTCAGGAACCTACCTCATAACATTCAGAGTGGTGCAGGCAATATCTTTGTTTAGTTCTGTAAACGCTAATGGTCCATTGTGTACAAAGGATGATGTTACAGAAAGTATCTTCTCGAACTTTGGTAGAATACTCATGATATTGGTTGCATACTACTCCTAATCATATGGAAAGTAAAATAATAATGTTTACATCAAGTTATCACATAGTAGTTTTCAGCAAAATTCAACTCTACCCTCTATTGATCTCAATGCAATACCTTATATACCATGCATTTTCAGTTAAGGACGAGGACATAACAACTCAAGTTGAGCTGGATTTGCATTGATATTGCCTGTATACTTGTCAGAGCCCTGGAATACTCAAAGGCAAGACGAATTCAGGAACCTACCTCATAACATTCAGAGTGGTATTGGCAATATCTTTGCTTGTTCTGAAAAAGCTAATGATCCATTGTGTGCAAAAGGTGATGTTACAGAAAGTATCTTCTCGAACATTGGTAGAACACTCATAAAATTGGTTGCATACTACTCTAAATCATATGGAAAGTAAAATAATAAGCTTTACATCAAGTTAGCGCATAGCAGTTTTCAGCAAAATTCAGCTCTACACTCTATCGACCTCAATGCATTACCATCTATTCTATGCATTTTCTGTTAAGGATAGGACATAACAACTCATTGTAAGCTGGAATTGTATAGATATTGCCTGTATACTTGACAGAGCCATGGAATACTCATATGCAAGACGAATTCAGAGACCTACCTCATAACATTCAGAGCGGTACAGGCAATATCTTTGTTTAGTTCTGTAAACGCTAATGTTCCATTGTGTACAAAACGTGATGTTACTGAAAGTATCTTCCCGACCATTGGTAGAACACTCAAAAAATTGGTTGCATACTACTCTAAATCTTATGGAAAGTAAAATTATAAGGCTTACATCAAGTTATCTCATAGCAGTTTTCAGCAAAATTCAACTCCACACTCTATCGAGCTCAATGCATTACCATCTATTCTATGCTTTTTCTGTTAAGGATAGGACATAACAACTCATTGTGAGCTGGAATTGTATAGATATTGCCTGTATACTTGTCACAGCCATGGAATACTCAAATGCAAGACGAATTCAGGAACCTACCTTATAACATTCAGAGTGGTACAGGCAATATCTTTGTTTAGTTCTGTAAATGCTAATGTTAATTTGTGTACAAAAGGTGATGTTACAGAAAGTATCTTCTCGAACTTTGGTAGAACACTCATAAAATTGGTTGCATACTACTCTTAATCATATGGAAAGTAAAATAATAAGGTTTACATCAAGTTATCACATAGCAGTTTTCAGCAAAATTCAACTCCGCACTCTATCGAGCTCAATGCATTACCTTCTATTCTATGCATTTTCTCTTAAGGATGTGGACATAACAACTCATTGTGAGCTGGAATTGTATAGATATTGCCTGTATACTTCTCAGAGCCATGGAATACTCAAATGCAAGATGAATTCAGGAACCTACCTCATAACATTCAGACTGGGATAGGCAATATCTTTGTTTGTTCTGTAAATGCTAATGTTCCATTGTGTACAAAAGGTGATGTTACAGAAAGTATCTCGAAAATTGGTAAAACACTCATAAAATTGGTTGCACACTACTCTAAATCATATGGTAAGCAAAATAATAAGGTTTACATCAAGTTAGCGCATAGCAGTTTTCAGCAAAATTCAACTCTACACTCTATCGAGCTCAATGCATTACCTTCTATTCTATGCATTTTCTGTTAAGGATAGGACATAACAACTCATTGTGAGCTGGAATTGTATAGATATTGCCTGTATACTTGTCAGAGCCATGGAATACTCATATGCAAGACGAATTCAGGAACCTACCTCATAACATTCAGAGTGGTGCAGGCAATATCTTTGTTTAGTTCTGTAAACGCTAATGGTCCATTGTGTACAAAGGATGATGTTACAGAAAGTATCTTCTCGAACTTTGGTAGAATACTCATGATATTGGTTGCATACTACTCCTAATCATATGGAAAGTAAAATAATAATGTTTACATCAAGTTATCACATAGTAGTTTTCAGCAAAATTCAACTCTACCCTCTATTGATCTCAATGCAATACCTTATATACCATGCATTTTCAGTTAAGGACGAGGACATAACAACTCAAGTTGAGCTGGATTTGCATTGATATTGCCTGTATACTTGTCAGAGCCCTGGAATACTCAAAGGCAAGACGAATTCAGGAACCTACCTCATAACATTCAGAGTGGTATTGGCAATATCTTTGCTTGTTCTGAAAAAGCTAATGATCCATTGTGTGCAAAAGGTGATGTTACAGAAAGTATCTTCTCGAACATTGGTAGAACACTCATAAAATTGGTTGCATACTACTCTAAATCATATGGAAAGTAAAATAATAAGCTTTACATCAAGTTAGCGCATAGCAGTTTTCAGCAAAATTCAGCTCTACACTCTATCGACCTCAATGCATTACCATCTATTCTATGCATTTTCTGTTAAGGATAGGACATAACAACTCATTGTAAGCTGGAATTGTATAGATATTGCCTGTATACTTGACAGAGCCATGGAATACTCATATGCAAGACGAATTCAGAGACCTACCTCATAACATTCAGAGCGGTACAGGCAATAACTTTGTTTAGTTCTTTAAACGCTAATGTTCCATTGTGTACAAAACTTGATGTTACTGAAAGTATCTTCTTGCACATTGGTAGAACACTCATAAAATTGGTTCCATACTACTCTAAATCATACGGAAAGTAAAATAATAAGGCTTACATCAAGTTCTCACATAGCAGTTTTCAGCAAAATTCAACTCTACACTCTATCGAGCTCAATGCATTACCTTCTATTCTATGCATTTTCTGTTAAGGATAGGACATAACAACTCATTGTGAGCTGGAATTGTATAGATATTGCCTGTATACTTGTCAGAGCCATGGAATACTCATATGCAAAACGAATTCAGAGACCTACCTCATAACATTCAGAGCGGTACAGGCAATATCTTTGTTTAGTTCTGTAAACGCTAATGTTCCATTGTGTACAAAACGTGATGTTACTGAAAGTATCTTCCCGACCATTGGTAGAACACTCAAAAAATTGGTTGCATACTACTCTAAATCTTATGGAAAGTAAAATTATAAGGCTTACATCAAGTTATCTCATAGCAGTTTTCAGCAAAATTCAACTCCACACTCTATCGAGCTCAATGCATTACCATCTATTCTATGCTTTTTCTGTTAAGGATAGGACATAACAACTCATTGTGAGCTGGAATTGTATAGATATTGCCTGTATACTTGTCACAGCCATGGAATACTCAAATGCAAGACGAATTCAGGAACCTACCTTATAACATTCAGAGTGGTACAGGCAATATCTTTGTTTAGTTCTGTAAATGCTAATGTTAATTTGTGTACAAAAGGTGATGTTACAGAAAGTATCTTCTCGAACTTTGGTAGAACACTCATAAAATTGGTTGCATACTACTCTTAATCATATGGAAAGTAAAATAATAAGGTTTACATCAAGTTATCACATAGCAGTTTTCAGCAAAATTCAACTCCGCACTCTATCGAGCTCAATGCATTACCTTCTATTCTATGCATTTTCTCTTAAGGATGTGGACATAACAACTCATTGTGAGCTGGAATTGTATAGATATTGCCTGTATACTTCTCAGAGCCATGGAATACTCAAATGCAAGATGAATTCAGGAACCTACCTCATAACATTCAGACTGGGATAGGCAATATCTTTGTTTGTTCTGTAAATGCTAATGTTCCATTGTGTACAAAAGGTGATGTTACAGAAAGTATCTCGAAAATTGGTAAAACACTCATAAAATTGGTTGCACACTACTCTAAATCATATGGTAAGCAAAATAATAAGGTTTACATCAAGTTAGCGCATAGCAGTTTTCAGCAAAATTCAACTCTACACTCTATCGAGCTCAATGCATTACCTTCTATTCTATGCATTTTCTGTTAAGGATAGGACATAACAACTCATTGTGAGCTGGAATTGTATAGATATTGCCTGTATACTTGTCAGAGCCATGGAATACTCATATGCAAGACGAATTCAAAGACCTACCTCATAACATTCAGAGCGGTACAGGCTATATCTTTGTTTAGTTCTGTAAACGCTAATGTTCCATTGTGTACAAAACGTGATGTTACTGAAAGTATCTTCCCGACCATTGGTAGAACACTCAAAAAATTGGTTGCATACTACTCTAAATCTTATGGAAAGTAAAATAATAAGGCTTACATCAAGTTCTCACATAGCAGTTTTCAGCAAAATTCAACTCTACACTCTATCGAGCTCAATGCATTACCTTCTATTCTATGCATTTTCTGTTAAGGATAGGACATAACAACTCATTGTGAGCTGGAATTGTATAGATATTGCCTGTAAACTTGTCACAGCCATGGAATACTCAAATGCAAGAGGAATTCAGGAACCTACCTTATAACATTCAGAGTGGTACAGGCAATATCTTTGTTTAGTTCTGTAAATGCTAATGTTAATTTGTGTACAAAAGGTGATGTTACAGAAAGTATCTTCTCGAACTTTGGTAGAACACTCATAGAATTGGTTGCATACTACTCTTAATCATATGGAAAGTAAAATAATAAGGTTTACATCAAGTTATCACATAGCAGTTTTCAGCAAAATTCAACTCTACACTCTATCGTGCTCAATGCAATACCTTCTATTTATTCATTTTCTGTTAAGGATAGGACATAACAACTCATTGTGAGCTGGAATTGTATAGATATTGCCTGTATACTTCTCAGAGCCATAGAATACGCAAATGCAAGATGAATTCAGGAACCTACCTCATAACATTCAGACTGGGATAGGCAATATCTTTGTTTGTTCTGTAAATGCTAATGTTCCATTGTGTACAAAAGGTGATGTTACAGAAAGTATCTCGAAAATTGGTAAAACACTCATAAAATTGGTTGCACACTACTCTAAATCATATGGTAAGCAAAATAATAAGGTTTACATCAAGTTAGCGCATAGCAGTTTTCAGCAAAATTCAACTCTACACTCTATCGAGCTCAATGCATTACCTTCTATTCTATGCATTTTCTGTTAAGGATAGGACATAACAACTCATTGTGAGCTGGAATTGTATAGATATTGCCTGTATACTTGTCAGAGCCATGGAATACTCATATGCAAGACGAATTCAGGAACCTACCTCATAACATTCAGAGTGGTGCAGGCAATATCTTTGTTTAGTTCTGTAAACGCTAATGGTCCATTGTGTACAAAGGATGATGTTACAGAAAGTATCTTCTCGAACTTTGGTAGAATACTCATGATATTGGTTGCATACTACTCTTAATCATATGGAAAGTAAAATAATAATGTTTACATCAAGTTATCACATAGTAGTTTTCAGCAAAATTCAACTCTACCCTCTATTGATCTCAATGCAATACCTTATATACCATGCATTTTCAGTTAAGGACGAGGACATAACAACTCAAGTTGAGCTGGATTTGCATTGATATTGCCTGTATACTTGTCAGAGCCCTGGAATACTCAAAGGCAAGACGAATTCAGGAACCTACCTCATAACATTCAGAGTGGTATTGGCAATATCTTTGCTTGTTCTGAAAAAGCTAATGATCCATTGTGTGCAAAAGGTGATGTTACAGAAAGTATCTTCTCGAACATTGGTAGAACACTCATAAAATTGGTTGCATACTACTCTAAATCATATGGAAAGTAAAATAATAAGCTTTACATCAAGTTAGCGCATAGCAGTTTTCAGCAAAATTCAGCTCTACACTCTATCGACCTCAATGCATTACCATCTATTCTATGCATTTTCTGTTAAGGATAGGACATAACAACTCATTGTAAGCTGGAATTGTATAGATATTGCCTGTATACTTGACAGAGCCATGGAATACTCATATGCAAGACGAATTCAGAGACCTACCTCATAACATTCAGAGCGGTACAGGCAATAACTTTGTTTAGTTCTTTAAACGCTAATGTTCCATTGTGTACAAAACTTGATGTTACTGAAAGTATCTTCTTGCACATTGGTAGAACACTCATAAAATTGGTTCCATACTACTCTAAATCATACGGAAAGTAAAATAATAAGGCTTACATCAAGTTCTCACATAGCAGTTTTCAGCAAAATTCAACTCTACACTCTATCGAGCTCAATGCATTACCTTCTATTCTATGCATTTTCTGTTAAGGATAGGACATAACAACTCATTGTGAGCTGGAATTGTATAGATATTGCCTGTATACTTGTCAGAGCCATGGAATACTCATATGCAAAACGAATTCAGAGACCTACCTCATAACATTCAGAGCGGTACAGGCAATATCTTTGTTTAGTTCTGTAAACGCTAATGTTCCATTGTGTACAAAACGTGATGTTACTGAAAGTATCTTCCCGACCATTGGTAGAACACTCAAAAAATTGGTTGCATACTACTCTAAATCTTATGGAAAGTAAAATTATAAGGCTTACATCAAGTTATCTCATAGCAGTTTTCAGCAAAATTCAACTCCACACTCTATCGAGCTCAATGCATTACCATCTATTCTATGCTTTTTCTGTTAAGGATAGGACATAACAACTCATTGTGAGCTGGAATTGTATAGATATTGCCTGTATACTTGTCACAGCCATGGAATACTCAAATGCAAGACGAATTCAGGAACCTACCTTATAACATTCAGAGTGGTACAGGCAATATCTTTGTTTAGTTCTGTAAATGCTAATGTTAATTTGTGTACAAAAGGTGATGTTACAGAAAGTATCTTCTCGAACTTTGGTAGAACACTCATAAAATTGGTTGCATACTACTCTTAATCATATGGAAAGTAAAATAATAAGGTTTACATCAAGTTATCACATAGCAGTTTTCAGCAAAATTCAACTCCGCACTCTATCGAGCTCAATGCATTACCTTCTATTCTATGCATTTTCTGTTAAGGATAGGACATAACAACTCATTGTGAGCTGGAATTGTATAGATATTGCCTGTATACTTGTCAGAGCCATGGAATACTCATATGCAAGACGAATTCAAAGACCTACCTCATAACATTCAGAGCGGTACAGGCTATATCTTTGTTTAGTTCTGTAAACGCTAATGTTCCATTGTGTACAAAACGTGATGTTACTGAAAGTATCTTCCCGACCATTGGTAGAACACTCAAAAAATTGGTTGCATACTACTCTAAATCTTATGGAAAGTAAAATAATAAGGCTTACATCAAGTTATCTCATAGCAGTTTTCAGCAAAATTCAACTCTACTCTCTATCGAGCTCAATGCATTACCTTCTATTCTATGCATTTTCTCTTAAGGATGTGGACATAACAACTCATTGTGAGCTGGATTTGTATAGATATTGCCTGTAAACTTGTCACAGCCATGGAATACTCAAATGCAAGAGGAATTCAGGAACCTACCTTATAACATTCAGAGTGGTACAGGCAATATCTTTGTTTAGTTCTGTAAATGCTAATGTTAATTTGTGTACAAAAGGTGATGTTACAGAAAGTATCTTCTCGAACTTTGGTAGAACACTCATAGAATTGGTTGCATATAATCATATGGAAAGTAAAATAATAAGGTTTACATCAAGTTATCACATAGCAGTTTTCAGCAAAATTCAACTCTACACTCTATCGTGCTCAATGCAATACCTTCTATTTATTCATTTTCTGTTAAGGATAGGACATAACAACTCATTGTGAGCTGGAATTGTATAGATATTGCCTGTATACTTCTCAGAGCCATAGAATACGCAAATGCAAGATGAATTCAGGAACCTACCTCATAACATTCAGACTGGGATAGGCAATATCTTTGTTTGTTCTGTAAATGCTAATGTTCCATTGTGTACAAAAGGTGATGTTACAGAAAGTATCTCGAAAATTGGTAAAACACTCATAAAATTGGTTGCACACTACTCTAAATCATATGGTAAGCAAAATAATAAGGTTTACATCAAGTTAGCGCATAGCAGTTTTCAGCAAAATTCAACTCTACACTCTATCGAGCTCAATGCATTACCTTCTTTTCTATGCATTTTCTGTTAAGGATAGGACATAACAACTCATTGTGAGCTGGAATTGTATAGATATTGCCTGTATACTTGTCAGAGCCATGGAATACTCATATGCAAGACGAATTCAGAGACCTACCTCATAACATTCAGAGTGGTACAGGCAATATCTTTGTTTAGTTCTGTAAATGCTAATGTTAATTTGTGTACAAAAGGTGATGTTACAGAAAGTATCTTCTCGAACTTTGGTAGAACACTCATAAAATTGGTTGCATACTACTCTTAATCATATGGAAAGTAAAATAATAAGGTTTACATCAAGTTATCACATAGCAGTTTTCAGCAAAATTCAACTCCACACTCTATCGAGCTCAATGCATTACCATCTATTCTATGCTTTTTCTGTTAAGGATAGGACATAACAACTCATTGTGAGCTGGAATTGTATAGATATTGCCTGTATACTTCTCAGAGCCATGGAATACTCAAATGCAAGATGAATTCAGGAACCTACCTCATAACATTCAGACTGGGATAGGCAATATCTTTGTTTGTTCTGTAAATGCTAATGTTCCATTGTGTACAAAAGGTGATGTTACAGAAAGTATCTCGAAAATTGGTAAAACACTCATAAAATTGGTTGCACACTACTCTAAATCATATGGTAAGCAAAATAATAAGGTTTACATCAAGTTAGCGCATAGCAGTTCTCAGCAAAATTCAACTCTACACTCTATCGAGCTCAATGCATTACCTTCTATTCTATGCATTTTCTGTTAAGGATAGGACATAACAGCTCATTGTGAGCTGGAATTGTATAGATATTGCCTGTATACTTGTCAGAGCCATGGAATACTCATATGCAAGACGAATTCAGTAACCTACCTCATAACATTCAGAGTGGTGCAGGCAATATCTTTGTTTAGTTCTGTAAACGCTAATGGTCCATTGTGTACAAAGGGTGATGTTACAGAAAGTATCTTCTCGAACTTTGGTAGAACACTCATGAAATTGGTTGCATACTACTCTTAATCATATGGAAAGTAAAATAATAATGTTTACATCAAGTTATCACATAGTAGTTTTCAGCAAAATTCAACTCTACCCTCTATTGATCTCAATGCAATACCTTATATACCATGCATTTTCAGTTAAGGACGAGGACATAACAACTCAAGTTGAGCTGGATTTGCATTGATATTGCCTGTATACTTGTCAGAGCCCTGGAATACTCAAAGGCAAGACGAATTCAGGAACCTACCTCATAACATTCAGAGTGGTATTGGCAATATCTTTGCTTGTTCTGAAAAAGCTAATGATCCATTGTGTGCAAAAGGTGATGTTACAGAAAGTATCTTCTCGAACATTGGTAGAACACTCATAAAATTGGTTGCATACTACTCTAAATCATATGGAAAGTAAAATAATAAGCTTTACATCAAGTTAGCGCATAGCAGTTTTCAGCAAAATTCAGCTCTACACTCTATCGACCTCAAAGCATTACCATCTATTCTATGCATTTTCTGTTAAGGATAGGACATAACAACTCATTGTGAGCTGGAATTGTATAGATATTGCCTGTATACTTGTCAGAGCCATGGAATACTCATATGCAAGACGAATTCAGAGACCTACCTCATAACATTCAGAGCGGTACAGGCAATAACTTTGTTTAGTTCTTTAAACGCTAATGTTCCATTGTGTACAAAACTTGATGTTACTGAAAGTATCTTCTTGCACATTGGTAGAACACTCATAAAATTGGTTCCATACTACTCTAAATCATACGGAAAGTAAAATAATAAGGCTTACATCAAGTTCTCACATAGCAGTTTTCAGCAAAATTCAACTCTACACTCTATCGAGCTCAATGCATTACCTTCTATTCTATGCATTTTCTGTTAAGGATAGGACATAACAACTCATTGTGAGCTGGAATTGTATAGATATTGCCTGTATACTTGTCAGAGCCATGGAATACTCATATGCAAGACGAATTCAGAGACCTACCTCATAACATTCAGAGTGGTACAGGCAATATCTTTGTTTAGTTCTGTAAATGCTAATGTTAATTTGTGTACAAAAGGTGATGTTACAGAAAGTATCTTCTCGAACTTTGGTAGAACACTCATAAAATTGGTTGCATATAATCATATGGAAAGTAAAATAATAAGGTTTACATCAAGTTATCACATAGCAGTTTTCAGCAAAATTCAACTCCGCACTCTATCGAGCTCAATGCATTACCTTCTATTCTATGCATTTTCTCTTAAGGATGTGGACATAACAACTCATTGTGAGCTGGAATTGTATAGATATTGCCTGTATACTTCTCAGAGCCATGGAATACTCAAATGCAAGATGAATTCAGGAACCTACCTCATAACATTCAGACTGGGATAGGCAATATCTTTGTTTGTTCTGTAAATGCTAATGTTCCATTGTGTACAAAAGGTGATGTTACAGAAAGTATCTCGAAAATTGGTAAAACACTCATAAAATTGGTTGCACACTACTCTGAATCATATGGTAAGCAAAATAATAAGGTTTACATCAAGTTAGCGCATAGCAGTTTTCAGCAAAATTCAACTCTACACTCTATCGAGCTCAATGCATTACCTTCTATTCTATGCATTTTCTGTTAAGGATAGGACATAACAACTCATTGTGAGCTGGAATTGTATAGATATTGCCTGTATACTTGTCAGAGCCATGGATTACTCATATGCAAGACGAATTCAAAGACCTACCTCATAACATTCAGAGCGGTACAGGCTATATCTTTGTTTAGTTCTGTAAACGCTAATGTTCCATTGTGTACAAAACGTGATGTTACTGAAAGTATCTTCCCGACCATTGGTAGAACACTCAAAAAATTGGTTGCATACTACTCTAAATCTTATGGAATGTAAAATAATAAGGCTTACATCAAGTTATCTCATAGCAGTTTTCAGCAAAATTCAACTCTACTCTCTATCGAGCTCAATGCATTACCTTCTATTCTATGCATTTTCTCTTAAGGATGTGGACATAACAACTCATTGTGAGCTGGATTTGTATAGATATTGCCTGTAAACTTGTCACAGCCATGGAATACTCAAATGCAAGACGAATTCAGGAACCTACCTTATAACATTCAGAGTGGTACAGGCAATATCTTTGTTTAGTTCTGTAAATGCTAATGTTAATTTGTGTACAAAAGGTGATGTTACAGAAAGTATCTTCTCGAACTTTGGTAGAACACTCATAGAATTGGTTGCCTACTACACTTAATCATATGGAAAGTAAAATAATAAGGTTTACATCAAGTTATCACATAGCAGTTTTCAGCAAAATTCAACTCTACACTCTATCGTGCTCAATGCAATACCTTCTATTTATTCATTTTCTGTTAAGGATAGGACATAACAACTCATTGTGAGCTGGAATTGTATAGATATTGCCTGTATACTTCTCAGAGCCATAGAATACGCAAATGCAAGATGAATTCAGGAACCTACCTCATAACATTCAGACTGGGATAGGCAATATCTTTGTTTGTTCTGTAAATGCTAATGTTCCATTGTGTACAAAAGGTGATGTTACAGAAAGTATCTTCTCGAACATTGGTAGAACACTCATAAAATTGGTTGCATACTACTCTAAATCATATGGAAAGTAAAATAATAAGCTTTACATCAAGTTAGCGCATAGCAGTTTTCAGCAAAATTCAGCTCTACACTCTATCGACCTCAATGCATTACCATCTATTCTATGCATTTTCTGTTAAGGATAGGACATAACAACTCATTGTAAGCTGGAATTGTATAGATATTGCCTGTATACTTGACAGAGCCATGGAATACTCATATGCAAGACGAATTCAGAGACCTACCTCATAACATTCAGAGCGGTACAGGCAATAACTTTGTTTAGTTCTTTAAACGCTAATGTTCCATTGTGTACAAAACTTGATGTTACTGAAAGTATCTTCTTGCACATTGGTAGAACACTCATAAAATTGGTTCCATACTACTCTAAATCATACGGAAAGTAAAATAATAAGGCTTACATCAAGTTCTCACATAGCAGTTTTCAGCAAAATTCAACTCTACACTCTATCGAGCTCAATGCATTACCTTCTATTCTATGCATTTTCTGTTAAGGATAGGACATAACAACTCATTGTGAGCTGGAATTGTATAGATATTGCCTGTATACTTGTCAGAGCCATGGAATACTCATATGCAAAACGAATTCAGAGACCTACCTCATAACATTCAGAGCGGTACAGGCAATATCTTTGTTTAGTTCTGTAAACGCTAATGTTAATTTGTGTACAAAAGGTGATGTTACAGAAAGTATCTTCTCGAACTTTGGTAGAACACTCATAAAATTGGTTGCATATAATCATATGGAAAGTAAAATAATAAGGTTTACATCAAGTTATCACATAGCAGTTTTCAGCAAAATTCAACTCCGCACTCTATCGAGCTCAATGCATTACCTTCTATTCTATGCATTTTCTCTTAAGGATGTGGACATAACAACTCATTGTGAGCTGGAATTGTATAGATATTGCCTGTATACTTCTCAGAGCCATGGAATACTCAAATGCAAGATGAATTCAGGAACCTACCTCATAACATTCAGACTGGGATAGGCAATATCTTTGTTTGTTCTGTAAATGCTAATGTTCCATTGTGTACAAAAGGTGATGTTACAGAAAGTATCTCGAAAATTGGTAAAACACTCATAAAATTGGTTGCACACTACTCTAAATCATATGGTAAGCAAAATAATAAGGTTTACATCAAGTTAGCGCATAGCAGTTTTCAGCAAAATTCAACTCTACACTCTATCGAGCTCAATGCATTACCTTCTATTCTATGCATTTTCTGTTAAGGATAGGACATAACAACTCATTGTGAGCTGGAATTGTATAGATATTGCCTGTATACTTGTCAGAACCATGGAATACTCATATGCAAGACGAATTCAAAGACCTACCTCATAACATTCAGAGCGGTACAGGCGATATCTTTGTTTAGTTCTGTAAACGCTAATGTTCCATTGTGTACAAAACGTGATGTTACTGAAAGTATCTTCCCGACCATTGGTAGAACACTCAAAAAATTGGTTGCATACTACTCTAAATCTTATGGAATGTAAAATAATAAGGCTTACATCAAGTTATCTCATAGCAGTTTTCAGCAAAATTCAACTCTACTCTCTATCGAGCTCAATGCATTACCTTCTATTCTATGCATTTTCTCTTAAGGATGTGGACATAACAACTCATTGTGAGCTGGATTTGTATAGATATTGCCTGTAAACTTGTCACAGCCATGGAATACTCAAATGCAAGACGAATTCAGGAACCTACCTTATAACATTCAGAGTGGTACAGGCAATATCTTTGTTTAGTTCTGTAAATGCTAATGTTAATTTGTGTACAAAAGGTGATGTTACAGAAAGTATCTTCTCGAACTTTGGTAGAACACTCATAGAATTGGTTGCATACTACACTTAATCATATGGAAAGTAAAATAATAAGGTTTACATCAAGTTATCACATAGCAGTTTCAGGAAAATTCAACTCTACACTCTATCGTGCTCAATGCAATACCTTCTATTTATTCATTTTCTGTTAAGGATAGGACATAACAACTCATTGTGAGCTGGAATTGTATAGATATTGCCTGTATACTTCTCAGAGCCATAGAATACGCAAATGCAAGATGAATTCAGGAACCTACCTCATAACATTCAGACTGGGATAGGCAATATCTTTGTTTGTTCTGTAAATGCTAATGTTCCATTGTGTACAAAAGGTGATGTTACAGAAAGTATCTCGAAAATTGGTAAAACACTCATAAAATTGGTTGCACACTACTCTAAATTATATGGTAAGCAAAATAATAAGGTTTACATCAAGTTAGCGCATAGCAGTTCTCAGCAAAATTCAACTCTACACTCTATCGAGCTCAATGCATTACCTTCTATTCTATGCATTTTCTGTTAAGGATAGGACATAACTCATTGTGAGCTGGAATTGTATAGATATTGCCTGTATACTTGTCAGAGCCATGGAATACTCATATGCAAGACGAATTCAGTAACCTACCTCATAACATTCAGAGTGGTATTGGCAATATCTTTGCTTGTTCTGAAAAAGCTAATGATCCATTGTGTGCAAAAGGTGATGTTACAGAAAGTATCTTCTCGAACATTGGTAGAACACTCATAAAATTGGTTGCATACTACTCTAAATCATATGGAAAGTAAAATAATAAGCTTTACATCAAGTTAGCGCATAGCAGTTTTCAGCAAAATTCAGCTCTACACTCTATCGACCTCAATGCATTACCATCTATTCTATGCATTTTCTGTTAAGGATAGGACATAACAACTCATTGTAAGCTGGAATTGTATAGATATTGCCTGTATACTTGACAGAGCCATGGAATACTCATATGCAAGACGAATTCAGAGACCTACCTCATAACATTCAGAGCGGTACAGGCAATAACTTTGTTTAGTTCTTTAAACGCTAATGTTCCATTGTGTACAAAACTTGATGTTACTGAAAGTATCTTCTTGCACATTGGTAGAACACTCATAAAATTGGTTCCATACTACTCTAAATCATACGGAAAGTAAAATAATAAGGCTTACATCAAGTTCTCACATAGCAGTTTTCAGCAAAATTCAACTCTACACTCTATCGAGCTCAATGCATTACCTTCTATTCTATGCATTTTCTGTTAAGGATAGGACATAACAACTCATTGTGAGCTGGAATTGTATAGATATTGCCCGTATACTTGTCAGAGCCATGGAATACTCATATGCAAAACGAATTCAGAGACCTACCTCATAACATTCAGAGCGGTACAGGCAATATCTTTGTTTAGTTCTGTAAACGCTAATGTTAATTTGTGTACAAAAGGTGATGTTACAGAAAGTATCTTCTCGAACTTTGGTAGAACACTCATAAAATTGGTTGCATACTACTCTTAATCATATGGAAAGTAAAATAATAAGGTTTACATCAAGTTATCACATAGCAGTTTTCAGCAAAATTCAACTCCACACTCTATCGAGCTCAATGCATTACCATCTATTCTATGCTTTTTCTGTTAAGGATAGGACATAACAACTCATTGTGAGCTGGAATTGTATAGATATTGCCTGTATACTTCTCAGAGCCATGGAATACTCAAATGCAAGATGAATTCAGGAACCTACCTCATAACATTCAGACTGGGATAGGCAATATCTTTGTTTGTTCTGTAAATGCTAATGTTCCATTGTGTACAAAAGGTGATGTTACAGAAAGTATCTCGAAAATTGGTAAAACACTCATAAAATTGGTTGCACACTACTCTAAATCATATGGTAAGCAAAATAATAAGGTTTACATCAAGTTAGCGCATAGCAGTTCTCAGCAAAATTCAACTCTACACTCTATCGAGCTCAATGCATTACCTTCTATTCTATGCATTTTCTGTTAAGGATAGGACATAACAACTCATTGTGAGCTGGAATTGTATAGATATTGCCTGTATACTTGTCAGAGCCATGGAATACTCATATGCAAGACGAATTCAGTAACCTACCTCATAACATTCAGAGTGGTATTGGCAATATCTTTGCTTGTTCTGAAAAAGCTAATGATCCATTGTGTGCAAAAGGTGATGTTACAGAAAGTATCTTCTCGAACATTGGTAGAACACTCATAAAATTGGTTGCATACTACTCTAAATCATATGGAAAGTAAAATAATAAGCTTTACATCAAGTTAGCGCATAGCAGTTTTCAGCAAAATTCAGCTCTACACTCTATCGACCTCAATGCATTACCATCTATTCTATGCATTTTCTGTTAAGGATAGGACATAACAACTCATTGTAAGCTGGAATTGTATAGATATTGCCTGTATACTTGACAGAGCCATGGAATACTCATATGCAAGACGAATTCAGAGACCTACCTCATAACATTCAGAGCGGTACAGGCAATAACTTTGTTTAGTTCTTTAAACGCTAATGTTCCATTGTGTACAAAACTTGATGTTACTGAAAGTATCTTCTTGCACATTGGTAGAACACTCATAAAATTGGTTCCATACTACTCTAAATCATACGGAAAGTAAAATAATAAGGCTTACATCAAGTTCTCACATAGCAGTTTTCAGCAAAATTCAACTCTACACTCTATCGAGCTCAATGCATTACCTTCTATTCTATGCATTTTCTGTTAAGGATAGGACATAACAACTCATTGTGAGCTGGAATTGTATAGATATTGCCTGTATACTTGTCAGAGCCATGGAATACTCATATGCAAAACGAATTCAGAGACCTACCTCATAACATTCAGAGCGGTACAGGCAATATCTTTGTTTAGTTCTGTAAACGCTAATGTTCCATTGTGTACAAAACGTGATGTTACTGAAAGTATCTTCCCGACCATTGGTAGAACACTCAAAAAATTGGTTGCATACTACTCTAAATCTTATGGAAAGTAAAATTATAAGGCTTACATCAAGTTATCTCATAGCAGTTTTCAGCAAAATTCAACTCCACACTCTATCGAGCTCAATGCATTACCATCTATTCTATGCTTTTTCTGTTAAGGATAGGACATAACAACTCATTGTGAGCTGGAATTGTATAGATATTGCCTGTATACTTGTCACAGCCATGGAATACTCAAATGCAAGACGAATTCAGGAACCTACCTTATAACATTCAGAGTGGTACAGGCAATATCTTTGTTTAGTTCTGTAAATGCTAATGTTAATTTGTGTACAAAAGGTGATGTTACAGAAAGTATCTTCTCGAACTTTGGTAGAACACTCATAAAATTGGTTGCATACTACTCTTAATCATATGGAAAGTAAAATAATAAGGTTTACATCAAGTTATCACATAGCAGTTTTCAGCAAAATTCAACTCCGCACTCTATCGAGCTCAATGCATTACCTTCTATTCTATGCATTTTCTCTTAAGGATGTGGACATAACAACTCATTGTGAGCTGGAATTGTATAGATATTGCCTGTATACTTCTCAGAGCCATGGAATACTCAAATGGAAGATGAATTCAGGAACCTACCTCATAACATTCAGACTGGGATAGGCAATATCTTTGTTTGTTCTGTAAATGCTAATGTTCCATTGTGTACAAAAGGTGATGTTACAGAAAGTATCTCGAAAATTGGTAAAACACTCATAAAATTGGTTGCACACTACTCTAAATCATATGGTAAGCAAAATAATAAGGTTTACATCAAGTTAGCGCATAGCAGTTTTCAGCAAAATTCAACTCTACACTCTATCGAGCTCAATGCATTACCTTCTATTCTATGCATTTTCTGTTAAGGATAGGACATAACAACTCATTGTGAGCTGGAATTGTATAGATATTGCCTGTATACTTGTCAGAGCCATGGAATACTCATATGCAAGACGAATTCAAAGACCTACCTCATAACATTCAGAGCGGTACAGGCTATATCTTTGTTTAGTTCTGTAAACGCTAATGTTCCATTGTGTACAAAACGTGATGTTACTGAAAGTATCTTCCCGACCATTGGTAGAACACTCAAAAAATTGGTTGCATACTACTCTAAATCTTATGGAAAGTAAAATAATAAGGCTTACATCAAGTTATCTCATAGCAGTTTTCAGCAAAATTCAACTCTACTCTCTATCGAGCTCAATGCATTACCTTCTATTCTATGCATTTTCTCTTAAGGATGTGGACATAACAACTCATTGTGAGCTGGATTTGTATAGATATTGCCTGTAAACTTGTCACAGCCATGGAATACTCAAATGCAAGAGGAATTCAGGAACCTACCTTATAACATTCAGAGTGGTACAGGCAATATCTTTGTTTAGTTCTGTAAATGCTAATGTTAATTTGTGTACAAAAGGTGATGTTACAGAAAGTATCTTCTCGAACTTTGGTAGAACACTCATAGAATTGGTTGCATACTACTCTTAATCATATGGAAAGTAAAATAATAAGGTTTACATCAAGTTATCACATAGCAGTTTTCAGCAAAATTCAACTCTACACTCTATCGTGCTCAATGCAATACCTTCTATTTATTCATTTTCTGTTAAGGATAGGACATAACAACTCATTGTGAGCTGGAATTGTATAGATATTGCCTGTATACTTCTCAGAGCCATAGAATACGCAAATGCAAGATGAATTCAGGAACCTACCTCATAACATTCAGACTGGGATAGGCAATATCTTTGTTTGTTCTGTAAATGCTAATGTTCCATTGTGTACAAAAGGTGATGTTACAGAAAGTATCTCGAAAATTGGTAAAACACTCATAAAATTGGTTGCACACTACTCTAAATCATATGGTAAGCAAAATAATAAGGTTTACATCAAGTTAGCGCATAGCAGTTTTCAGCAAAATTCAACTCTACACTCTATCGAGCTCAATGCATTACCTTCTATTCTATGCATTTTCTGTTAAGGATAGGACATAACAACTCATTGTGAGCTGGAATTGTATAGATATTGCCTGTATACTTGTCAGAGCCATGGAATACTCATATGCAAGACGAATTCAGAGACCTACCTCATAACATTCAGAGTGGTACAGGCAATATCTTTGTTTAGTTCTGTAAATGCTAATGTTAATTTGTGTACAAAAGGTGATGTTACAGAAAGTATCTTCTCGAACTTTGGTAGAACACTCATAAAATTGGTTGCATACTACTCTTAATCATATGGAAAGTAAAATAATAAGGTTTACATCAAGTTATCACATAGCAGTTTTCAGCAAAATTCAACTCCACACTCTATCGAGCTCAATGCATTACCATCTATTCTATGCTTTTTCTGTTAAGGATAGGACATAACAACTCATTGTGAGCTGGAATTGTATAGATATTGCCTGTATACTTGTCAGAGCCATGGAATACTCATATGCAAGACGAATTCAGTAACCTACCTCATAACATTCAGAGTGGTATTGGCAATATCTTTGCTTGTTCTGAAAAAGCTAATGATCCATTGTGTGCAAAAGGTGATGTTACAGAAAGTATCTTCTCGAACATTGGTAGAACACTCATAAAATTGGTTGCATACTACTCTAAATCATATGGAAAGTAAAATAATAAGCTTTACATCAAGTTAGCGCATAGCAGTTTTCAGCAAAATTCAGCTCTACACTCTATCGACCTCAATGCATTACCATCTATTCTATGCATTTTCTGTTAAGGATAGGACATAACAACTCATTGTAAGCTGGAATTGTATAGATATTGCCTGTATACTTGACAGAGCCATGGAATACTCATATGCAAGACGAATTCAGAGACCTACCTCATAACATTCAGAGCGGTACAGGCAATAACTTTGTTTAGTTCTTTAAACGCTAATGTTCCATTGTGTACAAAACTTGATGTTACTGAAAGTATCTTCTTGCACATTGGTAGAACACTCATAAAATTGGTTCCATACTACTCTAAATCATACGGAAAGTAAAATAATAAGGCTTACATCAAGTTCTCACATAGCAGTTTTCAGGAAAATTCAACTCTACACTCTATCGAGCTCAATGCATTACCATCTATTCTATGCATTTTCTGTTAAGGATAGGACATAACAACTCATTGTGAGCTGGAATTGTATAGATATTGCCTGTATACTTGTCAGAGCCATGGAATACTCATATGCAAAACGAATTCAGAGACCTACCTCATAACATTCAGAGCGGTACAGGCAATATCTTTGTTTAGTTTTGTAAACGCTAATGTTCCATTGTGTACAAAACGTGATGTTACTGAAAGTATCTTCCCGACCATTGGTAGAACACTCAAAAAATTGGTTGCATACTACTCTAAATCTTATGGAAAGTAAAATTATAAGGCTTACATCAAGTTATCTCATAGCAGTTTTCAGCAAAATTCAACTCCACACTCTATCGAGCTCAATGCATTACCATCTATTCTATGCTTTTTCTGTTAAGGATAGGACATAACAACTCATTGTGAGCTGGAATTGTATAGATATTGCCTGTATACTTGTCACAGCCATGGAATACTCAAATGCAAGACGAATTCAGGAACCTACCTTATAACATTCAGAGTGGTACAGGCAATATCTTTGTTTAGTTCTGTAAATGCTAATGTTAATTTGTGTACAAAAGGTGATGTTACAGAAAGTATCTTCTCGAACTTTGGTAGAACACTCATAAAATTGGTTGCATACTACTCTTAATCATATGGAAAGTAAAATAATAAGGTTTACATCAAGTTATCACATAGCAGTTTTCAGCAAAATTCAACTCCGCACTCTATCGAGCTCAATGCATTACCTTCTATTCTATGCATTTTCTCTTAAGGATGTGGACATAACAACTCATTGTGAGCTGGAATTGTATAGATATTGCCTGTATACTTCTCAGAGCCATGGAATACTCAAATGCAAGATGAATTCAGGAACCTACCTCATAACATTCAGACTGGGATAGGCAATATCTTTGTTTGTTCTGTAAATGCTAATGTTCCATTGTGTACAAAAGGTGATGTTACAGAAAGTATCTCGAAAATTGGTAAAACACTCATAAAATTGGTTGCACACTACTCTAAATCATATGGTAAGCAAAATAATAAGGTTTACATCAAGTTAGCGCATAGCAGTTTTCAGCAAAATTCAACTCTACACTCTATCGAGCTCAATGCATTACCTTCTATTCTATGCATTTTCTGTTAAGGATAGGACATAACAACTCATTGTGAGCTGGAATTGTATAGATATTGCCTGTATACTTGTCAGAGCCATGGAATACTCATATGCAAGACGAATTCAGAGACCTACCTCATAACATTCAGAGTGGTACAGGCAATATCTTTGTTTAGTTCTGTAAATGCTAATGTTAATTTGTGTACAAAAGGTGATGTTACAGAAAGTATCTTCTCGAACTTTGGTAGAACACTCATAAAATTGGTTGCATACTACTCTTAATCATATGGAAAGTAAAATAATAAGGTTTACATCAAGTTATCACATAGCAGTTTTCAGCAAAATTCAACTCCACACTCTATCGAGCTCAATGCATTACCATCTATTCTATGCTTTTTCTGTTAAGGATAGGACATAACAACTCATTGTGAGCTGGAATTGTATAGATATTGCCTGTATACTTGTCAGAGCCATGGAATACTCATATGCAAGACGAATTCAGTAACCTACCTCATAACATTCAGAGTGGTGCAGGCAATATCTTTGTTTAGTGCTGTAAACGCTAATGGTCCATTGTGTACAAAGGGTGATGTTACAGAAAGTATCTTCTCGAACTTTGGTAGAACACTCATGAAATTGGTTGCATACTACTCTTAATCATATGGAAAGTAAAATAATAATGTTTACATCAAGTTATCACATAGTAGTTTTCAGCAAAATTCAACTCTACCCTCTATTGATCTCAATGCAATACCTTATATACCATGCATTTTCAGTTAAGGACGAGGACATAACAACTCAAGTTGAGCTGGATTTGCATTGAGATTGCCTGTATACTTGTCAGAGCCCTGGAATACTCAAAGGCAAGACGAATTCAGGAACCTACCTCATAACATTCAGAGTGGTATTGGCAATATCTTTGCTTGTTCTGAAAAAGCTAATGATCCATTGTGTGCAAAAGGTGATGTTACAGAAAGTATCTTCTCGAACATTGGTAGAACACTCATAAAATTGGTTGCATACTACTCTAAATCATATGGAAAGTAAAATAATAAGCTTTACATCAAGTTAGCGCATAGCAGTTTTCAGCAAAATTCAGCTCTACACTCTATCGACCTCAATGCATTACCATCTATTCTATGCATTTTCTGTTAAGGATAGGACATAACAACTCATTGTGAGCTGGAATTGTATAGATATTGCCTGTATACTTGTCAGAGCCATGGAATACTCATATGCAAGACGAATTCAGAGACCTACCTCATAACATTCAGAGCGGTACAGGCAATAACTTTGTTTAGTTCTTTAAACGCTAATGTTCCATTGTGTACAAAACTTGATGTTACTGAAAGTATCTTCTTGCACATTGGTAGAACACTCATAAAATTGGTTCCATACTACTCTAAATCATACGGAAAGTAAAATAATAAGGCTTACATCAAGTTCTCACATAGCAGTTTTCAGCAAAATTCAACTCTACACTCTATCGAGCTCAATGCATTACCTTCTATTCTATGCATTTTCTGTTAAGGATAGGACATAACAACTCATTGTGAGCTGGAATTGTATAGATATTGCCTGTATACTTGTCAGAGCCATGGAATACTCATATGCAAGACGAATTCAGAGACCTACCTCATAACATTCAGAGTAGTACAGGCAATATCTTTGTTTAGTTCTGTAAATGCTAATGTTAATTTGTGTACAAAAGGTGATGTTACAGAAAGTATCTTCTCGAACTTTGGTAGAACACTCATAAAATTGGTTGCATACTACTCTTAATCATATGGAAAGTAAAATAATAAGGTTTACATCAAGTTATCACATAGCAGTTTTCAGCAAAATTCAACTCCACACTCTATCGAGCTCAATGCATTACCATCTATTCTATGCTTTTTCTGTTAAGGATATGACATAACAACTCATTGTGAGCTGGAATTGTATAGATATTGCCTGTATACTTGTCACAGCCATGGAATACTCAAATGCAAGACGAATTCAGGAACCTACCTTATAACATTCAGAGTGGTACAGGCAATATCTTTGTTTAGTTCTGTAAATGCTAATGTTAATTTGTGTACAAAAGGTGATGTTACAGAAAGTATCTTCTCGAACATTGGTAGAACACTCATAAAATTGGTTGCATACTACTCTAAATCATATGGAAAGTAAAATAATAAGCTTTACATCAAGTTAGCGCATAGCAGTTTTCAGCAAAATTCAGCTCTACACTCTATCGACCTCAATGCATTACCATCTATTCTATGCATTTTCTGTTAAGGATAGGACATAACAACTCATTGTAAGCTGGAATTGTATAGATATTGCCTGTATACTTGACAGAGCCATGGAATACTCATATGCAAGACGAATTCAGAGACCTACCTCATAACATTCAGAGCGGTACAGGCAATAACTTTGTTTAGTTCTTTAAACGCTAATGTTCCATTGTGTACAAAACTTGATGTTACTGAAAGTATCTTCTTGCACATTGGTAGAACACTCATAAAATTGGTTCCATACTACTCTAAATCATACGGAAAGTAAAATAATAAGGCTTACATCAAGTTCTCACATAGCAGTTTTCAGGAAAATTCAACTCTACACTCTATCGAGCTCAATGCATTACCATCTATTCTATGCATTTTCTGTTAAGGATAGGACATAACAACTCATTGTGAGCTGGAATTGTATAGATATTGCCTGTATACTTGTCAGAGCCATGGAATACTCATATGCAAAACGAATTCAGAGACCTACCTCATAACATTCAGAGCGGTACAGGCAATATCTTTGTTTAGTTCTGTAAACGCTAATGTTCCATTGTGTACAAAACGTGATGTTACTGAAAGTATCTTCCCGACCATTGGTAGAACACTCAAAAAATTGGTTGCATACTACTCTAAATCTTATGGAAAGTAAAATTATAAGGCTTACATCAAGTTATCTCATAGCAGTTTTCAGCAAAATTCAACTCCACACTCTATCGAGCTCAATGCATTACCATCTATTCTATGCTTTTTCTGTTAAGGATAGGACATAACAACTCATTGTGAGCTGGAATTGTATAGATATTGCCTGTATACTTGTCACAGCCATGGAATACTCAAATGCAAGACGAATTCAGGAACCTACCTTATAACATTCAGAGTGGTACAGGCAATATCTTTGTTTAGTTCTGTAAATGCTAATGTTAATTTGTGTACAAAAGGTGATGTTACAGAAAGTATCTTCTCGAACTTTGGTAGAACACTCATAAAATTGGTTGCATACTACTCTTAATCATATGGAAAGTAAAATAATAAGGTTTACATCAAGTTATCACATAGCAGTTTTCAGCAAAATTCAACTCCGCACTCTATCGAGCTCAATGCATTACCTTCTATTCTATGCATTTTCTCTTAAGGATGTGGACATAACAACTCATTGTGAGCTGGAATTGTATAGATATTGCCTGTATACTTCTCAGAGCCATGGAATACTCAAATGCAAGATGAATTCAGGAACCTACCTCATAACATTCAGACTGGGATAGGCAATATCTTTGTTTGTTCTGTAAATGCTAATGTTCCATTGTGTACAAAAGGTGATGTTACAGAAAGTATCTCGAAAATTGGTAAAACACTCATAAAATTGGTTGCACACTACTCTAAATCATATGGTAAGCAAAATAATAAGGTTTACATCAAGTTAGCGCATAGCAGTTTTCAGCAAAATTCAACTCTACACTCTATCGAGCTCAATGCATTACCTTCTATTCTATGCATTTTCTGTTAAGGATAGGACATAACAACTCATTGTGAGCTGGAATTGTATAGATATTGCCTGTATACTTGTCAGAGCCATGGAATACTCATATGCAAGACGAATTCAGAGACCTACCTCATAACATTCAGAGTGGTACAGGCAATATCTTTGTTTAGTTCTGTAAATGCTAATGTTAATTTGTGTACAAAAGGTGATGTTACAGAAAGTATCTTCTCGAACTTTGGTAGAACACTCATAAAATTGGTTGCATACTACTCTTAATCATATGGAAAGTAAAATAATAAGGTTTACATCAAGTTATCACATAGCAGTTTTCAGCAAAATTCAACTCCACACTCTATCGAGCTCAATGCATTACCATCTATTCTATGCTTTTTCTGTTAAGGATAGGACATAACAACTCATTGTGAGCTGGAATTGTATAGATATTGCCTGTATACTTGTCAGAGCCATGGAATACTCATATGCAAGACGAATTCAGTAACCTACCTCATAACATTCAGAGTGGTGCAGGCAATATCTTTGTTTAGTGCTGTAAACGCTAATGGTCCATTGTGTACAAAGGGTGATGTTACAGAAAGTATCTTCTCGAACTTTGGTAGAACACTCATGAAATTGGTTGCATACTACTCTTAATCATATGGAAAGTAAAATAATAATGTTTACATCAAGTTATCACATAGTAGTTTTCAGCAAAATTCAACTCTACCCTCTATTGATCTCAATGCAATACCTTATATACCATGCATTTTCAGTTAAGGACGAGGACATAACAACTCAAGTTGAGCTGGATTTGCATTGATATTGCCTGTATACTTGTCAGAGCCCTGGAATACTCAAAGGCAAGACGAATTCAGGAACCTACCTCATAACATTCAGAGTGGTATTGGCAATATCTTTGCTTGTTCTGAAAAAGCTAATGATCCATTGTGTGCAAAAGGTGATGTTACAGAAAGTATCTTCTCGAACATTGGTAGAACACTCATAAAATTGGTTGCATACTACTCTAAATCATATGGAAAGTAAAATAATAAGCTTTACATCAAGTTAGCGCATAGCAGTTTTCAGCAAAATTCAGCTCTACACTCTATCGACCTCAATGCATTACCATCTATTCTATGCATTTTCTGTTAAGGATAGGACATAACAACTCATTGTGAGCTGGAATTGTATAGATATTGCCTGTATACTTGTCAGAGCCATGGAATACTCATATGCAAGACGAATTCAGAGACCTACCTCATAACATTCAGAGCGGTACAGGCAATAACTTTGTTTAGTTCTTTAAACGCTAATGTTCCATTGTGTACAAAACTTGATGTTACTGAAAGTATCTTCTTGCACATTGGTAGAACACTCATAAAATTGGTTCCATACTACTCTAAATCATACGGAAAGTAAAATAATAAGGCTTACATCAAGTTCTCACATAGCAGTTTTCAGCAAAATTCAACTCTACACTCTATCGAGCTCAATGCATTACCTTCTATTCTATGCATTTTCTGTTAAGGATAGGACATAACAACTCATTGTGAGCTGGAATTGTATAGATATTGCCTGTATACTTGTCAGAGCCATGGAATACTCATATGCAAGACGAATTCAGAGACCTACCTCATAACATTCAGAGTAGTACAGGCAATATCTTTGTTTAGTTCTGTAAATGCTAATGTTAATTTGTGTACAAAAGGTGATGTTACAGAAAGTATCTTCTCGAACTTTGGTAGAACACTCATAAAATTGGTTGCATACTACTCTTAATCATATGGAAAGTAAAATAATAAGGTTTACATCAAGTTATCACATAGCAGTTTTCAGCAAAATTCAACTCCACACTCTATCGAGCTCAATGCATTACCATCTATTCTATGCTTTTTCTGTTAAGGATATGACATAACAACTCATTGTGAGCTGGAATTGTATAGATATTGCCTGTATACTTGTCACAGCCATGGAATACTCAAATGCAAGACGAATTCAGGAACCTACCTTATAACATTCAGAGTGGTACAGGCAATATCTTTGTTTAGTTCTGTAAATGCTAATGTTAATTTGTGTACAAAAGGTGATGTTACAGAAAGTATCTTCTCGAACTTTGGTAGAACACTCATAAAATTGGTTGCATACTACTCTTAATCATATGGAAAGTAAAATAATAAGGTTTACATCAAGTTAGCGCATAGCAGTTTTCAGCAAAATTCAACTCTACACTCTATCGAGCTCAATGCATTACCTTCTATTCTATGCATTTTCTGTTAAGGATAGGACATAACAACTCATTGTGAGCTGGAATTGTATAGATATTGCCTGTATACTTGTCAGAGCCATGGAATACTCATATGCAAGACGAATTCAGGAACCTACCTCATAACATTCAGAGTGGTGCAGGCAATATCTTTGTTTAGTTCTGTAAACGCTAATGGTCCATTGTGTACAAAGGATGATGTTACAGAAAGTATCTTCTCGAACTTTGGTAGAATACTCATGAAATTGGTTGCATACTACTCTTAATCATATGGAAAGTAAAATAATAATGTTTACATCAAGTTATCACATAGTAGTTTTCAGCAAAATTCAACTCTACCCTCTATTGATCTCAATGCAATACCTTATATACCATGCATTTTCAGTTAAGGACGAGGACATAACAACTCAAGTTGAGCTGGATTTGCATTGATATTGCCTGTATACTTGTCAGAGCCCTGGAATACTCAAAGGCAAGACGAATTCAGGAACCTACCTCATAACATTCAGAGTGGTATTGGCAATATCTTTGCTTGTTCTGAAAAAGCTAATGATCCATTGTGTGCAAAAGGTGATGTTACAGAAAGTATCTTCTCGAACATTGGTAGAACACTCATAAAATTGGTTGCATACTACTCTAAATCATATGGAAAGTAAAATAATAAGCTTTACATCAAGTTAGCGCATAGCAGTTTTCAGCAAAATTCAGCTCTACACTCTATCGACCTCAATGCATTACCATCTATTCTATGCATTTTCTGTTAAGGATAGGACATAACAACTCATTGTGAGCTGGAATTGTATAGATATTGCCTGTATACTTGTCAGAGCCATGGAATACTCATATGCAAAACGAATTCAGAGACCTACCTCATAACATTCAGAGCGGTACAGGCAATATCTTTGTTTAGTTCTGTAAACGCTAATGTTCCATTGTGTACAAAACGTGATGTTACTGAAAGTATCTTCCCGACCATTGGTAGAACACTCAAAAAATTGGTTGCATACTACTCTAAATCTTATGGAAAGTAAAATTATAAGGCTTACATCAAGTTATCTCATAGCAGTTTTCAGCAAAATTCAACTCCACACTCTATCGAGCTCAATGCATTACCATCTATTCTATGCTTTTTCTGTTAAGGATAGGACATAACAACTCATTGTGAGCTGGAATTGTATAGATATTGCCTGTATACTTGTCACAGCCATGGAATACTCAAATGCAAGACGAATTCAGGAACCTACCTTATAACATTCAGAGTGGTACAGGCAATATCTTTGTTTAGTTCTGTAAATGCTAATGTTAATTTGTGTACAAAAGGTGATGTTACAGAAAGTATCTTCTCGAACTTTGGTAGAACACTCATAAAATTGGTTGCATACTACTCTTAATCATATGGAAAGTAAAATAATAAGGTTTACATCAAGTTATCACATAGCAGTTTTCAGCAAAATTCAACTCCACACTCTATCGAGCTCAATGCATTACCATCTATTCTATGCTTTTTCTGTTAAGGATAGGACATAACAACTCATTGTGAGCTGGAATTGTATAGATATTGCCTGTATACTTCTCAGAGCCATGGAATACTCAAATGCAAGATGAATTCAGGAACCTACCTCATAACATTCAGACTGGGATAGGCAATATCTTTGTTTGTTCTGTAAATGCTAATGTTCCATTGTGTACAAAAGGTGATGTTACAGAAAGTATCTCGAAAATTGGTAAAACACTCATAAAATTGGTTGCACACTACTCTAAATCATATGGTAAGCAAAATAATAAGGTTTACATCAAGTTAGCGCATAGCAGTTCTCAGCAAAATTCAACTCTACACTCTATCGAGCTCAATGCATTACCTTCTATTCTATGCATTTTCTGTTAAGGATAGGACATAACAACTCATTGTGAGCTGGAATTGTATAGATATTGCCTGTATACTTGTCAGAGCCATGGAATACTCATATGCAAGACGAATTCAGTAACCTACCTCATAACATTCAGAGTGGTGCAGGCAATATCTTTGTTTAGTTCTGTAAACGCTAATGGTCCATTGTGTACAAAGGGTGATGTTACAGAAAGTATCTTCTCGAACTTTGGTAGAACACTCATGAAATTGGTTGCATACTACTCTTAATCATATGGAAAGTAAAATAATAATGTTTACATCAAGTTATCACATAGTAGTTTTCAGCAAAATTCAACTCTACCCTCTATTGATATCAATGCAATACCTTATATACCATGCATTTTCAGTTAAGGACGAGGACATAACAACTCAAGTTGAGCTGGATTTGCATTGATATTGCCTGTATACTTGTCAGAGCCCTGGAATACTCAAAGGCAAGACGAATTCAGGAACCTACCTCATAACATTCAGACTGGTATTGGCAATATCTTTGCTTGTTCTGAAAAAGCTAATGATCCATTGTGTGCAAAAGGTGATGTTACAGAAAGTATCTTCTCGAACATTGGTAGAACACTCATAAAATTGGTTGCATACTACTCTAAATCATATGGAAAGTAAAATAATAAGCTTTACATCAAGTTAGCGCATAGCAGTTTTCAGCAAAATTCAGCTCTACACTCTATCGACCTCAATGCATTACCATCTATTCTATGCATTTTCTGTTAAGGATAGGACATAACAACTCATTGTGAGCTGGAATTGTATAGATATTGCCTGTATACTTGTCAGAGCCATGGAATACTCATATGCAAGACGAATTCAGAGACCTACCTCATAACATTCAGAGTGGTACAGGCAATATCTTTGTTTAGTTCTGTAAATGCTAATGTTAATTTGTGTACAAAAGGTGATGTTACAGAAAGTATCTTCTCGAACTTTGGTAGAACACTCATAAAATTGGTTGCATACTACTCTTAATCATATGGAAAGTAAAATAATAAGGTTTACATCAAGTTATCACATAGCAGTTTTCAGCAAAATTCAACTCCACACTCTATCGAGCTCAATGCATTACCATCTATTCTATGCTTTTTCTGTTAAGGATATGACATAACAACTCATTGTGAGCTGGAATTGTATAGATATTGCCTGTATACTTGTCACAGCCATGGAATACTCATATGCAAGACGAATTCAAAGACCTACCTCATAACATTCAGAGCGGTACAGGCTATATCTTTGTTTAGTTCTGTAAACGCTAATGTTCCATTGTGTACAAAACGTGATGTTACTGAAAGTATCTTCCCGACCATTGGTAGAACACTCAAAAAATTGGTTGCATACTACTCTAAATCTTATGGAAAGTAAAATAATAAGGCTTACATCAAGTTATCTCATAGCAGTTTTCAGCAAAATTCAACTCTACTCTCTATCGAGCTCAATGCATTACCTTCTATTCTATGCATTTTCTCTTAAGGATGTGGACATAACAACTCATTGTGAGCTGGATTTGTATAGATATTGCCTGTAAACTTGTCACAGCCATGGAATACTCAAATGCAAGAGGAATTCAGGAACCTACCTTATAACATTCAGAGTGGTACAGGCAATATCTTTGTTTAGTTCTGTAAATGCTAATGTTAATTTGTGTACAAAAGGTGATGTTACAGAAAGTATCTTCTCGAACTTTGGTAGAACACTCATAGAATTGGTTGCATACTACTCTTAATCATATGGAAAGTAAAATAATAAGGTTTACATCAAGTTATCACATAGCAGTTTTCAGCAAAATTCAACTCTACACTCTATCGTGCTCAATGCAATACCTTCTATTTATTCATTTTCTGTTAAGGATAGGACATAACAACTCATTGTGAGCTGGAATTGTATAGATATTGCCTGTATACTTCTCAGAGCCATAGAATACGCAAATGCAAGATGAATTCAGGAACCTACCTCATAACATTCAGACTGGGATAGGCAATATCTTTGTTTGTTCTGTAAATGCTAATGTTCCATTGTGTACAAAAGGTGATGTTACAGAAAGTATCTCGAAAATTGGTAAAACACTCATAAAATTGGTTGCACACTACTCTAAATCATATGGTAAGAAAAATAATAAGGTTTACATCAAGTTAGCGCATAGCAGTTTTCAGCAAAATTCAACTCTACACTCTATCGAGCTCAATGCATTACCTTCTATTCTATGCATTTTCTGTTAAGGATAGGACATAACAACTCATTGTGAGCTGGAATTGTATAGATATTGCCTGTATACTTGTCAGAGCCATGGAATACTCATATGCAAGACGAATTCAGAGACCTACCTCATAACATTCAGAGTGGTACAGGCAATATCTTTGTTTAGTTCTGTAAATGCTAATGTTAATTTGTGTACAAAAGGTGATGTTACAGAAAGTATCTTCTCGAACTTTGGTAGAACACTCATAAAATTGGTTGCATACTACTCTTAATCATATGGAAAGTAAAATAATAAGGTTTACATCAAGTTATCACATAGCAGTTTTCAGCAAAATTCAACTCCACACTCTATCGAGCTCAATGCATTACCATCTATTCTATGCTTTTTCTGTTAAGGATAGGACATAACAACTCATTGTGAGCTGGAATTGTATAGATATTGCCTGTATACTTCTCAGAGCCATGGAATACTCAAATGCAAGATGAATTCAGGAACCTACCTCATAACATTCAGACTGGGATAGGCAATATCTTTGTTTGTTCTGTAAATGCTAATGTTCCATTGTGTACAAAAGGTGATGTTACAGAAAGTATCTCGAAAATTGGTAAAACACTCATAAAATTGGTTGCACACTACTCTAAATCATATGGTAAGCAAAATAATAAGGTTTACATCAAGTTAGCGCATAGCAGTTCTCAGCAAAATTCATCTCTACACTCTATCGAGCTCAATGCATTACCTTCTATTCTATGCATTTTCTGTTAAGGATAGGACATAACAACTCATTGTGAGCTGGAATTGTATAGATATTGCCTGTATACTTGTCAGAGCCATGGAATACTCATATGCAAGACGAATTCAGTAACCTACCTCATAACATTCAGAGTGGTGCAGGCAATATCTTTGTTTAGTTCTGTAAACGCTAATGGTCCATTGTGTACAAAGGGTGATGTTACAGAAAGTATCTTCTCGAACTTTGGTAGAACACTCATGAAATTGGTTGCATACTACTCTTAATCATATGGAAAGTAAAATAATAATGTTTACATCAAGTTATCACATAGTAGTTTTCAGCAAAATTCAACTCTACCCTCTATTGATCTCAATGCAATACCTTATATACCATGCATTTTCAGTTAAGGACGAGGACATAACAACTCAAGTTGAGCTGGATTTGCATTGATATTGCCTGTATACTTGTCAGAGCCCTGGAATACTCAAAGGCAAGACGAATTCAGGAACCTACCTCATAACATTCAGAGTGGTATTGGCAATATCTTTGCTTGTTCTGAAAAAGCTAATGATCCATTGTGTGCAAAAGGTGATGTTACAGAAAGTATCTTCTCGAACATTGGTAGAACACTCATAAAATTGGTTGCATACTACTCTAAATCATATGGAAAGTAAAATAATAAGCTTTACATCAAGTTAGCGCATAGCAGTTTTCAGCAAAATTCAGCTCTACACTCTATCGACCTCAATGCATTACCATCTATTCTATGCATTTTCTGTTAAGGATAGGACATAACAACTCATTGTGAGCTGGAATTGTATAGATATTGCCTGTATACTTGTCAGAGCCATGGAATACTCATATGCAAGACGAATTCAGAGACCTACCTCATAACATTCAGAGCGGTACAGGCAATAACTTTGTTTAGTTCTTTAAACGCTAATGTTCCATTGTGTACAAAACTTGATGTTACTGAAAGTATCTTCCCGACCATTGGTAGAACACTCATAAAATTGGTTCCATACTACTCTAAATCATACGGAAAGTAAAATAATAAGGCTTACATCAAGTTCTCACATAGCAGTTTTCAGCAAAATTCAACTCTACACTCTATCGAGCTCAATGCATTACCTTCTATTCTATGCATTTTCTGTTAAGGATAGGACATAACAACTCATTGTGAGCTGGAATTGTATAGATATTGCCTGTATACTTGTCAGAGCCATGGAATACTCATATGCAAGACGAATTCAGAGACCTACCTCATAACATTCAGAGTGGTACAGGCAATATCTTTGTTTAGTTCTGTAAATGCTAATGTTAATTTGTGTACAAAAGGTGATGTTACAGAAAGTATCTTCTCGAACTTTGGTAGAACACTCATAAAATTGGTTGCATACTACTCTTAATCATATGGAAAGTAAAATAATAAGGTTTACATCAAGTTATCACATAGCAGTTTTCAGCAAAATTCAACTCCACACTCTATCGAGCTCAATGCATTACCATCTATTCTATGCTTTTTCTGTTAAGGATATGACATAACAACTCATTGTGAGCTGGAATTGTATAGATATTGCCTGTATACTTGTCACAGCCATGGAATACTCAAATGCAAGACGAATTCAGGAACCTACCTTATAACATTCAGAGTGGTACAGGCAATATCTTTGTTTAGTTCTGTAAATGCTAATGTTAATTTGTGTACAAAAGGTGATGTTACAGAAAGTATCTTCTCGAACTTTGGTAGCACTCATAAAATTGGTTGCATACTACTCTTAATCATATGGAAAGTAAAATAATAAGGTTTACATCAAGTTATCACATAGCAGTTTTCAGCAAAATTCAACTCCGCACTCTATCGAGCTCAATGCATTACCTTCTATTCTATGCATTTTCTCTTAAGGATGTGGACATAACAACTCATTGTGAGCTGGAATTGTATAGATATTGCCTGTATACTTCTCAGAGCCATGGAATACTCAAATGCAAGATGAATTCAGGAACCTACCTCATAACATTCAGACTGGGATAGGCAATATCTTTGTTTGTTCTGTAAATGCTAATGTTCCATTGTGTACAAAAGGTGATGTTACAGAAAGTATCTCGAAAATTGGTAAAACACTCATAAAATTGGTTGCACACTACTCTAAATCATATGGTAAGCAAAATAATAAGGTTTACATCAAGTTAGCGCATAGCAGTTTTCAGCAAAATTCAACTCTACACTCTATCGAGCTCAATGCATTACCTTCTATTCTATGCATTTTCTGTTAAGGATAGGACATAACAACTCATTGTGAGCTGGAATTGTATAGATATTGCCTGTATACTTGTCAGAGCCATGGAATACTCATATGCAAGACGAATTCAGGAACCTACCTCATAACATTCAGAGTGGTGCAGGCAATATCTTTGTTTAGTTCTGTAAACGCTAATGGTCCATTGTGTACAAAGGATGATGTTACAGAAAGTATCTTCTCGAACTTTGGTAGAATACTCATGAAATTGGTTGCATACTACTCTTAATCATATGGAAAGTAAAATAATAATGTTTACATCAAGTTATCACATAGTAGTTTTCAGCAAAATTCAACTCTACCCTCTATTGATCTCAATGCAATACCTTATATACCATGCATTTTCAGTTAAGGACGAGGACATAACAACTCAAGTTGAGCTGGATTTGCATTGATATTGCCTGTATACTTGTCAGAGCCCTGGAATACTCAAAGGCAAGACGAATTCAGGAACCTACCTCATAACATTCAGAGTGGTATTGGCAATATCTTTGCTTGTTCTGAAAAAGCTAATGATCCATTGTGTGCAAAAGGTGATGTTACAGAAAGTATCTTCTCGAACATTGGTAGAACACTCATAAAATTGGTTGCATACTACTCTAAATCATATGGAAAGTAAAATAATAAGCTTTACATCAAGTTAGCGCATAGCAGTTTTCAGCAAAATTCAGCTCTACACTCTATCGACCTCAATGCATTACCATCTATTGTATGCATTTTCTGTTAAGGATAGGACATAACAACTCATTGTAAGCTGGAATTGTATAGATATTGCCTGTATACTTGACAGAGCCATGGAATACTCATATGCAAGACGAATTCAGAGACCTACCTCATAACATTCAGAGCGGTACAGGCAATAACTTTGTTTAGTTCTTTAAACGCTAATGTTCCATTGTGTACAAAACTTGATGTTACTGAAAGTATCTTCTTCCACATTGGTAGAACACTCATAAAATTGGTTCCATACTACTCTAAATCATACGGAAAGTAAAATAATAAGGCTTACATCAAGTTCTCACATAGCAGTTTTCAGCAAAATTCAACTCTACACTCTATCGAGCTCAATGCATTACCTTCTATTCTATGCATTTTCTGTTAAGGATAGGACATAACAACTCATTGTGAGCTGGAATTGTATAGATATTGCCTGTATACTTGTCAGAGCCATGGAATACTCATATGCAAAACGAATTCAGAGACCTACCTCATAACATTCAGAGCGGTACAGGCAATATCTTTGTTTAGTTCTGTAAACGCTAATGTTCCATTGTGTACAAAACGTGATGTTACTGAAAGTATCTTCCCGACCATTGGTAGAACACTCAAAAAATTGGTTGCATACTACTCTAAATCTTATGGAAAGTAAAATTATAAGGCTTACATCAAGTTATCTCATAGCAGTTTTCAGCAAAATTCAACTCCACACTCTATCGAGCTCAATGCATTACCATCTATTCTATGCTTTTTCTGTTAAGGATAGGACATAACAACTCATTGTGAGCTGGAATTGTATAGATATTGCCTGTATACTTGTCACAGCCATGGAATACTCAAATGCAAGACGAATTCAGGAACCTACCTTATAACATTCAGAGTGGTACAGGCAATATCTTTGTTTAGTTCTGTAAATGCTAATGTTAATTTGTGTACAAAAGGTGATGTTACAGAATGTATCTTCTCGAACTTTGGTAGAACACTCATAAAATTGGTTGCATACTACTCTTAATCATATGGAAAGTAAAATAATAAGGTTTACATCAAGTTATCACATAGCAGTTTTCAGCAAAATTCAACTCCGCACTCTATCGAGCTCAATGCATTACCTTCTATTCTATGCATTTTCTCTTAAGGATGTGGACATAACAACTCATTGTGAGCTGGAATTGTATAGATATTGCCTGTATACTTCTCAGAGCCATGGAATACTCAAATGCAAGATGAATTCAGGAACCTACCTCATAACATTCAGACTGGGATAGGCAATATCTTTGTTTGTTCTGTAAATGCTAATGTTCCATTGTGTAGAAAAGGTGATGTTACAGAAAGTATCTCGAAAATTGGTAAAACACTCATAAAATTGGTTGCACACTACTCTAAATCATATGGTAAGCAAAATAATAAGGTTTACATCAAGTTAGCGCATAGCAGTTTTCAGCAAAATTCAACTCTACACTCTATCGAGCTCAATGCATTACCTTCTATTCTATGCATTTTCTGTTAAGGATAGGACATAACAACTCATTGTGAGCTGGAATTGTATAGATATTGCCTGTATACTTGTCAGAGCCATGGAATACTCATATGCAAGACGAATTCAGGAACCTACCTCATAACATTCAGAGTGGTGCAGGCAATATCTTTGTTTAGTTCTGTAAACGCTAATGGTCCATTGTGTACAAAGGATGATGTTACAGAAAGTATCTTCTCGAACTTTGGTAGAACACTCATGAAATTGGCTGCATACTACTCTTAATCATATGGAAAGTAAAATAATAATGTTTACATCAAGTTATCACATAGTAGTTTTCAGCAAAATTCAACTCTACCCTCTATTGATCTCAATGCAATACCTTATATACCATGCATTTTCAGTTAAGGACGAGGACATAACAACTCAAGTTGAGCTGGATTTGCATTGATATTGCCTGTATACTTGTCAGAGCCCTGGAATACTCAAAGGCAAGACGAATTCAGGAACCTACCTCATAACATTCAGAGTGGTATTGGCAATATCTTTGCTTGTGCTGAAAAAGCTAATGATCCATTGTGTGCAAAAGGTGATGTTACAGAAAGTATCTTCTCGAACATTTGTAGAACACTCATAAAATTGGTTGCATACTACTCTAAATCATATGGAAAGTAAAATAATAAGCTTTACATCAAGTTAGCGCATAGCAGTTTTCAGCAAAATTCAGCTCTACACTCTATCGACCTCAATGCATTACCATCTATTCTATGCATTTTCTGTTAAGGATAGGACATAACAACTCATTGTAAGCTGGAATTGTATAGATATTGCCTGTATACTTGTCAGAGCCATGGAATACTCATATGCAAGACGAATTCAGAGACCTACCTCATAACATTCAGAGCGGTACAGGCAATATCTTTGTTTAGTTCTGTAAACGCTAATGTTCCATTGTGTACAAAACGTGATGTTACTGAAAGTATCTTCCCGACCATTGGTAGAACACTCAAAAAATTGGTTGCATACTACTCTAAATCTTATGGAAAGTAAAATTATAAGGCTTACATCAAGTTATCTCATAGCAGTTTTCAGCAAAATTCAACTCTACACTCTATCGAGCTCATGCATTACCTTCTATTCTATGCATTTTCACTTAAGGATGTGGACATAACAACTCATTGTGAGCTGGAATTGTATAGATATTGCCTGTATACTTGTCAGAGCCATGGAATACACAAGTGCAAGATGAATTCAGGAACCTGCCTCATAACATTCAGAGTGGTATAGGCAATATCTTTGTTCTGTAAACGCTAATGGTCCATTGTGTACAAAGGGTGAAGTTACAGAAATTATCTTCTCGAACTTTGGTAGAACACTCATAAAATTGGTTGCATACTACTCTTAATCATATGGAAAGTAAAATAATAAGGTTTACATCAAGTTATCACATAGCAGTTTTCAGCAAAATTCAACTCTACACTCTATCGAGCTCAATGCATTACCTTCTATTCTATGCATTTTCTCTTAAGGATGTGGACATAAGAACTCATTGTGAGCTGGAATTGTATAGATATTGCCTGTATACTTGTCAGAGCCATGGAATACTCAAATGCAAGACGAATTCAGGAACCTACCTTATAACATTCAGAGTGGTACAGGCAATATCTTTGTTTAGTTCTGTAAATGCTAATGTTAATTTGTGTACAAAAGGTGATGTTACAGAAAGTATCTTCTCGAACTTTGGTAGAACACTCATAAAATTGGTTGCATACTACTCTTAATCATATGGAAAGTAAAATAATAAGGTTTACATCAAGTTATCACATAGCAGTTTTCAGCAAAATTCAACTCCGCACTCTATCGAGCTCAATGCATTACCTTCTATTCTATGCATTTTCTCTTAAGGATGTGGACATAACAACTCATTGTGAGCTGGAATTGTATAGATATTGCCTGTATACTTCTCAGAGCCATGGAATACTCAAATGCAAGATGAATTCAGGAACCTACCTCATAACATTCAGACTGGGATAGGCAATATCTTTGTTTGTTCTGTAAATGCTAATGTTCCATTGTGTACAAAAGGTGATGTTACAGAAAGTATCTCGAAAATTGGTAAAACACTCATAAAATTGGTTGCACACTACTCTAAATCATATGGAAAGTAAAATAATAAGCTTTACATCAAGTTAGCGCATAGCAGTTTTCAGCAAAATTCAGCTCTACACTCTATCGACCTCAATGCATTACCATCTATTCTATGCATTTTCTGTTAAGGATAGGACATAACAACTCATTGTGAGCTGGAATTGTATAGATATTGCCTGTATACTTGTCAGAGCCATGGAATACTCATATGCAAGACGAATTCAGAGACCTACCTCATAACATTCAGAGTGGTACAGGCAATATCTTTGTTTAGTTCTGTAAATGCTAATGTTAATTTGTGTACAAAAGGTGATGTTACAGAAAGTATCTTCTCGAACTTTGGTAGAACACTCATAAAATTGGTTGCATACTACTCTTAATCATATGGAAAGTAAAATAATAAGGTTTACATCAAGTTATCACATAGCAGTTTTCAGCAAAATTCAACTCCACACTCTATCGAGCTCAATGCATTACCATCTATTCTATGCTTTTTCTGTTAAGGATATGACATAACAACTCATTGTGAGCTGGAATTGTATAGATATTGCCTGTATACTTGTCACAGCCATGGAATACTCATATGCAAGACGAATTCAAAGACCTACCTCATAACATTCAGAGCGGTACAGGCTATATCTTTGTTTAGTTCTGTAAACGCTAATGTTCCATTGTGTACAAAACGTGATGTTACTGAAAGTATCTTCCCGACCATTGGTAGAACACTCAAAAAATTGGTTGCATACTACTCTAAATCTTATGGAAAGTAAAATAATAAGGCTTACATCAAGTTATCTCATAGCAGTTTTCAGCAAAATTCAACTCTACTCTCTATCGAGCTCAATGCATTACCTTCTATTCTATGCATTTTCTCTTAAGGATGTGGACATAACAACTCATTGTGAGCTGGATTTGTATAGATATTGCCTGTAAACTTGTCACAGCCATGGAATACTCAAATGCAAGAGGAATTCAGGAACCTACCTTATAACATTCAGAGTGGTACAGGCAATATCTTTGTTTAGTTCTGTAAATGCTAATGTTAATTTGTGTACAAAAGGTGATGTTACAGAAAGTATCTCGAAAATTGGTAAAACACTCATAAAATTGGTTGCACACTACTCTAAATCATATGGTAAGCAAAATAATAAGGTTTACATCAAGTTAGCGCATAGCAGTTTTCAGCAAAATTCAACTCTACACTCTATCGAGCTCAATGCATTACCTTCTATTCTATGCATTTTCTGTTAAGGATAGGACATAACAACTCATTGTGAGCTGGAATTGTATAGATATTGCCTGTATACTTGTCAGAGCCATGGAATACTCATATGCAAGACGAATTCAGAGACCTACCTCATAACATTCAGAGTGGTACAGGCAATATCTTTGTTTAGTTCTGTAAATGCTAATGTTAATTTGTGTACAAAAGGTGATGTTACAGAAAGTATCTTCTCGAACTTTGGTAGAACACTCATAAAATTGGTTGCATACTACTCTTAATCATATGGAAAGTAAAATAATAAGGTTTACATCAAGTTATCACATAGCAGTTTTCAGCAAAATTCAACTCCACACTCTATCGAGCTCAATGCATTACCATCTATTCTATGCTTTTTCTGTTAAGGATAGGACATAACAACTCATTGTGAGCTGGAATTGTATAGATATTGCCTGTATACTTCTCAGAGCCATGGAATACTCAAATGCAAGATGAATTCAGGAACCTACCTCATAACATTCAGACTGGGATAGGCAATATCTTTGTTTGTTCTGTAAATGCTAATGTTCCATTGTGTACAAAAGGTGATGTTACAGAAAGTATCTCGAAAATTGGTAAAACACTCATAAAATTGGTTGCACACTACTCTAAATCATATGGTAAGCAAAATAATAAGGTTTACATCAAGTTAGCGCATAGCAGTTCTCAGCAAAATTCAACTCTACACTCTATCGAGCTCAATGCATTACCTTCTATTCTATGCATTTTCTGTTAAGGATAGGACATAACAACTCATTGTGAGCTGGAATTGTATAGATATTGCCTGTATACTTGTCAGAGCCATGGAATACTCATATGCAAGACGAATTCAGTAACCTACCTCATAACATTCAGAGTGGTGCAGGCAATATCTTTGTTTAGTTCTGTAAACGCTAATGGTCCATTGTGTACAAAGGGTGATGTTACAGAAAGTATCTTCTCGAACTTTGGTAGAACACTCATGAAATTGGTTGCATACTACTCTTAATCATATGGAAAGTAAAATAATAATGTTTACATCAAGTTATCACATAGTAGTTTTCAGCAAAATTCAACTCTACCCTCTATTGATCTCAATGCAATACCTTATATACCATGCATTTTCAGTTAAGGACGAGGACATAACAACTCAAGTTGAGCTGGATTTGCATTGATATTGCCTGTATACTTGTCAGAGCCCTGGAATACTCAAAGGCAAGACGAATTCAGGAACCTACCTCATAACATTCAGAGTGGTATTGGCAATATCTTTGCTTGTTCTGAAAAAGCTAATGATCCATTGTGTGCAAAAGGTGATGTTACAGAAAGTATCTTCTCGAACATTGGTAGAACACTCATAAAATTGGTTGCATACTACTCTAAATCATATGGAAAGTAAAATAATAAGCTTTACATCAAGTTAGCGCATAGCAGTTTTCAGCAAAATTCAGCTCTACACTCTATCGACCTCAATGCATTACCATCTATTCTATGCATTTTCTGTTAAGGATAGGACATAACAACTCATTGTGAGCTGGAATTGTATAGATATTGCCTGTATACTTGTCAGAGCCATGGAATACTCATATGCAAGACGAATTCAGAGACCTACCTCATAACATTCAGAGCGGTACAGGCAATAACTTTGTTTAGTTCTTTAAACGCTAATGTTCCATTGTGTACAAAACTTGATGTTACTGAAAGTATCTTCTTGCACATTGGTAGAACACTCATAAAATTGGTTCCATACTACTCTAAATCATACGGAAAGTAAAATAATAAGGCTTACATCAAGTTCTCACATAGCAGTTTTCAGCAAAATTCAACTCTACACTCTATCGAGCTCAATGCATTACCTTCTATTCTATGCATTTTCTGTTAAGGATAGGACATAACAACTCATTGTGAGCTGGAATTGTATAGATATTGCCTGTATACTTGTCAGAGCCATGGAATACTCATATGCAAGACGAATTCAGAGACCTACCTCATAACATTCAGAGTGGTACAGGCAATATCTTTGTTTAGTTCTGTAAATGCTAATGTTAATTTGTGTACAAAAGGTGATGTTACAGAAAGTATCTTCTCGAACTTTGGTAGAACACTCATAAAATTGGTTGCATACTACTCTTAATCATATGGAAAGTAAAATAATAAGGTTTACATCAAGTTATCACATAGCAGTTTTCAGCAAAATTCAACTCCACACTCTATCGAGCTCAATGCATTACCATCTATTCTATGCTTTTTCTGTTAAGGATATGACATAACAACTCATTGTGAGCTGGAATTGTATAGATATTGCCTGTATACTTGTCACAGCCATGGAATACTCAAATGCAAGACGAATTCAGGAACCTACCTTATAACATTCAGAGTGGTACAGGCAATATCTTTGTTTAGTTCTGTAAATGCTAATGTTAATTTGTGTACAAAAGGTGATGTTACAGAAAGTATCTTCTCGAACTTTGGTAGAACACTCATAAAATTGGTTGCATACTACTCTTAATCATATGGAAAGTAAAATAATAAGGTTTACATCAAGTTATCACATAGCAGTTTTCAGCAAAATTCAACTCCGCACTCTATCGAGCTCAATGCATTACCTTCTATTCTATGCATTTTCTCTTAAGGATGTGGACATAACAACTCATTGTGAGCTGGAATTGTATAGATATTGCCTGTATACTTCTCAGAGCCATGGAATACTCAAATGCAAGATGAATTCAGGAACCTACCTCATAACATTCAGACTGGGATAGGCAATATCTTTGTTTGTTCTGTAAATGCTAATGTTCCATTGTGTACAAAAGGTGATGTTACAGAAAGTATCTCGAAAATTGGTAAAACACTCATAAAATTGGTTGCACACTACTCTAAATCATATGGTAAGCAAAATAATAAGGTTTACATCAAGTTAGCGCATAGCAGTTTTCAGCAAAATTCAACTCTACACTCTATCGAGCTCAATGCATTACCTTCTATTCTATGCATTTTCTGTTAAGGATAGGACATAACAACTCATTGTGAGCTGGAATTGTATAGATATTGCCTGTATACTTGTCAGAGCCATGGAATACTCATATGCAAGACGAATTCAGGAACCTACCTCATAACATTCAGAGTGGTGCAGGCAATATCTTTGTTTAGTTCTGTAAACGCTAATGGTCCATTGTGTACAAAGGATGATGTTACAGAAAGTATCTTCTCGAACTTTGGTAGAATACTCATGAAATTGGTTGCATACTACTCTTAATCATATGGAAAGTAAAATAATAATGTTTACATCAAGTTATCACATAGTAGTTTTCAGCAAAATTCAACTCTACCCTCTATTGATCTCAATGCAATACCTTATATACCATGCATTTTCAGTTAAGGACGAGGACATAACAACTCAAGTTGAGCTGGATTTGCATTGATATTGCCTGTATACTTGTCAGAGCCCTGGAATACTCAAAGGCAAGACGAATTCAGGAACCTACCTCATAACATTCAGAGTGGTATTGGCAATATCTTTGCTTGTTCTGAAAAAGCTAATGATCCATTGTGTGCAAAAGGTGATGTTACAGAAAGTATCTTCTCGAACATTGGTAGAACACTCATAAAATTGGTTGCATACTACTCTTAATCATATGGAAAGTAAAATAATAAGGTTTACATCAAGTTATCACATAGCAGTTTTCAGCAAAATTCAACTCTACACTCTATCGAGCTCAATGCATTACCTTCTATTCTATGCATTTTCTCTTAAGGATGTGGACATAAGAACTCATTGTGAGCTGGAATTGTATAGATATTGCCTGTATACTTGTCAGAGCCATGGAATACTCAAATGCAAGACGAATTCAGGAACCTACCTTATAACATTCAGAGTGGTACAGGCAATATCTTTGTTTAGTTCTGTAAATGCTAATGTTAATTTGTGTACAAAAGGTGATGTTACAGAAAGTATCTTCTCGAACTTTGGTAGAACACTCATAAAATTGGTTGCATACTACTCTTAATCATATGGAAAGTAAAATAATAAGGTTTACATCAAGTTATCACATAGCAGTTTTCAGCAAAATTCAACTCCGCACTCTATCGAGCTCAATGCATTACCTTCTATTCTATGCATTTTCTCTTAAGGATGTGGACATAACAACTCATTGTGAGCTGGAATTGTATAGATATTGCCTGTATACTTCTCAGAGCCATGGAATACTCAAATGCAAGATGAATTCAGGAACCTACCTCATAACATTCAGACTGGGATAGGCAATATCTTTGTTTGTTCTGTAAATGCTAATGTTCCATTGTGTACAAAAGGTGATGTTACAGAAAGTATCTCGAAAATTGGTAAAACACTCATAAAATTGGTTGCACACTACTCTAAATCATATGGTAAGCAAAATAATAAGGTTTACATCAAGTTAGCGCATAGCAGATTTCAGCAAAATTCAACTCTACTCTCTATCGAGCTCAATGCATTACCTTCTATTCTATGCATTTTCTCTTAAGGATGTGGACATAACAACTCATTGTGAGCTGGAATTGTATAGATATTGCCTGTATACTTCTCAGAGCCATAGAATACGCAAATGCAAGATGAATTCAGGAACCTACCTCATAACATTCAGAGTGGTGCAGGCAATATCTTTGTTTAGTTCTGTAAACGCTAATGGTCCATTGTGTACAAAGGGTGATGTTACAGAAAGTATCTTCTCGAACTTTGGTAGAACACTCATAAAATTGGTTGCATACTACTCTTAATCATATGGAAAGTAAAATAATAATGTTTACATCAAGTTATCACATAGTAGTTTTCAGCAAAATTCAACTCTACCCTCTATTGATCTCAATGCAATACCTTATATACCATGCATTTTCACTTAAGGACGAGGACATAACAACTCAAGTTGAGCTGGATTTGCATTGATATTGCCTGTATACTTGTCAGAGCCCTGGAATACTCAAAGGCAAGACGAATTCAGGAACCTACCTCATAACATTCAGAGTGGTATGGGCAATATCTTTGCTTGTTCTGAAAAAGCTAATGATCCATTGTGTGCAAAAGGTGATGTTACAGAAAGTATCTTCTCGAACATTGGTAGAACACTCATAAAATTGGTTGCATACTACTCTAAATCATATGGAAAGTAAAATAATAAGCTTTACATCAAGTTAGCGCATAGCAGTTTTCAGCAAAATTCAGCTCTACACTCTATCGACCTCAATGCATTACCATCTATTGTATGCATTTTCTGTTAAGGATAGGACATAACAACTCATTGTAAGCTGGAATTGTATAGATGTTGCCTGTATACTTGACAGAGCCATGGAATACTCATATGCAAGACGAATTCAGAGACCTACCTCATAACATTCAGAGCGGTACAGGCAATATCTTTGTTTAGTTCTGTAAACGCTAATGTTCCATTGTGTACAAAATGTGATGTTATTGAAAGTATCTTCTTGCACATTGGTAGAACACTCATAAAATTGGTTCCATACTACTCTAAATCATACGGAAAGTAAAATAATAAGGCTTACATCAAGTTCTCACATAGCAGTTTTCAGCAAAATTCAACTCTACACTCTATCGAGCTCAATGCATTACCTTCTATTCTATGCATTTTCTGTTAAGGATAGGACATAACAACTCATTGTGAGCTGGAATTGTATAGATATTGCCTGTATACTTGTCAGAGCCATGGAATACTCATATGCAAGACGAATTCAGAGACCTACCTCATAACATTCAGAGCGGTACAGGCAATATCTTTGTTTAGTTCTGTAAACGCTAATGTTCCATTGTGTATAAAACGTGATGTTACTGAAAGTACCTTCCCGACCATTGGTAGAACACTCAAAAAATTGGTTGCATACTACTCTAAATCTTATGGAAAGTAAAATTATAAGGCTTACATCATGTTATCTCATAGCAGTTTTCAGCAAAATTCAACTCTACACTCTATCGAGCTCATGCATTACCTTCTATTCTATGCATTTTCACAAGGATGTGGACATAACAACTCATTGTGAGCTTTAATTGTATAGATATTGCCTGTATACATGTCAGAGCCATGGAATACACTAGTGGAAGACGAATTCAGGAACCTACCTTATAACATTCAGAGTGGTACAGGCAATATCTTTGTTTAGTTCTGTAAATGCTAATGTTAATTTGTGTACAAAAGGTGATGTTACAGAAAGTATCTTCTCGAACTTTGGTAGAACACTCATAAAATTGGTTGCATACTACTCTTAATCATATGGAAAGTAAAATAATAAGGTTTACATCAAGTTATCACATAGCAGTTTTCAGCAAAATTCAACTCCGCACTCTATCGAGCTCAATGCATTACCTTCTATTCTATGCATTTTCTCTTAAGGATGTAGACATAACAACTCATTGTGAGCTGGAATTGTATAGATATTGCCTGTATACTTCTCAGAGCCATGGAATACTCAAATGCAAGATGAATTCAGGAACCTACCTCATAACATTCAGACTGGGATAGGCAATATCTTTGTTTGTTCTGTAAATGCTAATGTTCCATTGTGTACAAAAGGTGATGTTACAGAAAGTATCTCGAAAATTGGTAAAACACTCATAAAATTGGTTGCACACTACTCTAAATCATATGGTAAGCAAAATAATAAGGTTTACATCAAGTTAGCGCATAGCAGTTTTCAGCAAAATTCAACTCTACACTCTATCGAGCTCAATGCATTACCTTCTATTCTATGCATTTTCTGTTAAGGATAGGACATAACAACTCATTGTGAGCTGGAATTGTATAGATATTGCCTGTATACTTGTCAGAGCCATGGAATACTCATATGCAAGACGAATTCAGAGACCTACCTCATAACATTCAGAGCGGTACAGGCAATATCTTTGTTTAGTTCTGTAAACGCTAATGTTCCATTGTGTACAAAACGTGATGTTACTGAAAGTATCTTCCCGACCATTGGTAGAACACTCAAAAAATTGGTTGCATACGACTCTAAATCTTATGGCAAGTAAAATAATAAGGCTTACATCAAGTTATCTCATAGCAGTTTTCAGCAAAATTCAACTCTACTCTCTATTGATCTCAATGCAATACCTTATATACCATGCATTTTCAGTTAAGGACGAGGACATAACAACTCAAGTTGAGCTGGATTTGCATTGATATTGCCTGTATACTTGTCAGAGCCCTGGAATACTCAAAGGCAAGACGAATTCAGGAACCTACCTCATAACATTCAGAGTGGTATTGGCAATATCTTTGCTTGTTCTGAAAAAGCTAATGATCCATTGTGTGCAAAAGGTGATGTTACAGAAAGTATCTTCTCGAACATTGGTAGAACACTCATAAAATTGGTTGCATACTACTCTAAATCATATGGAAAGTAAAATAATAAGCTTTACATCAAGTTAGCGCATAGCAGTTTTCAGCAAAATTCAGCACTACACTCTATCGACCTCAATGCATTACCATCTATTGTATGCATTTTCTGTTAAGGATAGGACATAACAACTCATTGTAAGCTGGAATTGTATAGATGTTGCCTGTATACTTGACAGAGCCATGGAATACTCATATGCAAGACGAATTCAGAGACCTACCTCATAACATTCAGAGCGGTACAGGCAATATCTTTGTTTAGTTCTGTAAACGCTAATGTTCCATTGTGTACAAAACGTGATGTTACAGAAAGTATCTTCTCGAACATTGGTAGAACACTCATAAAACTGGTTGCATACTGTTCTAAATCATATGGAAAGTAAAATAATGAGGTTTACATCAAGTTATCACATAGTAGTTTTCAGCAAATTTCAACTCTACACTCTATTGATCTCAATGCATTACCTTCTATTCTATGCATTTTCTCTTAAGGATGTGGACATAACAACTCATTGTGAGCTGGAATTGTATAGATATTGCCTGTATACTTCTCAGAGCCATGGAATACTCAAATGCAAGATGAATTCAGGAACCTACCTCATAACATTCAGACTGGGATAGGCAATATCTTTGTTTGTTCTGTAAATGCTAATGTTCCATTGTGTACAAAAGGTGATGTTACAGAAAGTATCTCGAAAATTGGTAAAGCACTCATAACATTGGTTGCACACTACTCTAAATCATATGGTAAGCAAAATAATAAGGTTTACATCAAGTTAGCGCATAGCAGTTTTCAGCAAAATTCAACTCTACACTCTATCGAGCTCAATGCATTACCTTCTATTCTATGCATTTTCTGTTAAGGATAGGACATAACAACTCATTGTGAGCTGGAATTGTATAGATATTGCCTGTATACTTGTCCGAGCCATGGAATACTCATATGCAAGACGAATTCAGAGACCTACCTCATAACATTCAGAGCGGTACAGGCAATATCTTTGTTTAGTTCTGTAAACGCTAATGTTCCATTGTGTACAAAACGTGATGTTACTGAAAGTATCTTCCCGACCATTGGTAGAACACTCATAAAATTGGTTGCATACTACTCTAAATCTTATGGAAAGTAAAATAATAAGGCTTACATCAAGTTATCTCATAGCAGTTTTCAGCAAAATTCAACTCTACTCTCTATCGAGCTCAATGCATTACCTTCTATTCTATGCATTTTCTCTTAAGGATGTGGACATAACAACTCATTGTGAGCTGGAATTGTATAGATATTGGCTGTATACTCGTCAAAGCCATGGAATAATCATATGCAAGACGAATTCAGAGACCTACCTCATAACATTCAGAGCGGTACAGGCAATATCTTTGTTTAGTTCTGCAAACGCTAATGTTCCATTGTGTACAAAACGTGATGTTACTGAAAGTATCTTCCCGACCATTGGTAGAACACTCAAAAAATTGGTTGCATACTACTTTAAATCTTATGGAAAGTAAATAATAAGGCTTATATCAAGTTATCTCATAGCAGTTTTCAGCAAAATTCAACCTTACTCTCTATTGATCTCACAGCAATACCTTATATTCCATGCATTTTCAGTTAAGGATAGGACATAACAACTCAGGGTGAGCTGGAATTGCATAGATATTGCCTGTATACTTGTCAGAGCCATGGAATACTCAAAGGCAAGACGATTTCAGAGACCTACCTCATAACATTCAGAGCGGTACAGGCAATATCTTTCTTTAGTTCTGTAAACGCTAATGTTCCATTGTGTACAAAACGTGATGTTACAGAAATTATCTTCTCGAACTTTGGTAGAACACTCATAAAACTGGTTGCATACTGTTCTAAATCATATGGAAAGTAAAATAATAAGGTTTACATCAAGTTAGCACATAGCAGTTTTCAGCAAAATTCAACTCTACACTCTATCGAGCTCAATGCATTACCTTCTATTCTATCCATTTTCTATTAAGGATAGGACATAACAACACAGGGTGAGCTGGAATTGTATAGATATTGCCTGTATACTTGTCAGAGCCATGGAATACTCATATGCAAGACGAATTCAGAGACCTACCTCATAACATTCAGAGCGGTACAGGCAATATCTTTGTTTAGTTCTGTAAACGCTAATGTTCCATTGTGTACAAAACGTGATGTTACAGAAAGTATCTTCTCGAACATTGGTAGAACACTCATAAAACGAGTTGCATACTGTTCTAAATCATATGGAAAGTAAAATAATAAGGTTCACATCAAGTTATCACATAGCAGTTTTCAGCAAAATTCAACTCTACACTCTACTGAGCTGAAAGCATTACCTTATATTGCATGCATTTTCTGTTAAGGACGAGGACATAACAACTCAGGGTGAGCTGGAATTTTATAGATATTGCCTGTATACATGTCAGAGCAATGGAATACACAAGTGCAAGATGAATTTAGGAACCTACCTCATAACATTCAGAGTGGTATAGGCAATATCTTTGTTCTGTAAACGCTAATGGTCCATTGTGTACAAAAGGTGATGTTACAGAAAGTAGCTTCTCGAACTTTGGTACAACACTCATAAAATTGGTTGCATACTACTCTTAATCATATGGAAAGTAAAATAATGAGGTTTACATCAAGTTATCATAGTAGTTTTCAGCAAATTTCAACTCTACACTCTATCGTGCTCAATGCAATACCTTCTATTTATTCATTTTCTGTTAAGGATAGGACATAACAACTCATTGTGAGCTGGAATTGTATAGATATTGCCTGTATACTTCTCAGAGCCATAGAATACGCAAATGCAAGATGAATTCAGGAACCTACCTCATAACATTCAGAGTGGTGCAGGCAATATCTTTGTTTAGTTCTGTAAACGCTAATGGTCCATTGTGTACAAAGGGTGATGTTACAGAAAGTATCTTCTCGAACTTTGGTAGAACACTCATAAAATTGTTTGCATACTACTCTTAATCTTATGGAAAGTAAAATAATAAGTCTTACATCAAGTTATCTTATAGCAGTTTTCAGCAAAATTCAACTCTACTCTCTATTGATCTCAAAGCAATACCTTATATTCCATGCATTTTCAGTTAAGGATAGGACATAACAACTCATTGTGAGCTGGAATTGCATAGATATTGCCTGTATACTTGTCAGAGCCATGGAATACTCAAAGGCAAGACGAATTCAGGAACCTATCTCATAACATTCAGAGCGGTACAGGCAATAACTTTGTTTTGTTCTGTAAACGCTAATGTTCCATTGTGTACAAAACTTGATGTTACTGAAAGTATCTTCTTGCACATTGGTAGAACACTCATAAAATTGGTTCCATACTACTCTAAATCATACGGAAAGTAAAATAATAAGGCTTACATCAAGTTCTCACATAGCAGTTTTCAGCAAAATTCAACTCTACACTCTATCGAGCTCAATGCATTACCTTCTATTCTATGCATTTTCTGTTAAGGATAGGACATAACAACTCATTGTGAGCTGGAATTGTATAGATATTGCCTGTATACTTGTCAGAGCCATGGAATACTCATATTCAAGACGAATTCAGAGACCTACCTCATAACATTCAGAGCGGTACAGGCAATATCTTTGTTTAGTTCTGTAAACGCTAATGTTCCATTGTGTACAAAACGTGATGTTACTGAAAGTATCTTCCCGACCATTGGTAGAACACTCAAAAAATTGCTTGCATACTACTCTAAATCTTATGGAAAGTAAAATAATAAGGCTTACATCAAGTTATCTCATAGCAGTTTTCAGCAAAATTCAACTCTACACTCTACTGAGCTGAAAGCATTACCTTATATTCCATGCATTTTCTGTTAAGGTCAAGGACATAACAACTCAGGGTGAGCTGGAATTTTATAGATATTGCCTGTATACTTGTCAGAGCAATGGAATACACAAGTGCAAGATGAATTCAGGAACTTACCTCATAACATTCAGAGTGGTATAGGCAATATCTTTGTTTAGTTCTGTAAATGCTAATGTTAATTTGTGTACAAAAGGTGATGTTACAGAAAGTATCTTCTCGAACTTTGGTAGAACACTCATAAAATTGGTTGCATACTACTCTTAATCATATGGAAAGTAAAATAATAAGGTTTACATCAAGTTATCACATAGCAGTTTTCAGCAAAATTCAACTCCGCACTCTATCGAGCTCAATGCATTACCTTCTATTCTATGCATTTTCTCTTAAGGATGTGGACATAACAACTCATTGTGAGCTGGAATTGTATAGATATTGCCTGTATACTTCTCAGAGCCATGGAATACTCAAATGCAAGATGAATTCAGGAACCTACCTCATAACATTCAGACTGGGATAGGCAATATCTTTGTTTGTTCTGTAAATGCTAATGTTCCATTGTGTACAAAAGGTGATGTTACAGAAAGTATCTCGAAAATTGGTAAAACACTCATAAAATTGGTTGCACACTACTCTAAATCATATGGTAAGCAAAATAATAAGGTTTACATCAAGTTAGCGCATAGCAGTTTTCAGCAAAATTCAACTCTACACTCTATCTAGCTCAATGCATTACCTTCTATTCTATGCATTTTCTGTTAAGGATAGGACATAACAACTCATTGTGAGCTGGAATTGTATAGATATTGCCTGTATACTTGTCAGAGCCATGGAATACTCATATGCAAGACGAATTCAGAGACCTACCTCATAACATTCAGAGCGGTACAGGCAATATCTTTGTTTAGTTCTGTAAACGCTAATGTTCCATTGTGTACAAAACGTGATGTTACTGAAAGTATCTTCCCGACCATTGGTAGAACACTCAAAAAATTGGTTGCATACTACTCTAAATCTTATGGAAAGTAAAATAATAAGGCTTACATCAAGTTATCTCATAGCAGTTTTCAGCAAAATTCAACTCTACTCTCTATCGAGCTCAATGCATTACCTTCTATTCTATGCATTTTCTCTTAAGGATGTGGACATAACAACTCATTGTGAGCTGGAATTGTATAGATATTGCCTGTATACTCGTCAAAGCCATGGAATACTCATATGCAAGACGAATTCAGAGACCTACCTCATAACATTCAGAGCGGTACAGGCAATATCTTTGTTTAGTTTTGTAAACGCTAATGTTCCATTGTGTACAAAACGTGATGTTACTGAAAGTATCTTCCCGACCATTGGTAGAACACTCAAAAAATTGGTTGCATACTACTTTAAATCTTATGGAAAGTAAAATAATAAGGCTTACATCAAGTTATCTCATAGCAGTTTTCAGCAAAATTCAACTTTACTCTTTATTGATCTCACAGCAATACCTTATATTCCATGCATTTTCAGTTAAGGATAGGACATAACAACTCATTGTGAGCTGGAATTGTATAGATATTGCCTGTATACTTGTCAGAGCCATGGAATACTCATATGCAAGACGAATTCAGAGACCTACCTCATAACATTCATAGCGGTATAGGCAATATCTTTGTTCTGTAAACGCTAATGGTCCATTGTGTACAAAGGGTGATGTTACAGAAATTATCTTCTCGAACTTTGGTAGAACACTCATCAAATTGGTTGCATACTACTCTTAATCATATGGAAAGTAAAATAATAAGGTTCACATCAAGTTATCACATAGCAGGTTTCAGCAAAATTCAACTCTACACTCTACTGAGCTGAAAGCATTACCTTATATTCCATGCATTTTCTGTTAAGGACGAGGACATAACAACTCAGGGTGAGCTGGAATTTTATAGATATTGCCTGTATACATGTCAGAGCAATGGAATACACAAGTGGAAGATGAATTTAGGAACCTACCTCATAACATTCAGAGTGGTATAGGCAATATCTTTGTTCTGTAAACGCTAATGGTCCATTGTGTACAAAAGGTGATGTTACAGAAAGTAGCTTCTCGAACTTTGGTAGAACACTCATAAAATTGGTTGCATACTACTCTTAATCATATGGAAAGTAAAATAATGAGGTTTACATCAAGTTATCATAGTAGTTTTCAGCAAATTTCAACTCTACACTCTATCGTGCTCAATGCAATACCTTCCATGTATTCATTTTCTGTTAAGGATAGGACATAACAACTCATTGTGAGCTGGAATTGTATAGATATTGCCTGTATACTTCTCAGAGCCATAGAATACGCAAATGCAAGATGAATTCAGGAACCTACCTCATAACATTCAGAGTGGTGCAGGCAATATCTTTGTTTAGTTCTGTAAACGCTAATGTTCCATTGTGTACAAAACTTGATGTTACTGAAAGTATCTTCTTGCACATTGGTAGAACACTCATAAAATTGGTTCCATACTACTCTAAATCATACGGAAAGTCTAATAATAAGGCTTACATCAAGTTCTCACATAGCGGTTTTCAGCAAAATTCAACTCTACACTCTATCGAGCTCAATGCATTACCTTCTATTCTATGCATTTTCTGTTAAGGATAGGACATAACAACTCATTGTGAGCTGGAATTGTATAGATATTGCCTGTATACTTGTCAGAGCCATGGAATACTCATATGCAAGACGAATTCAGAGACCTACCTCATAACATTCAGAGCGGTACAGGCAATATCTTTGTTTAGTTCTGTAAACGCTAATGTTCCATTGTGTACAAAACGTGATGTTACTGAAAGTATCTTCCCGACCATTGGTAGAACACTCATCAAATTGGTTGCATACTACTCTAAATCTTATCGAAAGTAAAATAATAAGGCTTACATCAAGTTATCTCATAGCAGTTTTCAGCAAAATTCAACTCTACACTCTACTGAGCTGAAAGCATTACCTTATATTCCTTCCTTTTTCTGTTAAGGTTAAGGACATTACAACTCAGGGTGAGCTGGAATTTTATAGATATTGCCTGTATACTTGTCAGAGCAATGGAATACACAAGTGCAAGATGAATTCAGGAACTTACCTCATAACATTCAGAGTGGTATAGGCAATATCTTTGTTCTGTAAACGCTAATGGTCCATTGTGTACAAAGGGTGATGTTACAGAAATTATCTTCTCAAACTTTGGTAGAACACTCATCAAATTGGTTGCATACTACTCTTAATCATATGGAAAGTAAAATAATAAGGTTTACATCAAGTTATCACATAGCAGTTTTCAGCAAAATTCAACTCTACACTCTATCGAGCTCAATGCATTACCTTCTATTCTATGCATTTTCTCTTAAGGATGTGGACATAACAACTCATTGTGAGCTGGATTTGTATAGATATTGCCTGTATACTTCTCAGAGCCATGGAATACTCAAATGCAAGATGAATTCAGGAAGCTACCTCATAACATTTAGAGTGGTACAGGCAATATCTTTGTTTAGTTCTGTAAATGCTAATGTTAATTTGTGTACAAAAGGTGATGTTACAGAAAGTATCTTCTCGAACTTTGGTAGAACACTCATCAAATTGGTTGCATACTACTCTTAATCATATGGAAAGTAAAATAATAAGGTTTACATCAAGTTATCACATAGTAGTTTTCAGCAAATTTCAACTCTACACTCTATCGTGCTCAATGCAATACCTTCTATTTATTCATTTTCTGTTAAGGATAGGACATAACAACTCATTGTGAGCTGGAATTGTATAGATATTGCCTGTATACGTCTCAGAGCCATAGAATACGCAAATGCAAGATGAATTCAGGAACCTACCTCATAACATTCAGAGTGGTGCAGGCAATATCTTTGTTTAGTTCTGTAAACGCTAATGGTCCATTGTGTACAAAGGGTGATGTTACAGAAAGTATCTTCTCGAACTTTGGTAGAACACTCATAGAATTGGTTGCATACTACTCTTAATCTTATGGAAAGTAAAATAATAAGTCTTACATCAAGTTATCTCATAGCAGTTTTCAGCAAAATTCAACTCTACTCTCTATTGATCTCAAAGCAATACCTTATATTCCATGCATTTTCAGTTAAGGATAGGACATAACAACTCATTGTGAGCTGGAATTGCATAGATATTGCCTGTATACTTGTCAGAGCCATGGAATACTCAAAGGCAAGACGAATTCAGGAACCTATCTCATAACATTCAGAGTGGTACAGGCAATATCTTTGTTTAGTTCTGTAAATGCTTATGTTGCATTGTGTACAAAAGTTGATGTTACAGAAAGTATCTTCTCGAACATTGGCAGATCACTCATAAAATTGGTTGCATACTACTCTAAATCATATGGAAAGTAAAATAATAAGCTTTACATCAAGTTAGCGCATAGCAGTTTTCAGCAAAATTCCGCTCTACACTCTATCGAGCTCAATGCATTACCATCTATTCTATGCATCTTCTGTTAAGGATAGGACATAACAACTCACTGTGAGCTGGAATTGTATAGATATTGCCTGTATACTTGACAGAGCCATGAAATACTCATATGCAAGACTAATTCAGAGACCTACCTCATAACATTCAGAGCGGTACAGGCAATAACTTTGTTTAGTTCTGTAAACGCTAATGTTCCATTGTGTACAAAACTTGATGTTACTGAAAGTATCTTCTTGCACATTGGTAGAACACTCATAAAATTGGTTCCATACTACTCTAAATCATACGGAAAGTCTAATAATAAGGCTTACATCAAGTTCTCACATAGCAGTTTTCAGCAAAATTCAACTCTACACTCTACTGAGCTGAATGCATTACCTTATATTCCATGCATTTTCTGTTAAGGTCAAGGACATAACAACTCAGGGTGAGCTGGAATTTTATAGATATTGCCTGTATACTTGTCAGAGCAATGGAATACACAAGTGCAAGATGAATTCAGGAACTTACCTCATAACATTCAGAGTGGTATAGGCAATATCTTTGTTCTGTAAACGCTAATGGTCCATTGTGTACAAAGGGTGATGTTACAGAAAGTATCTTCTCGAACTTTGGTAGAACACTCATAAAATTGGTTGCATACTACTCTTAATCATATGGAAAGTAAAATAATAAGGTTTACATCAAGTTATCACATAGCAGTTTTCAGCAAAATTCAACTCCGCACTCTATCGAGCTCAATGCATTACCTTCTATTCTATGCATTTTCTCTTAAGGATGTGGACATAACAACTCATTGTGAGCTGGAATTGTATAGATATTGCCTGTATACTTGTCAGAGCCATGGAATACTCATATGCAAGACGAATTCAGAGACCTACCTCATAACATTCAGAGTGGTACAGGCAATATCTTTGTTTAGTTCTGTAAATGCTAATGTTAATTTGTGTACAAAAGGTGATGTTACAGAAAGTATCTTCTCGAACTTTGGTAGAACACTCATAAAATTGGTTGCATACTACTCTTAATCATATGGAAAGTAAAATAATAAGGTTTACATCAAGTTATCACATAGCAGTTTTCAGCAAAATTCAACTCCACACTCTATCGAGCTCAATGCATTACCATCTATTCTATGCTTTTTCTGTTAAGGATAGGACATAACAACTCATTGTGAGCTGGAATTGTATAGATATTGCCTGTATACTTCTCAGAGCCATGGAATACTCAAATGCAAGATGAATTCAGGAACCTACCTCATAACATTCAGACTGGGATAGGCAATATCTTTGTTTGTTCTGTAAATGCTAATGTTCCATTGTGTACAAAAGGTGATGTTACAGAAAGTATCTCGAAAATTGGTAAAACACTCATAAAATTGGTTGCACACTACTCTAAATCATATGGTAAGCAAAATAATAAGGTTTACATCAAGTTAGCGCATAGCAGTTTTCAGCAAAATTCAACTCTACACTCTATCGAGCTCAATGCATTACCTTCTATTCTATGCATTTTCTGTTAAGGATAGGACATAACAACTCATTGTGAGCTGGAATTGTATAGATATTGCCTGTATACTTGTCAGAGCCATGGAATACTCATATGCAAGACGAATTCAGTAACCTACCTCATAACATTCAGAGTGGTGCAGGGAATATCTTTGTTTAGTTCTGTAAACGCTAATGGTCCATTGTGTACAAAGGGTGATGTTACATAAAGTATCTTCTCGAACTTTGGTAGAACACTCATGAAATTGGTTGCATACTACTCTTAATCATATGGAAAGTAAAATAATAATGTTTACATCAAGTTATCACATAGTAGTTTTCAGCAAAATTCAACTCTACCCTCTATTGATCTCAATGCAATACCTTATATACCATGCATTTTCAGTTAAGGACGAGGACATAACAACTCAAGTTGAGCTGGATTTGCATTGATATTGCCTGTATACTTGTCAGAGCCCTGGAATACTCAAAGGCAGGACGAATTCAGGAACCTACCTCATAACATTCAGAGTGGTATTGGCAATATCTTTGCTTGTTCTGAAAAAGCTAATGATCCATTGTGTGCAAAAGGTGATGTTACAGAAAGTATCTTCTCGAACATTGGTAGAACACTCATAAAATTGGTTGCATACTACTCTAAATCATATGGAAAGTAAAATAATAAGCTTTACATCAAGTTAGCGCATAGCAGTTTTCAGCAAAATTCAGCTCTACACTCTATCGACCTCAATGCATTACCATCTATTCTATGCATTTTCTGTTAAGGATAGGACATAACAACTCATTGTGAGCTGGAATTGTATAGATATTGCCTGTATACTTGTCAGAGCCATGGAATACTCATATGCAAGACGAATTCAGAGACCTACCTCATAACATTCAGAGTGGTACAGGCAATATCTTTGTTTAGTTCTGTAAATGCTAATGTTAATTTGTGTACAAAAGGTGATGTTACAGAAAGTATCTTCTCGAACTTTGGTAGAACATTCATAAAATTGGTTGCATACTACTCTTAATCATATGGAAAGTAAAATAATAAGGTTTACATCAAGTTATCACATAGCAGTTTTCAGCAAAATTCAACTCCACACTCTATCGAGCTCAATGCATTACCATCTATTCTATGCTTTTTCTGTTAAGGATATGACATAACAACTCATTGTGAGCTGGAATTGTATAGATATTGCCTGTATACTTGTCAGAGCCATGGAATACTCATATGCAAGACGAATTCAGAGACCTACCTCATAACATTCAGAGTGGTACAGGCAATATCTTTGTTTAGTTCTGTAAATGCTAATGTTAATTTGTGTACAAAAGGTGATGTTACAGAAAGTATCTTCTCGAACTTTGGTAGAACACTCATAAAATTGGTTGCATACTACTCTTAATCATATGGAAAGTAAAATAATAAGGTTTACATCAAGTTATCACATAGCAGTTTTCAGCAAAATTCAACTCCACACTCTATCGAGCTCAATGCATTACCATCTATTCTATGCTTTTTCTGTTAAGGATATGACATAACAACTCATTGTGAGCTGGAATTGTATAGATATTGCCTGTATACTTGTCACAGCCATGGAATACTCAAATGCAAGACGAATTCAGGAACCTACCTTATAACATTCAGAGTGGTACAGGCAATATCTTTGTTTAGTTCTGTAAATGCTAATGTTAATTTGTGTACAAAAGGTGATGTTACAGAAAGTATCTTCTCGAACTTTGGTAGAACACTCATAAAATTGGTTGCATACTACTCTTAATCATATGGAAAGTAAAATAATAAGGTTTACATCAAGTTATCACATAGCAGTTTTCAGCAAAATTCAACTCCGCACTCTATCGAGCTCAATGCATTACCTTCTATTCTATGCATTTTCTCTTAGGGATGTGGACATAACAACTCAGGGTGAGCTGGAATTTTATAGATATTGCCTGTATACTTGTCAGAGCAATGGAATACACAAGTGCAAGATGAATTCAGGAACTTACCTCATAACATTCAGAGTGGTACAGGCAATATCTTTGTTTAGTTCTGTAAACGCTAATGGTCCATTGTGTACAAAGGGTGATGTTACAGAAAGTATCTTCTCGAACTTTGGTAGAACACTCATAAAATTGGTTGCATACTACTCTTAATCATATGGAAAGTAAAATAATAAGGTTTACATCAAGTTATCACATAGCAGTTTTCAGCAAAATTCAACTCCGCACTCTATCGAGCTCAATGCATTACCTTCTATTCTATGCATCTTCTCTTAAGGATGTGGACATAACAACTCATTGTGAGCTGGAATTGTATAGATATTGCCTGTATACTTCTCAGAGCCATGGAATACTCAAATGCAAGATGAATTCAGGAACCTACCTCATAACATTCAGACTGGGATAGGCAATATCTTTGTTTGTTCTGTAAATGCTAATGTTCCATTGTGTAGAAAAGGTGATGTTACAGAAAGTATCTCGAAAATTGGTAAAACACTCATAAAATTGGTTGCACACTACTCTAAATCATATGGTAAGCAAAATAATAAGGTTTACATCAAGTTAGCGCATAGCAGTTTTCAGCAAAATTCAACTCTACACTCTATCGAGCTCAATGCATTACCTTCTATTCTATGCATTTTCTGTTAAGGATAGGACATAACAACTCATTGTGAGCTGGAATTGTATAGATATTGCCTGTATACTTGTCAGAGCCATGGAATACTCATATGCAAGACGAATTCAAAGACCTACCTCATAATATTCAGAGCGGTACAGGCTATATCTTTGTTTAGTTCTGTAAACGCTAATGTTCCATTGTGTACAAAACGTGATGTTACTGAAAGTATCTTCCCGACCATTGGTAGAACACTCAAAAAATTGGTTGCATACTACTCTAAATCTTATGGAAAGTAAAATAATAAGGCTTACATCAAGTTATCTCATAGCAGTTTTCAGCAAAATTCAACTCTACTCTCTATCGAGCTCAATGCATTACCTTCTATTCTATGCATTTTCTCTTAAGGATGTGGACATAACAACTCATTGTGAGCTGGATTTGTATAGATATTGCCTGTAAACTTGTCACAGCCATGGAATACTCAAATGCAAGACGAATTCAGGAACCTACCTTATAACATTCAGAGTGGTACAGGCAATATCTTTGTTTAGTTCTGTAAATGCTAATGTTAATTTGTGTACAAAAGGTGATGTTACAGAAAGTATCTTCTCGAACTTTGGTAGAACACTCATAGAATTGGTTGCATACTACTCTTAATCATATGGTAAGCAAAATAATAAGGTTTACATCAAGTTAGCGCATAGCAGTTTTCAGCAAAATTCAACTCTACACTCTATCGAGCTCAATGCAATACCTTATATACCATGCATTTTCAGTTAAGGACGAGGACATAACAACTCAAGTTGAGCTGGATTTGCATTGATATTGCCTGTATACTTGTCAGAGCCCTGGAATACTCAAAGGCAAGACGAATTCAGGAACCTACCTCATAACATTCAGAGTGGTATTGGCAATATCTTTGCTTGTTCTGAAAAAGCTAATGATCCATTGTGTGCAAAAGGTGATGTTACAGAAAGTATCTTCTCGAACATTGGTAGAACACTCATAAAATTGGTTGCATACTACTCTAAATCATATGGAAAGTAAAATAATAAGCTTTACATCAAGTTAGCGCATAGCAGTTTTCAGCAAAATTCAGCTCTACACTCTATCGACCTCAATGCATTACCATCTATTCTATGCATTTTCTGTTAAGGATGGGACATAACAACTCATTGTGAGCTGGAATTGTATAGATATTGCCTGTATACTTGTCAGAGCCATGGAATACTCATATGCAAGACGAATTCAGAGACCTACCTCATAACATTCAGAGCGGTACAGGCAATAACTTTGTTTAGTTCTTTAAACGCTAATGTTCCATTGTGTACAAAACTTGATGTTACTGAAAGTATCTTCTTGCACATTGGTAGAACACTCATAAAATTGGTTCCATACTACTCTAAATCATACGGAAAGTAAAATAATAAGGCTTACATCAAGTTCTCACATAGCAGTTTTCAGCAAAATTCAACTCTACACTCTATCGAGCTCAATGCATTACCTTCTATTCTATGCATTTTCTGTTAAGGATAGGACATAACAACTCATTGTGAGCTGGAATTGTATAGATATTGCCTGTATACTTGTCAGAGCCATGGAATACTCATATGCAAGACGAATTCAGAGACCTACCTCATAACATTCAGAGTGGTACAGGCAATATCTTTGTTTAGTTCTGTAAATGCTAATGTTAATTTGTGTACAAAAGGTGATGTTACAGAAAGTATCTTCTCGAACTTTGGTAGAACACTCATAAAATTGGTTGCATACTACTCTTAATCATATGGAAAGTAAAATAATAAGGTTTACATCAAGTTATCACATAGCAGTTTTCAGCAAAATTCAACTCCACACTCTATCGAGCTCAATGCATTACCATCTATTCTATGCTTTTTCTGTTAAGGATATGACATAACAACTCATTGTGAGCTGGAATTGTATAGATATTGCCTGTATACTTGTCACAGCCATGGAATACTCAAATGCAAGACGAATTCAGGAACCTACCTTATAACATTCAGAGTGGTACAGGCAATATCTTTGTTTAGTTCTGTAAATGCTAATGTTAATTTGTGTACAAAAGGTGATGTTACAGAAAGTATCTTCTCGAACTTTGGTAGAACACTCATAAAATTGGTTGCATACTACTCTTAATCATATGGAAAGTAAAATAATAAGGTTTACATCAAGTTATCACATAGCAGTTTTCAGCAAAATTCAACTCCGCACTCTATCGAGCTCAATGCATTACCTTCTATTCTATGCATTTTCTCTTAGGGATGTGGACATAACAACTCATTGTGAGCTGGAATTGTATAGATATTGCCTGTATACTTCTCAGAGCCATGGAATACTCAAATGCAAGATGAATTCAGGAACCTACCTCATAACATTCAGACTGGGATAGGCAATATCTTTGTTTGTTCTGTAAATGCTAATGTTCCATTGTGTACAAAAGGTGATGTTACAGAAAGTATCTCGAAAATTGGTAAAACACTCATAAGATTGGTTGCACACTACTCTAAATCATATGGTAAGCAAAATAATAAGGTTTACATCAAGTTAGCGCATAGCAGTTTTCAGCAAAATTCAACTCTACACTCAATCGAGCTCAATGCATTACCTTCTATTCTATGCATTTTCTGTTAAGGATAGGACATAACAACTCATTGTGAGCTGGAATTGTATAGATATTGCCTGTATACTTGTCAGAGCCCTGGAATACTCAAAGGCAAGACGAATTCAGGAACCTACCTCATAACATTCAGAGTGGTATTGGCAATATCTTTGCTTGTTCTGAAAAAGCTAATGATCCATTGTGTGCAAAAGGTGATGTTACAGAAAGTATCTTCTCGAACATTGGTAGAACACTCATAAAATTGGTTGCATACTACTCTAAATCATATGGAAAGTAAAATAATAAGCTTTACATCAAGTTAGCGCATAGCAGTTTTCAGCAAAATTCAGCTCTACACTCTATCGACCTCAATGCATTACCATCTATTCTATGCATTTTCTGTTAAGGATAGGACATAACAACTCATTGTAAGCTGGAATTGTATAGATATTGCCTGTATACTTGACAGAGCCATGGAATACTCATATGCAAGACGAATTCAGAGACCTACCTCATAACATTCAGAGCGGTACAGGCAATAACTTTGTTTAGTTCTTTAAACGCTAATGTTCCATTGTGTACAAAACTTGATGTTACTGAAAGTATCTTCTTGCACATTGGTAGAACACTCATAAAATTGGTTCGATACTACTCTAAATCATACGGAAAGTAAAATAATAAGGCTTACATCAAGTTCTCACATAGCAGTTTTCAGCAAAATTCAACTCTACACTCTATCGAGCTCAATGCATTACCTTCTATTCTATGCATTTTCTGTTAAGGATAGGACATAACAACTCATTGTGAGCTGGAATTGTATAGATATTGCCTGTATACTTGTCAGAGCCATGGAATACTCATATGCAAAACGAATTCAGAGACCTACCTCATAACATTCAGAGCGGTACAGGCAATATCTTTGTTTAGTTCTGTAAACGCTAATGTTCCATTGTGTACAAAACGTGATGTTACTGAAAGTATCTTCCCGACCATTGGTAGAACACTCAAAAAATTGGTTGCATACTACTCTAAATCTTATGGAAAGTAAAATTATAAGGCTTACATCAAGTTATCTCATAGCAGTTTTCAGCAAAATTCAACTCCACACTCTATCGAGCTCAATGCATTACCATCTATTCTATGCTTTTTCTGTTAAGGATAGGACATAACAACTCATTGTGAGCTGGAATTGTATAGATATTGCCTGTATACTTGTCACAGCCATGGAATACTCAAATGCAAGACGAATTCAGGAACCTACCTTATAACATTCAGAGTGGTACAGGCAATATCTTTGTTTAGTTCTGTAAATGCTAATGTTAATTTGTGTACAAAAGGTGATGTTACAGAAAGTATCTTCTCGAACTTTGGTAGAACACTCAAAAAATTGGTTGCATACTACTCTAAATCTTATGGAAAGTAAAATAATAAGGCTTACATCAAGTTATCTCATAGCAGTTTTCAGCAAAATTCAACTCTACTCTCTATCGAGCTCAATGCATTACCTTCTATTCTATGCATTTTCTCTTAAGGATGTGGACATAACAACTCATTGTGAGCTGGATTTGTATAGATATTGCCTGTAAACTTGTCACAGCCATGGAATACTCAAATGCAAGACGAATTCAGGAACCTACCTTATAACATTCAGAGTGGTACAGGCAATATCTTTGTTTAGTTCTGTAAATGCTAATGTTAATTTGTGTACAAAAGGTGATGTTACAGAAAGTATCTTCTCGAACTTTGGTAGAACACTCATAGAATTGGTTGCATACTACTCTTAATCATATGGAAAGTAAAATAATAAGGTTTACATCAAGTTATCACATAGCAGTTTTCAGCAAAATTCAACTCTACACTCTATCGAGCTCAATGCATTACCTTCTATTCTATGCATTTTCTGTTAAGGATAGGACATAACAACTCATTGTGAGCTGGAATTGTATAGATATTGCCTGTATACTTGTCAGAGCCATGGAATACTCATATGCAAGACGAATTCAGAGACCTACCTCATAACATTCAGAGTGGTACAGGCAATATCTTTGTTTAGTTCTGTAAATGCTAATGTTAATTTGTGTACAAAAGGTGATGTTACAGAAAGTATCTTCTCGAACTTTGGTAGAACACTCATAAAATTGGTTGCATACTACTCTTAATCATATGGAAAGTAAAATAATAAGGTTTACATCAAGTTATCACATAGCAGTTTTCAGCAAAATTCAACTCCACACTCTATCGAGCTCAATGCATTACCATCTATTCTATGCTTTTTCTGTTAAGGATAGGACATAACAACTCATTGTGAGCTGGAATTGTATAGATATTGCCTGTATACTTCTCAGAGCCATGGAATACTCAAATGCAAGATGAATTCAGGAACCTACCTCATAACATTCAGACTGGGATAGGCAATATCTTTGTTTGTTCTGTAAATGCTAATGTTCCATTGTGTACAAAAGGTGATGTTACAGAAAGTATCTCGAAAATTGGTAAAACACTCATAAAATTGGTTGCACACTACTCTAAATCATATGGTAAGCAAAATAATAAGGTTTACATCAAGTTAGCGCATAGCAGTTCTCAGCAAAATTCAACTCTACACTCTATCGAGCTCAATGCATTACCTTCTATTCTATGCATTTTCTGTTAAGGATAGGACATAACAACTCATTGTGAGCTGGAATTGTATAGATATTGCCTGTATACTTGTCAGAGCCATGGAATACTCATATGCAAGACTAATTCAGTAACCTACCTCATAACATTCAGATTGGTGCAGGCAATATCTTTGTTTAGTTCTGTAAACGCTAATGGTCCATTGTGTACAAAGGGTGATGTTACAGAAAGTATCTTCTCGAACTTTGGTAGAACACTCATGAAATTGGTTGCATACTACTCTTAATCATATGGAAAGTAAAATAATAATGTTTACATCAAGTTATCACATAGTAGTTTTCAGCAAAATTCAACTCTACCCTCTATTGATCTCAATGCAATACCTTATATACCATGCATTTTCAGTTAAGGACGAGGACATAACAACTCAAGTTGAGCTGGATTTGCATTGATATTGCCTGTATACTTGTCAGAGCCCTGGAATACTCAAAGGCAAGACGAATTCAGGAACCTACCTCATAACATTCAGAGTGGTATTGGCAATATCTTTGCTTGTTCTGAAAAAGCTAATGATCCATTGTGTGCAAAAGGTGATGTTACAGAAAGTATCTTCTCGAACATTGGTAGAACACTCATAAAATTGGTTGCATACTACTCTAAATCATATGGAAAGTAAAATAATAAGCTTTACATCAAGTTAGCGCATAGCAGTTTTCAGCAAAATTCAGCTCTACACTCTATCGACCTCAATGCATTACCATCTATTCTATGCATTTTCTGTTAAGGATAGGACATAACAACTCATTGTGAGCTGGAAGTGTATAGATATTGCCTGTATACTTGTCAGAGCCATGGAATACTCATATGCAAGACGAATTCAGAGACCTACCTCATAACATTCAGAGCGGTACAGGCAATATCTTTGTTTAGTTCTGTAAACGCTAATGTTCCATTGTGTACAAAACGTGATGTTACTGAAAGTATCTTCCCGACCATTGGTAGAACACTCAAAAAATTGGTTGCATACTACTCTAAATCTTATGGAAAGTAAAATTATAAGGCTTACATCAAGTTATCTCATAGCAGTTTTCAGCAAAATTCAACTCTACACTCTATCGAGCTCATGCATTACCTTCTATTCTATGCATTTTCACTTAAGGATGTGGACATAACAACTCATTGTGAGCTGGAATTGTATAGATATTGCCTGTATACTTGTCAGAGCCATGGAATACACAAGTGCAAGATGAATTCAGGAACCTACCTCATAACATTCAGAGTGGTATAGGCAATATCTTTGTTCTGTAAACGCTAATGGTCCATTGTGTACAAAGGGTGAAGTTACAGAAATTATCTTCTCGAACTTTGGTAGAACACTCATAAAATTGGTTGCATACTACTCTTAATCATATGGAAAGTAAAATAATAAGGTTTACATCAAGTTATCACATAGCAGTTTTCAGCAAAATTCAACTCTACACTCTATCGAGCTCAATGCATTACCTTCTATTCTATGCATTTTGTCTTAAGGATGTGGACATAAGAACTCATTGTGAGCTGGATTTGTATAGATATTGCCTGTATACTTCTCAGAGCCATGGAATACTCAAATGCAAGATGAATTCAGGAAGCTACCTCATAACATTTAGAGTGGTACAGGCAATATCTTTGTTTAGTTCTGTAAATGCTAATGTTAATTTGTGTACAAAAGGTGATGTTACAGAAAGTATCTTCTCGAACTTTGGTAGAACACTCATAAAATTGGTTGCATACTACTCTTAATCATATGGAAAGTAAAATAATAAGGTTTACATCAAGTTATCACATAGCAGTTTTCAGCAAAATTCAACTCCACACTCTATCGAGCTCAATGCATTACCATCTATTCTATGCTTTTTCTGTTAAGGATAGGACATAACAACTCATTGTGAGCTGGAATTGTATAGATATTGCCTGTATACTTGTCACAGCCATGGAATACTCAAATGCAAGACGAATTCAGGAACCTACCTTATAACATTCAGAGTGGTACAGGCAATATCTTTGTTTAGTTCTGTAAATGCTAATGTTAATTTGTGTACAAAAGGTGATGTTACAGAAAGTATCTTCTCGAACTTTGGTAGAACACTCATAAAATTGGTTGCATACTACTCTTAATCATATGGAAAGTAAAATAATAAGGTTTACATCAAGTTATCACATAGCAGTTTTCAGCAAAATTCAACTCCGCACTCTATCGAGCTCAATGCATTACCTTCTATTCTATGCATTTTCTCTTAAGGATGTGGACATAACAACTCATTGTGAGCTGGAATTGTATAGATATTGCCTGTATACTTCTCAGAGCCATGGAATACTCAAATGCAAGATGAATTCAGGAACCTACCTCATAACATTCAGAATGGGATAGGCAATATCTTTGTTTGTTCTGTAAATGCTAATGTTCCATTGTGTACAAAAGGTGATGTTACAGAAAGTATCTCGAAAATTGGTAAAACACTCATAAAATTGGTTGCACACTACTCTAAATCATATGGTAAGCAAAATAATAAGGTTTACATCAAGTTAGCGCATAGCAGATTTCAGCAAAATTCAACTCTACACTCTATCGAGCTCAATGCATTACCTTCTATTCTATGCATTTTCTGTTAAGGATAGGACATAACAACTCATTGTGAGCTGGAATTGTATAGATATTGCCTGTATACTTGTCAGAGCCATGGAATACTCATATGCAAGACGAATTCAGAGACCTACCTCATAACATTCAGAGCGGTACAGGCAATATCTTTGTTTAGTTCTGTAAACGCTAATGTTCCATTGTGTACAAAACGTGATGTTACAGAAAGTATCTTCTCGAACATTGGTAGAACACTCATAAAACTGGTTGCATACTGTTCTAAATCATATGGAAAGTAAAATAATAATGTTTACATCAAGTTATCACATAGTAGTTTTCAGCAAAATTCAACTCTACCCTCTATTGATCTCAATGCAATACCTTATATACCATGCATTTTCAGTTAAGGACGAGGACATAACAACTCAAGTTGAGCTGGATTTGCATTGATATTGCCTGTATACTTGTCAGAGCCCTGGAATACTCAAAGGCAAGACGAATTCAGGAACCTACCTCATAACATTCAGAGTGGTATTGGCAATATCTTTGCTTGTTCTGAAAAAGCTAATGATCCATTGTGTGCAAAAGGTGATGTTACAGAAAGTATCTTCTCGAACATTGGTAGAACACTCATAAAATTGGTTGCATACTACTCTAAATCATATGGAAAGTAAAATAATAAGCTTTACATCAAGTTAGCGCATAGCAGTTTTCAGCAAAATTCAGCTCTACACTCTATCGACCTCAATGCATTACCATCTATTCTATGCATTTTCTGTTAAGGATAGGACATAACAACTCATTGTAAGCTGGAATTGTATAGATATTGCCTGTATACTTGACAGAGCCATGGAATACTCATATGCAAGACGAATTCAGAGACCTACCTCATAACATTCAGAGCGGTACAGGCAATAACTTTGTTTAGTTCTTTAAACGCTAATGTTCCATTGTGTACAAAACTTGATGTTACTGAAAGTATCTTCTTGCACATTGGTAGAACACTCATAAAATTGGTTCCATACTACTCTAAATCATACGGAAAGTAAAATAATAAGGCTTACATCAAGTTCTCACATAGCAGTTTTCAGCAAAATTCAACTCTACACTCTATCGAGCTCAATGCATTACCTTCTATTCTATGCATTTTCTGTTAAGGATAGGACATAACAACTCATTGTGAGCTGGAATTGTATAGATATTGCCTGTATACTTGTCAGAGCCATGGAATACACAAGTGCAAGATGAATTCAGGAACCTACCTCATAACATTCAGAGTGGTATAGGTAATATCTTTGTTCTGTAAACGCTAATGGTCCATTGTGTACAAAGGGTGAAGTTACAGAAATTATCTTCTCGAACTTTGGTAGAACACTCATAAAATTGGTTGCATACTACTCTTAATCATATGGAAAGTAAAATAATAAGGTTTACATCAAGTTATCACATAGCAGTTTTCAGCAAAATTCAACTCTACACTCTATCGAGCTCAATGCATTACCTTCTATTCTATGCATTTTCTCTTAAGGATGTGGACATAAGAACTCATTGTGAGCTGGATTTGTATAGATATTGCCTGTATACTTCTCAGAGCCATGGAATACTCAAATGCAAGATGAATTCAGGAAGCTACCTCATAACATTTAGAGTGGTACAGGCAATATCTTTGTTTAGTTCTGTAAATGCTAATGTTAATTTGTGTACAAAAGGTGATGTTACAGAAAGTATCTTCTCGAACTTTGGTAGAACACTCATAAAATTGGTTGCATACTACTCTTAATCATATGGAAAGTAAAATAATAAGGTTTACATCAAGTTATCACATAGCAGTTTTCAGCAAAATTCAACTCCACACTCTATCGAGCTCAATGCATTACCATCTATTCTATGCTTTTTCTGTTAAGGATAGGACATAACAACTCATTGTGAGCTGGAATTGTATAGATATTGCCTGTATACTTGTCACAGCCATGGAATACTCAAATGCAAGACGAATTCAGGAACCTACCTTATAACATTCAGAGTGGTACAGGCAATATCTTTGTTTAGTTCTGTAAATGCTAATGTTAATTTGTGTACAAAAGGTGATGTTACAGAAAGTATCTTCTCGAACTTTGGTAGAACACTCATAAAATTGGTTGCATACTACTCTTAATCATATGGAAAGTAAAATAATAAGGTTTACATCAAGTTATCACATAGCAGTTTTCAGCAAAATTCAACTCCGCACTCTATCGAGCTCAATGCATTACCTTCTATTCTATGCATTTTCTCTTAAGGATGTGGACATAACAACTCATTGTGAGCTGGAATTGTATAGATATTGCCTGTATACTTCTCAGAGCCATGGAATACTCAAATGCAAGATGAATTCAGGAACCTACCTCATAACATTCAGACTGGGATAGGCAATATCTTTGTTTGTTCTGTAAATGCTAATGTTCCATTGTGTACAAAAGGTGATGTTACAGAAAGTATCTCGAAAATTGGTAAAACACTCATAAAATTGGTTGCACACTACTCTAAATCATATGGTAAGCAAAATAATAAGGTTTACATCAAGTTAGTGCATAGCAGATTTCAGCAAAATTCAACTCTACACTCTATCGTGATCAATGCATTACCTTCTATTCTATGCATTTTCTGTTAAGGATAGGACATAACAACTCATTGTGAGCTGGAATTGTATAGATATTGCCTGTATACTTGTCAGAGCCATGGAATACTCATATGCAAGACGAATTCAGAGACCTACCTCATAACATTCAGAGCGGTACAGGCAATATCTTTGTTTAGTTCTGTAAACGCTAATGTTCCATTGTGTACAAAACGTGATGTTACTGAAAGTATCTTCCCGACCATTGGTAGAACACTCAAAAAATTGGTTGCATACTACTCTAAATCTTATGGAAAGTAAAATAATAAGGCTTACATCAAGTTATCTCATAGCAGTTTTCAGCAAAATTCAACTCTACTCTCTATCGAGCTCAATGCATTACCTTCTATTCTATGCATTTTCTCTTAAGGATGTGGACATAACAACTCATTGTGAGCTGGAATTGTATAGATATTGCCTGTATACTTCTCAGAACCATAGAATACGCAAATGCAAGATGAATTCAGGAACCTACCTCATAACATTCAGAGTGGTGCAGGCAATATCTTTGTTTAGTTCTGTAAACGCTAATGGTCCATTGTGTACAAAGGGTGATGTTACAGAAAGTATCTTCTCGAACTTTGATAGAACACTCATAAAATTGGTTGCATACTACTCTTAATCATATGGAAAGTAAAATAATAATGTTTACATCAAGTTATCACATAGTAGTTTTCAGCAAAATTCAACTCTACCCTCTATTGATCTCAATGCAATACCTTATATACCATGCATTTTCAGTTAAGGACGAGGACATAACAACTCAAGTTGAGCTGGATTTGCATTGATATTGCCTGTATACTTGTCAGAGCCCTGGAATACTCAAAGGCAAGACGAATTCAGGAACCTACCTCATAACATTCAGAGTGGTATGGGCAATATCTTTGCTTGTTCTGAAAAAGCTAATGATCCATTGTGTGCAAAAGGTGATGTTACAGAAAGTATCTTCTCGAACATTGGTAGAACACTCATAAAATTGGTTGCATACTACTCTAAATCATATGGAAAGTAAAATAATAAGCTTTACATCAAGTTAGCGCATAGCAGTTTTCAGCAAAATTCAGCTCTACACTCTATCGACCTCAATGCATTACCATCTATTGTATGCATTTTCTGTTAAGGATAGGACATAACAACTCATTGTAAGCTGGAATTGTATACATGTTGCCTGTATACTTGACAGAGCCATGGAATACTCATATGCAAGACGAATTCAGAGACCTACCTCATAACATTCAGAGCGGTACAGGCAATATCTTTGTTTAGTTCTGTAAACGCTAATGTTCCATTGTGTACAAAACGTGATGTTACAGAAAGTATCTTCTCGAACATTGGTAGAACACTCATAAAACTGGTTGCATACTGTTCTAAATCATATGGAAAGTAAAATAATGAGGTTTACATCAAGTTATCACATAGTAGTTTTCAGCAAATTTCAACTCTACACTCTATCGTGCTCAATACAATACCTTCTATTTATTCATTTTCTGTTAAGGATAGGACATAACAACTCATTGTGAGCTGGAATTGTATAGATATTGCCTGTATACTTCTCAGAGCCATAGAATACGCAAATGCAAGATGAATTCAGGAACCTACCTCATAACATTCAGAGTGGTGCAGGCAATATCTTTGTTTAGTTCTGTAAACGCTAATGTTCCATTGTGTACAAAACGTGATGTTACTGAAAGTATCTTCTTGCACATTGGTAGAACACTCATAAAATTGGTTCCATACTACTCTAAATCATACGGAAAGTAAAATAATAAGGCTTACATCAAGTTCTCACATAGCAGTTTTCAGCAAAATTCAACTCTACACTCTATCGAGCTCAATGCATTACCTTCTATTCTATGCATTTTCTGTTAAGGATAGGACATAACAACTCATTGTGAGCTGGAATTGTATAGATATTGCCTGTATACTTGTCAGAGCCATGGAATACTCATATGCAAGACGAATTCAGAGACCTACCTCATAACATTCAGAGCGGTACAGGCAATATCTTTGTTTAGTTCTGTAAACGCTAATGTTCCATTGTGTAGAAAACGTGATGTTACTGAAAGTACCTTCCCGACCATTGGTAGAACACTCAAAAAATTGGTTGCATACTACTCTAAATCTTATGGAAAGTAAAATTATAAGGCTTACATCATGTTATCTCATAGCAGTTTTCAGCAAAATTCAACTCTACACTCTATCGAGCTCATGCATTACCTTCTATTCTATGCATTTTCACTTAAGGATGTGGACATAACAACTCATTGTGAGCTTTAATTGTATAGATATTGCCTGTATACTTGTCAGAGCCATGGAATACACAAGTGCAAGACGAATTCAGGAACCTACCTTATAACATTCAGAGTGGTACAGGCAATATCTTTGTTTAGTTCTGTAAATGCTAATGTTAATTTGTGTACAAAAGGTGATGTTACAGAAAGTATCTTCTCGAACTTTGGTAGAACACTCATAAAATTGGTTGCATACTACTCTTAATCATATGGAAAGTAAAATAATAAGGTTTACATCAAGTTATCACATAGCAGTTTTCAGCAAAATTCAACTCCGCACTCTATCGAGCTCAATGCATTACCTTCTATTCTATGCATTTTCTCTTAAGGATGTGGACATAACAACTCATTGTGAGCTGGAATTGTATAGATATTGCCTGTATACTTCTCAGAGCCATGGAATACTCAAATGCAAGATGAATTCAGGAACCTACCTCATAACATTCAGACTGGGATAGGCAATATCTTTGTTTGTTCTGTAAATGCTAATGTTCCATTGTGTACAAAAGGTGAAGTTACAGAAAGTATCTCGAAAATTGGTAAAACACTCATAAAATTGGTTGCACACTACTCTAAATCATATGGTAAGCAAAATAATAAGGTTTACATCAAGTTAGCGCATAGCAGTTTTCAGCAAAATTCAACTCCGCACTCTATCGAGCTCAATGCATTACCTTCTATTCTATGCATTTTCCCTTAAGGATGTGGACATAACAACTCATTGTGAGCTGGAATTGTATAGATATTGCCTGTATACTTCTCAGAGCCATGGAATACTCAAATGCAAGATGAATTCAGGAACCTACCTCATAACATTCAGACTGGGATAGGCAATATCTTTGTTTGTTCTGTAAATGCTAATGTTCCATTGTGTACAAAAGGTGAAGTTACAGAAAGTATCTCGAAAATTGGTAAAACACTCATAAAATTGGTTGCACACTACTCTAAATCATATGGTAAGCAAAATAATAAGGTTTACATCAAGTTAGCGCATAGCAGTTTTCAGCAAAATTCAACTCTACACTCTATCGAGCTCAATGCATTACCTTCTATTCTATGCATTTTCTGTTAAGGATAGGACATAACAACTCATTGTGAGCTGGAATTGTATAGATATTGCCTGTATACTTGTCAGAGCCATGGAATACTCATATGCAAGACGAATTCAGAGACCTACCTCATAACATTCAGAGCGGTACAGGCAATATCTTTGTTTAGTTCTGTAAACGCTAATGTTCCATTGTGTACAAAACGTGATGTTACTGAAAGTATCTTCCCGACCATTGGTAGAACACTCAAAAAATTGGTTGCATACTACTCTAAATCTTATGGAAAGTAAAATAATAAGGCTTACATCAAGTTATCTCATAGCAGTTTTCAGCAAAATTCAACTCTACTCTCTATCGAGCTCAATGCATTACCTTCTATTCTATGCATTTTCTCTTAAGGATGTGGACATAACAACTCATTGTGAGCTGGAATTGTATAGATATTGCCTGTATACTTCTCAGAGCCATAGAATACGCAAATGCAAGATGAATTCAGGAACCTACCTCATAACATTCAGAGTGGTGCAGGCAATATCTTTGTTTAGTTCTGTAAACGCTAATGGTCCATTGTGTACAAAGGGTGATGTTACAGAAAGTATCTTCTCGAACTTTGGTAGAACACTCATAAAATTGGTTGCATACTACTCTTAATCATATGGAAAGTAAAATAATAATGTTTACATCAAGTTATCACATAGTAGTTTTCAGCAAAATTCAACTCTACCCTCTATTGATCTCAATGCAATACCTTATATACCATGCATTTTCAGTTAAGGACGAGGACATAACAACTCAAGTTGAGCTGGATTTGCATTGATATTGCCTGTATACTTGTCAGAGCCCTGGAATACTCAAAGGCAAGACGAATTCAGGAACCTACCTCATAACATTCAGAGTGGTATTGGCAATATCTTTGCTTGTTCTGAAAAAGCTAATGATCCATTGTGTGCAAAAGGTGATGTTACAGAAAGTATCTTCTCGAACATTGGTAGAACACTCATAAAATTGGTTGCATACTACTCTAAATCATATGGAAAGTAAAATAATAAGCTTTACATCAAGTTAGCGCATAGCAGTTTTCAGCAAAATTCAGCTCTACACTCTATCGACCTCAATGCATTACCATCTATTGTATGCATTTTCTGTTAAGGATAGGACATAACAACTCATTGTAAGCTGGAATTGTATAGATGTTGCCTGTATACTTGACAGAGCCATGGAATACTCATATGCAAGACGAATTCAGAGACCTACCTCATAACATTCAGAGCGGTACAGGCAATATCTTTGTTTAGTTCTGTAAACGCTAATGTTCCATTGTGTACAAAATGTGATGTTACTGAAAGTATCTTCTTGCACATTGGTAGAACACTCATAAAATTGGTTCCATACTACTCTAAATCATACGGAAAGTAAAATAATAAGGCTTACATCAAGTTCTCACATAGCAGTTTTCAGCAATATTCAACTCTACACTCTATCGAGCTCAATGCATTACCTTCTATTCTATGCATTTTCTGTTAAGGATAGGACATAACAACTCATTGTGAGCTGGAATTGTATAGATATTGCCTGTATACTTGTCAGAGCCATGGAATACTCATATGCAAGACGAATTCAGAGACCTACCTCATAACATTCAGAGCGGTACAGGCAATATCTTTGTTTAGTTCTGTAAACGCTAATGTTCCATTGTGTACAAAACGTGATGTTACTGAAAGTACCTTCCCGACCATTGGTAGAACACTCAAAAAATTGGTTGCATACTACTCTAAATCTTATGGAAAGTAAAATTATAAGGCTTACATCATGTTATCTCATAGCAGTTTTCAGCAAAATTCAACTCTACACTCTATCGAGCTCATGCATTACCTTCTATTCTATGCATTTTCACTTAAGGATGTGGACATAACAACTCATTGTGAGCTTTAATTGTATAGATATTGCCTGTATACTTGTCAGAGCCATGGAATACACAAGTGCAAGACGAATTCAGGAACCTACCTTATAACATTCAGAGTGGTACAGGCAATATCTTTGTTTAGTTCTGTAAATGCTAATGTTAATTTGTGTACAAAAGGTGATGTTACAGAAAGTATCTTCTCGAACTTTGGTAGAACACTCATAAAATTGGTTGCATACTACTCTTAATCATATGGAAAGTAAAATAATAAGGTTTACATCAAGTTATCACATAGCAGTTTTCAGCAAAATTCAACTCCGCACTCTATCGAGCTCAATGCATTACCTTCTATTCTATGCATTTTCTCTTAAGGATGTGGACATAACAACTCATTGTGAGCTGGAATTGTATAGATATTGCCTGTATACTTCTCAGAGCCATGGAATACTCAAATGCAAGATGAATTCAGGAACCTACCTCATAACATTCAGACTGGGATAGGCAATATCTTTGTTTGTTCTGTAAATGCTAATGTTCCATTGTGTACAAAAGGTGATGTTACAGAAAGTATCTCGAAAATTGGTAAAACACTCATAAAATTGGTTGCACACTACTCTAAATCATATGGTAAGCAAAATAATAAGGTTTACATCAAGTTAGCGCATAGCAGTTTTCAGCAAAATTCAACTCTACACTCTATCGAGCTCAATGCATTACCTTCTATTCTATGCATTTTCTGTTAAGGATAGGACATAACAACTCATTGTGAGCTGGAATTGTATAGATATTGCCTGTATACTTGTCAGAGCCATGGAATACTCATATGCAAGACGAATTCAGAGACCTACCTCATAACATTCAGAGCGGTACAGGCAATATCTTTGTTTAGTTCTGTAAACGATAATGTTCCATTGTGTACAAAACGTGATGTTACTGAAAGTATCTTCCCGACCATTGGTAGAACACTCAAAAAATTGGTTGCATACTACTCTAAATCTTATGGAAAGTAAAATAATAAGGCTTACATCAAGTTATCTCATAGCAGTTTTCAGCAAAATTCAACTTTACTCTCTATTGATCTCACAGCAATACCTTATATTCCATGCATTTTCAGTTAAGGGTAGGACATAACAACTCAGGGTGAGCTGGAATTGTATAGATATTGCCTGTATACTTGTCACAGCCATAGAATACGCAAATGCAAGATGAATTCAGGAACCTACCTCATAACATTCAGAGTGGTACAGGCAATATCTTTGTTTAGTTCTGTAAATGCTAATGTTAATTTGTGTACAAAAGGTGATGTTACAGAAAGTATCTTCTCGAACTTTGGTAGAACACTCATAAAATTGGTTGCATACTACTCTTAATCATATGGAAAGTAAAATAATAAGGTTTACATCAAGTTATCACATAGCAGTTTTCAGCAAAATTCAACTCCGCACTCTATCGAGCTCAATGCATTACCTTCTATTCTATGCATTTTCTCTTAAGGATGTGGACATAACAACTCATTGTGAGCTGGAATTGTATAGATATTGCCTGTATACTTCTCAGAGCCATGGAATACTCAAATGCAAGATGAATTCAGGAACCTACCTCATAACATTCAGACTGGGATAGGCAATATCTTTGTTTGTTCTGTAAATGCTAATGTTCCATTGTGTACAAAAGGTGATGTTACAGAAAGTATCTCGAAAATTGGTAAAACACTCATAAAATTGGTTGCACACTACTCTAAATCATATGGTAAGCAAAATAATAAGGTTTACATCAAGTTAGTGCATAGCAGATTTCAGCAAAATTCAACTCTACACTCTATCGTGATCAATGCATTACCTTCTATTCTATGCATTTTCTGTTAAGGATAGGACATAACAACTCATTGTGAGCTGGAATTGTATAGATATTGCCTGTATACTTGTCAGAGCCATGGAATACTCATATGCAAGACGAATTCAGAGACCTACCTCATAACATTCAGAGCGGTACAGGCAATATCTTTGTTTAGTTCTGTAAACGCTAATGTTCCATTGTGTACAAAACGTGATGTTACTGAAAGTATCTTCCCGACCATTGGTAGAACACTCAAAAAATTGGTTGCATACTACTCTAAATCTTATGGAAAGTAAAATAATAAGGCTTACATCAAGTTATCTCATAGCAGTTTTCAGCAAAATTCAACTCTACTCTCTATCGAGCTCAATGCATTACCTTCTATTCTATGCATTTTCTCTTAAGGATGTGGACATAACAACTCATTGTGAGCTGGAATTGTATAGATATTGCCTGTATACTTCTCAGAACCATAGAATACGCAAATGCAAGATGAATTCAGGAACCTACCTCATAACATTCAGAGTGGTGCAGGCAATATCTTTGTTTAGTTCTGTAAACGCTAATGGTCCATTGTGTACAAAGGGTGATGTTACAGAAAGTATCTTCTCGAACTTTGGTAGAACACTCATAAAATTGGTTGCATACTACTCTTAATCATATGGAAAGTAAAATAATAATGTTTACATCAAGTTATCACATAGTAGTTTTCAGCAAAATTCAACTCTACCCTCTATTGATCTCAATGCAATACCTTATATACCATGCATTTTCAGTTAAGGACGAGGACATAACAACTCAAGTTGAGCTGGATTTGCATTGATATTGCCTGTATACTTGTCAGAGCCCTGGAATACTCAAAGGCAAGACGAATTCAGGAACCTACCTCATAACATTCAGAGCGGTACAGGCAATATCTTTGTTTAGTTCTGTAAACGCTAATGTTCCATTGTGTACAAAACGTGATGTTACAGAAAGTATCTTCTCGAACATTGGTAGAACACTCATAAAACTGGTTGCATACTGTTCTAAATCATATGGAAAGTAAAATAATGAGGTTTACATCAAGTTATCACATAGTAGTTTTCAGCAAATTTCAACTCTACACTCTATCGTGCTCAATACAATACCTTCTATTTATTCATTTTCTGTTAAGGATAGGACATAACAACTCATTGTGAGCTGGAATTGTATAGATATTGCCTGTATACTTCTCAGAGCCATAGAATACGCAAATGCAAGATGAATTCAGGAACCTACCTCATAACATTCAGAGTGGTGCAGGCAATATCTTTGTTTAGTTCTGTAAACGCTAATGTTCCATTGTGTACAAAACGTGATGTTACTGAAAGTATCTTCTTGCACATTGGTAGAACACTCATAAAATTGGTTCCATACTACTCTAAATCATACGGAAAGTAAAATAATAAGGCTTACATCAAGTTCTCACATAGCAGTTTTCAGCAAAATTCAACTCTACACTCTATCTAGCTCAATGCATTACTTTCTATTCTATGCATTTTCTGTTAAGGATAGGACATAACAACTCATTGTGAGCTGGAATTGTATAGATATTGCCTGTATACTTGTCAGAGCCATGGAATACTCATATGCAAGACGAATTCAGAGACCTACCTCATAACATTCAGAGCGGTACAGGCAATATCTTTGTTTAGTTCTGTAAACGCTAATGTTCCATTGTGTACAAAACGTGATGTTACTGAAAGTACCTTCCCGACCATTGGTAGAACACTCAAAAAATTGGTTGCATACTACTCTAAATCTTATGGAAAGTAAAATTATAAGGCTTACATCATGTTATCTCATAGCAGTTTTCAGCAAAATTCAACTCTACACTCTATCGAGCTCATGCATTACCTTCTATTCTATGCATTTTCACTTAAGGATGTGGACATAACAACTCATTGTGAGCTTTAATTGTATAGATATTGCCTGTATACTTGTCAGAGCCATGGAATACACAAGTGCAAGACGAATTCAGGAACCTACCTTATAACATTCAGAGTGGTACAGGCAATATCTTTGTTTAGTTCTGTAAATGCTAATGTTAATTTGTGTACAAAAGGTGATGTTACAGAAAGTATCTTCTCGAACTTTGGTAGAACACTCATAAAATTGGTTGCATATAATCATATGGAAAGTAAAATAATAAGGTTTACATCAAGTTATCACATAGCAGTTTTCAGCAAAATTCAACTCCGCACTCTATCGAGCTCAATGCATTACCTTCTATTCTATGCATTTTCTCTTAAGGATGTGGACATAACAACTCATTGTGAGCTGGAATTGTATAGATATTGCCTGTATACTTCTCAGAGCCATGGAATACTCAAATGCAAGATGAATTCAGGAACCTACCTCATAACATTCAGACTGGGATAGGCAATATCTTTGTTTGTTCTGTAAATGCTAATGTTCCATTGTGTACAAAAGGTGAAGTTACAGAAAGTATCTCGAAAATTGGTAAAACACTCATAAAATTGGTTGCACACTACTCTAAATCATATGGTAAGCAAAATAATAAGGTTTACATCAAGTTAGCGCATAGCAGTTTTCAGCAAAATTCAACTCTACACTCTATCGAGCTCAATGCATTACCTTCTATTCTATGCATTTTCTGTTAAGGATAGGACATAACAACTCATTGTGAGCTGGAATTGTATAGATATTGCCTGTATACTTGTCAGAGCCATGGAATACTCATATGCAAGACGAATTCAGAGACCTACCTCATAACATTCAGAGCGGTACAGGCAATATCTTTGTTTAGTTCTGTAAACGCTAATGTTCCATTGTGTACAAAACGTGATGTTACTGAAAGTATCTTCCCGACCATTGGTAGAACACTCAAAAAATTGGTTGCATACTACTCTAAATCTTATGGAAAGTAAAATAATAAGGCTTACATCAAGTTATCTCATAGCAGTTTTCAGCAAAATTCAACTCTACTCTCTATCGAGCTCAATGCATTACCTTCTATTCTATGCATTTTCTCTTAAGGATGTGGACATAACAACTCATTGTGAGCTGGAATTGTATAGATATTGCCTGTATACTTCTCAGAGCCATAGAATACGCAAATGCAAGATGAATTCAGGAACCTACCTCATAACATTCAGAGTGGTGCAGGCAATATCTTTGTTTAGTTCTGTAAACGCTAATGGTCCATTGTGTACAAAGGGTGATGTTACAGAAAGTATCTTCTCGAACTTTGGTAGAACACTCATAAAATTGGTTGCATACTACTCTTAATCATATGGAAAGTAAAATAATAATGTTTACATCAAGTTATCACATAGTAGTTTTCAGCAAAATTCAACTCTACCCTCTATTGATCTCAATGCAATACCTTATATACCATGCATTTTCAGTTAAGGACGAGGACATAACAACTCAAGTTGAGCTGGATTTGCATTGATATTGCCTGTATACTTGTCAGAGCCCTGGAATACTCAAAGGCAAGACGAATTCAGGAACCTACCTCATAACATTCAGAGTGGTATTGGCAATATCTTTGCTTGTTCTGAAAAAGCTAATGATCCATTGTGTGCAAAAGGTGATGTTACAGAAAGTATCTTCTCGAACATTGGTAGAACACTCATAAAATTGGTTGCATACTACTCTAAATCATATGGAAAGTAAAATAATAAGCTTTACATCAAGTTAGCGCATAGCAGTTTTCAGCAAAATTCAGCTCTACACTCTATCGACCTCAATGCATTACCATCTATTGTATGCATTTTCTGTTAAGGATAGGACATAACAACTCATTGTAAGCTGGAATTGTATAGATGTTGCCTGTATACTTGACAGAGCCATGGAATACTCATATGCAAGACGAATTCAGAGACCTACCTCATAACATTCAGAGCGGTACAGGCAATATCTTTGTTTAGTTCTGTAAACGCTAATGTTCCATTGTGTACAAAATGTGATGTTACTGAAAGTATCTTCTTGCACATTGGTAGAACACTCATAAAATTGGTTCCATACTACTCTAAATCATACGGAAAGTAAAATAATAAGGCTTACATCAAGTTCTCACATAGCAGTTTTCAGCAAAATTCAACTCTACACTCTATCGAGCTCAATGCATTACCTTCTATTCTATGCATTTTCTGTTAAGGATAGGACATAACAACTCATTGTGAGCTGGAATTGTATAGATATTGCCTGTATACTTGTCAGAGCCATGGAATACTCATATGCAAGACGAATTCAGAGACCTACCTCATAACATTCAGAGCGGTACAGGCAATATCTTTGTTTAGTTCTGTAAACGCTAATGTTCCATTGTGTACAAAACGTGATGTTACTGAAAGTACCTTCCCGACCATTGGTAGAACACTCAAAAAATTGGTTGCATACTACTCTAAATCTTATGGAAAGTAAAATTATAAGGCTTACATCATGTTATCTCATAGCAGTTTTCAGCAAAATTCAACTCTACACTCTATCGAGCTCATGCATTACCTTCTATTCTATGCATTTTCACTTAAGGATGTGGACATAACAACTCATTGTGAGCTTTAATTGTATAGATATTGCCTGTATACTTGTCAGAGCCATGGAATACACAAGTGCAAGACGAATTCAGGAACCTACCTTATAACATTCAGAGTGGTACAGGCAATATCTTTGTTTAGTTCTGTAAATGCTAATGTTAATTTGTGTACAAAAGGTGATGTTACAGAAAGTATCTTCTCGAACTTTGGTAGAACACTCATAAAATTGGTTGCATACTACTCTTAATCATATGGAAAGTAAAATAATAAGGTTTACATCAAGTTATCACATAGCAGTTTTCAGCAAAATTCAACTCCGCACTCTATCGAGCTCAATGCATTACCTTCTATTCTATGCATTTTCTCTTAAGGATGTGGACATAACAACTCATTGTGAGCTGGAATTGTATAGATATTGCCTGTATACTTCTCAGAGCCATGGAATACTCAAATGCAAGATGAATTCAGGAACCTACCTCATAACATTCAGACTGGGATAGGCAATATCTTTGTTTGTTCTGTAAATGCTAATGTTCCATTGTGTACAAAAGGTGATGTTACAGAAAGTATCTCGAAAATTGGTAAAACACTCATAAAATTGGTTGCACACTACTCTAAATCATATGGTAAGCAAAATAATAAGGTTTACATCAAGTTAGCGCATAGCAGTTTTCAGCAAAATTCAACTCTACACTCTATCGAGCTCAATGCATTACCTTCTATTCTATGCATTTTCTGTTAAGGATAGGACATAACAACTCATTGTGAGCTGGAATTGTATAGATATTGCCTGTATACTTGTCAGAGCCATGGAATACTCATATGCAAGACGAATTCAGAGACCTACCTCATAACATTCAGAGCGGTACAGGCAATATCTTTGTTTAGTTCTGTAAACGATAATGTTCCATTGTGTACAAAACGTGATGTTACTGAAAGTATCTTCCCGACCATTGGTAGAACACTCAAAAAATTGGTTGCATACTACTCTAAATCTTATGGAAAGTAAAATAATAAGGCTTACATCAAGTTATCTCATAGCAGTTTTCAGCAAAATTCAACTTTACTCTCTATTGATCTCACAGCAATACCTTATATTCCATGCATTTTCAGTTAAGGGTAGGACATAACAACTCAGGGTGAGCTGGAATTGTATAGATATTGCCTGTATACTTGTCACAGCCATAGAATACGCAAATGCAAGATGAATTCAGGAACCTACCTCATAACATTCAGAGTGGTGCAGGCAATATCTTTGTTTAGTTCTGTAAACGCTAATGGTCCATTGTGTACAAAGGGTGATGTTACAGAAAGTATCTTCTCGAACTTTGGTAGAACACTCATAAAATTGGTTGCATACTACTCTTAATCATATGGAAAGTAAAATAATAATGTTTACATCAAGTTATCACATAGTAGTTTTCAGCAAAATTCAACTCTACCCTCTATTGATCTCAATGCAATACCTTATATACCATGCATTTTCAGTTAAGGACGAGGACATAACAACTCAAGTTGAGCTGGATTTGCATTGATATTGCCTGTATACTTGTCAGAGCCCTGGAATACTCAAAGGCAAGACGAATTCAGGAACCTACCTCATAACATTCAGAGTGGTATTGGCAATATCTTTGCTTGTTCTGAAAAAGCTAATGATCCATTGTGTGCAAAAGGTGATGTTACAGAAAGTATCTTCTCGAACATTGGTAGAACACTCATAAAATTGGTTGCATACTACTCTAAATCATATGGAAAGTAAAATAATAAGCTTTACATCAAGTTAGCGCATAGCAGTTTTCAGCAAAATTCAGCTCTACACTCTATCGACCTCAATGCATTACCATCTATTGTATGCATTTTCTGTTAAGGATAGGACATAACAACTCATTGTAAGCTGGAATTGTATAGATGTTGCCTGTATACTTGACAGAGCCATGGAATACTCATATGCAAGACGAATTCAGAGACCTACCTCATAACATTCAGAGCGGTACAGGCAATATCTTTGTTTAGTTCTGTAAACGCTAATGTTCCATTGTGTACAAAACGTGATGTTACTGAAAGTATCTTCTTGCACATTGGTAGAACACTCATAAAATTGGTTCCATACTACTCTAAATCATACGGAAAGTAAAATAATAAGCTTTACATCAAGTTAGCGCATAGCAGTTTTCAGCAAAATTCAGCTCTACACTCTATCGACCTCAATGCATTACCATCTATTGTATGCATTTTCTGTTAAGGATAGGACATAACAACTCATTGTAAGCTGGAATTGTATAGATGTTGCCTGTATACTTGACAGAGCCATGGAATACTCATATGCAAGACGAATTCAGAGACCTACCTCATAACATTCAGAGCGGTACAGGCAATATCTTTGTTTAGTTCTGTAAACGCTAATGTTCCATTGTGTACAAAACGTGATGTTACTGAAAGTATCTTCTTGCACATTGGTAGAACACTCATAAAATTGGTTCCATACTACTCTAAATCATACGGAAAGTAAAATAATAAGGCTTACATCAAGTTCTCACATAGCAGTTTTCAGCAAAATTCAACTCTACACTCTATCGAGCTCAATGCATTACCTTCTATTCTATGCATTTTCTGTTAAGGATAGGACATAACAACTCATTGTGAGCTGGAATTGTATAGATATTGCCTGTATACCTGTCAGAGCCATGGAATACTCATATGCAAGACGAATTCAGAGACCTACCTCATAACATTCAGAGCGGTACAGGCAATATCTTTGTTTAGTTCTGTAAACGCTAATGTTCCATTGTGTACAAAACGTGATGTTACTGAAAGTACCTTCCCGACCATTGGTAGAACACTCAAAAAATTGGTTGCATACTACTCTAAATCTTATGGAAAGTAAAATTATAAGGCTTACATCATGTTATCTCATAGCAGTTTTCAGCAAAATTCAACTCCGCACTCTATCGAGCTCAATGCATTACCTTCTATTCTATGCATTTTCTCTTAAGGATGTGGACATAACAACTCACTGTGAGCTGGAATTGTATAGATATTGCCTGTATACTTCTCAGAGCCATGGAATACTCAAATGCAAGATGAATTCAGGAACCTACCTCATAACATTCAGACTGGGATAGGCAATATCTTTGTTTGTTCTGTAAATGCTAATGTTCCATTGTGTACAAAAGGTGATGTTACAGAAAGTATCTCGAAAATTGGTAAAACACTCATAAAATTGGTTGCACACTACTCTAAATCATATGGTAAGCAAAATAATAAGGTTTACATCAAGTTAGCGCATAGCAGTTTTCAGCAAAATTCAACTCTACACTCTATCGAGCTCAATGCATTACCTTCTATTCTATGCATTTTCTGTTAAGGATAGGACATAACAACTCATTGTGAGCTGGAATTGTATAGATATTGCCTGTATACTTGTCAGAGCCATGGAATACTCATATGCAAGACGAATTCAGAGACCTACCTCATAACATTCAGAGCGGTACAGGCAATATCTTTGTTTAGTTCTGTAAACGCTAATGTTCCATTGTGTACAAAACGTGATGTTACTGAAAGTATCTTCCCGACCATTGGTAGAACACTCAAAAAATTGGTTGCATACTACTCTAAATCTTATGGAAAGTAAAATAATAAGGCTTACATCAAGTTATCTCATAGCAGTTTTCAGCAAAATTCAACTCTACTCTCTATCGAGCTCAATGCAATACCTTCTATTTATTCATTTTCTGTTAAGGATAGGACATAACAACTCATTGTGAGCTGGAATTGTATAGATATTGCCTGTATACTTGTCAGAGCCATGGAATACTCATATGCAAGACGAATTCAGAGACCTACCTCATAACATTCAGAGCGGTACAGGCAATATCTTTGTTTAGTTCTGTAAACGCTAATGTTCCATTGTGTACAAAAGGTGATGTTACAGAAAGTATCTCGAAAATTGGTAAAACACTCATAAAATTGGTTGCACACTACTCTAAATCATATGGTAAGCAAAATAATAAGGTTTACATCAAGTTAGCGCATAGCAGTTTTCAGCAAAATTCAACTCTACACTCTATCGAGCTCAATGCATTACCTTCTATTCTATGCATTTTCTGTTAAGGATAGGACATAACAACTCATTGTGAGCTGGAATTGTATAGATATTGCCTGTATACTTGTCAGAGCCATGGAATACTCATATGCAAGACGAATTCAGAGACCTACCTCATAACATTCAGAGCGGTACAGGCAATATCTTTGTTTAGTTCTGTAAACGCTAATGTTCCATTGTGTACAAAACGTGATGTTACTGAAAGTATCTTCCCGACCATTGGTAGAACACTCAAAAAATTGGTTGCATACTACTCTAAATCTTATGGAAAGTAAAATAATAAGGCTTACATCAAGTTATCTCATAGCAGTTTTCAGCAAAATTGAACTCTACTCTCTATCGAGCTCAATGCATTACCTTCTATTCTATGCATTTTCTCTTAAGGATGTGGACATAACAACTCATTGTGAGCTGGAATTGTATAGATATTGCCTGTATACTCGTCAAAGCCATGGAATACTCATATGCAAGACGAATTCAGAGACCTACCTCATAACATTCAGAGCGGTACAGGCAATATCTTTGTTTAGTTCTGTAAACGCTAATGTTCCATTGTGTACAAAACGTGATGTTACTGAAAGTATCTTCCCGACCATTGGTAGAACACTCAAAAAATTGGTTGCATACTACATTAAATCTTATGGAAAGTAAAATAATAAGGCTTACATCAAGTTATCTCATAGCAGTTTTCAGCAAAATTCAACTTTACTCTCTATTGATCTCACAGCAATACCTTATATTCCATGCATTTTCAGTTAAGGATAGGACATAACAACTCATTGTGAGCTGGAATTGTATAGATATTGCCTGTATACTTGTCAGAGCCATGGAATACTCATATGCAAGACGAATTCAGAGACCTACCTCATAACATTCAGAGCGGTATAGGCAATATCTTTGTTCTGTAAACGCTAATGGTTCATTGTGTACAAAGGGTGATGTTACAGAAATTATCTTCTCGGACTTTGGTAGAACACTCATCAAATTGCTTGCATACTACTCTAAATCTTATGGAAAGTAAAAACTGCAAGATAACATTCAGAGTGGTACAGGCAATATCTTTGTTTAGTTCTGTAAATGCTAATGTTAATTTGTGTACAAAAGGTGATGTTACAGAAAGTATCTTCTCGAACTTTGGTAGAACACTCATAAAATTGGTTGCATACTACTCTTAATCATATGGAAAGTAAAATAATAAGGTTTACATCAAGTTATCACATAGCAGTTTTCAGCAAAATTCAACTCCGCACTCTATCGAGCTCAATGCATTACCTTCTATTCTATGCATTTTCTCTTAAGGATGTGGACATAACAACTCATTGTGAGCTGGAATTCTATAGATATTGCCTGTATACTTCTCAGAGCCATGGACTACTCAAATGCAAGATGAATTCAGGAACCTCCCTCATAACATTCAGACTGGGATAGGCAATATCTTTGTTTGTTCTGTAAATGCTAATGTTCCATTGTGTACAAAAGGTGATGTTACAGAAAGTATCTCGAAAATTGGTAAAACACTCATAAAATTGGTTGCACACTACTCTAAATCATATGGTAAGCAAAATAATAAGGTTTACATCAAGTTAGCGCATAGCAGTTTTCAGCAAAATTCAACTCTACACTCTATCGAGCTCAATGCATTACCTTCTATTCTATGCATTTTCTGTTAAGGATAGGACATAACAACTCATTGTGAGCTGGAATTGTATAGATATTGCCTGTATACTTGTCAGAGCCATGGAATACTCATAGGCAAGACGAATTCAGAGACCTACCTCATAACATTCAGAGCGGTACAGGCAATATCTTTGTTTAGTTCTGTAAACGCTAATGTTCCATTGTGTACAAAACGTGATGTTACTGAAAGTATCTTCCCGACCATTGGTAGAACACTCATAAAATTGGTTGCATACTACTCTTAATCATATGGAAAGTAAAATAATAAGGTTTACATCAAGTTATCACATAGCAGTTTTCAGCAAAATTCAACTCCGCACTCTATCGAGCTCAATGCATTACCTTCTATTCTATGCATTTTCTCTTAAGGATGTGGACATAACAACTCATTGTGAGCTGGAATTGTATAGATATTGCCTGTATACTCGTCAAAGCCATGGAATACTCATATGCAAGACGAATTCAGAGACCTACCTCATAACATTCAGAGCGGTACAGGCAATATCTTTGTTTAGTTCTGTAAACGCTAATGTTCCATTGTGTACAAAACGTGATGTTACAGAAAGTATCTCGAACATTGGTAGAACACTCATAAAACTGGTTGCATACTGTTCTAAATCATATGGAAAGTAAAATAATGAGGTTTACATCAAGTTATCACATAGTAGTTTTCAGCAAATTTCAACTCTACACTCTATCGTGCTCAATGCAATACCTTCTATTTATTCATTTTCTGTTAAGGATAGGACATAACAACTCATTGTGAGCTGGAATTGTATAGATATTGCCTGTATACTTCTCAGAGCCATAGAATACGCAAATGCAAGATGAATTCAGGAACCTACCTCATAACATTCAGAGTGGTGCAGGCAATATCTTTGTTTAGTTCTGTAAACGCTAATGGTCCATTGTGTACAAAGGGTGATGTTACAGAAAGTATCTTCTCGAACTTTGGTAGAACACTCATAAAATTGGTTGCATACTACTCTTAATCATATGGAAAGTAAAATAATAATGTTTACATCAAGTTATCACATAGTAGTTTTCAGCAAAATTCAACTCTACCCTCTATTGATCTCAATGCAATACCTTATATAACATGCATTTTCAGTTAAGGACGAGGACATAACAACTCAAGTTGAGCTGGATTTGCATTGATATTGCCTGTATACTTGTCAGAGCCCTGGAATACTCAAAGGCAAGACGAATTCAGGAACCTACCTCATAACATTCAGAGTGGTATTGGCAATATCTTTGCTTGTTCTGAAAAAGCTAATGATCCATTGTGTGCAAAAGGTGATGTTACAGAAAGTATCTTCTCGAACATTGGTAGAACACTCATAAAATTGGTTGCATACTACTCTAAATCATATGGAAAGTAAAATAATAAGCTTTACATCAAGTTAGCGCATAGCAGTTTTCAGCAAAATTCAGCTCTACACTCTATCGACCTCAATGCATTACCATCTATTGTATGCATTTTCTGTTAAGGATAGGACATAACAACTCATTGTGAGCTGGAATTGTATAGATGTTGCCTGTATACTTGACAGAGCCATGGAATACTCATATGCAAGACGAATTCAGAGACCTACCTCATAACATTCAGAGCGGTACAGGCAATATCTTTGTTTAGTTCTGTAAACGCTAATGTTCCATTGTGTACAAAACGTGATGTTACTGAAAGTATCTTCTTGCACATTGGTAGAACACTCATAAAATTGGTTCCATACTACTCTAAATCATACGGAAAGTAAAATAATAAGGCTTACATCAAGTTCTCACATAGCAGTTTTCAGCAAAATTCAACTCTACACTCTATCGAGCTCAATGCATTACCTTCTATTCTATGCATTTTCTGTTAAGGATAGGACATAACAACTCATTGTGAGCTGGAATTGTATAGATATTGCCTGTATACTTGTCAGAGCCATGGAATACTCATATGCAAGACGAATTCAGAGACCTACCTCATAACATTCAGAGCGGTACAGGCAATATCTTTGTTTAGTTCTGTAAAGGCTAATGTTCCATTGTGTACAAAACGTGATGTTACTGAAAGTATCTTCTTGCACATTGGTAGAACACTCATAAAATTGGTTCCATACTACTCTAAATCATACGGAAAGTAAAATAATAAGGCTTACATCAAGTTCTCACATAGCAGTTTTCAGCAAAATTCAACTCTACACTCTATCGAGCTCAATGCATTACCTTCTATTCTATGCATTTCCTGTTAAGGATAGGACATAACAACTCATTGTGAGCTGGAATTGTATAGATATTGCCTGTATACCTGTCAGAGCCATGGAATACTCATATGCAAGACGAATTCAGAGACCTACCTCATAACATTCAGAGCGGTACAGGCAATATCTTTGTTTAGTTCTGTAAACGCTAATGTTCCATTGTGTACAAAACGTGATGTTACTGAAAGTACCTTCCCGACCATTGGTAGAACACTCAAAAAATTGGTTGCATACTACTCTAAATCTTATGGAAAGTAAAATTATAAGGCTTACATCATGTTATCTCATAGCAGTTTTCAGCAAAATTCAACTCCGCACTCTATCGAGCTCAATGCATTACCTTCTATTCTATGCATTTTCTCTTAAGGATGTGGACATAACAACTCACTGTGAGCTGGAATTGTATAGATATTGCCTGTATACTTCTCAGAGCCATGGAATACTCAAATGCAAGATGAATTCAGGATCCTACCTCATAACATTCAGACTGGGATAGGCAATATCTTTGTTTGTTCTGTAAATGCTAATGTTCCATTGTGTACAAAAGGTGATGTTACAGAAAGTATCTCGAAAATTGGTAAAACACTCATAAAATTGGTTGCACACTACTCTAAATCATATGGTAAGCAAAATAATAAGGTTTACATCAAGTTAGCGCATAGCAGTTTTCAGCAAAATTCAACTCTACACTCTATCGAGCTCAATGCATTACCTTCTATTCTATGCATTTTCTGTTAAGGATAGGACATAACAACTCATTGTGAGCTGGAATTGTATAGATATTGCCTGTATACTTGTCAGAGCCATGGAATACTCATATGCAAGACGAATTCAGAGACCTACCTCATAACATTCAGAGCGGTACAGGCAATATCTTTGTTTAGTTCTGTAAACGCTAATGTTCCATTGTGTACAAAACGTGATGTTACAGAAAGTATCTTCTCGAACATTGGTAGAACACTCATAAAACTGGTTGCATACTGTTCTAAATCATATGGAAAGTAAAATAATGAGGTTTACATCAAGTTATCACATAGTAGTTTTCAGCAAATTTCAACTCTACACTCTATCGTGCTCAATGCAATACCTTCTATTTATTCATTTTCTGTTAAGGATAGGACATAACAACTCATTGTGAGCTGGAATTGTATAGATATTGCCTGTATACTTCTCAGAGCCATAGAATACGCAAATGCAAGATGAATTCAGGAACCTACCTCAGAACATTCAGACTGGGATAGGCAATATCTTTGTTTGTTCTGTAAATGCTAATGGTCCATTGTGTACAAAAGGTGATGTTACTAAAGTATCTCGAACTTTGGTAGAACACTCATAAAATTGGTTGCACACTACTCTAAATCATATGGTAAGCAAAATAATAAGGTTTACATCAAGTTAGCGCATAGCAGTTTTCAGCAAAATTCAACTCTACACTCTATCGAGCTCAATGCATTACCTTCTATTCTATGCATTTTCTGTTAAGGATAGGACATAACAACTCATTGTGAGCTGGAATTGTATAGATATTGCCTGTATACTTGTCAGAGCCATGGAATACTCATATGCAAGACGAATTCAGAGACCTACCTCATAACATTCAGAGCGGTACAGGCAATAGCTTTGTTTAGTTCTGTAAACGCTAATGTTCCATTGTGTACAAAACGTGATGTTACTGAAAGTATCTTCCCGACCATTGGTAGAACACTCAAAAAATTGGTTGCATACTACTCTAAATCTTATGGAAAGTAAAATAATAAGGCTTACATCAAGTTATCTCATAGCAGTTTTCAGCAAAATTCAACTCTACTCTCTATCGAGCTCAATGCATTACCTTCTATTCTATGCATTTTCTCTTAAGGATGTGGACATAACAACTCATTGTGAGCTGGAATTGTATAGATATTGCCTGTATACTCGTCAAAGCCATGGAATACTCATATGCAAGACGAATTCAGAGACCTACCTCATAACATTCAGAGCGGTACAGGCAATATCTTTGTTTAGTTCTGTAAACGCTAATGTTCCATTGTGTACAAAACGTGATGTTACTGAAAGTATCTTCCCGACCATTGGTAGAACACTCAAAAAATTGGTTGCATACTACTTTAAATCTTATGGAAAGTAAAATAATGAGGCTTACATCAAGTTATCTCATATCAGTTTTCAGCAAAATTCAACTTTACTCTCTATTGATCTCACAGCAATACCTTATATTCCATGCATTTTCAGTTAAGGATAGGACATAACAACTCATGGTGAGCTGGAATTGTATAGATATTGCCTGTATACTTGTCAGAGCCATGGAATACTCATAGGCAAGACGAATTCAGAGACCTACCTCATAACATTCAGAGCGGTACAGGCAATATCTTTGTTTAGTTCTGTAAACGCTAATGTTCCATTGTGTACAAAACGTGATGTTACTGAAAGTATCTTCCCGACCATTGGTAGAACACTCATAAAATTGGTTGCATACTACTCTTAATCATATGGAAAGTAAAATAATAAGGTTTACATCAAGTTATCACATAGCAGTTTTCAGCAAAATTCAACTCCGCACTCTATCGAGCTCAATGCATTACCTTCTATTCTATGCATTTTCTCTTAAGGATGTGGACATAACAACTCATTGTGAGCTGGAATTGTATAGATATTGCCTGTATACTCGTCAAAGCCATGGAATACTCATATGCAAGACGAATTCAGAGACCTACCTCATAACATTCAGAGCGGTACAGGCAATATCTTTGTTTAGTTCTGTAAACGCTAATGTTCCATTGTGTACAAAACGTGATGTTACAGAAAGTATCTCGAACATTGGTAGAACACTCATAAAACTGGTTGCATACTGTTCTAAATCATATGGAAAGTAAAATAATGAGGTTTACATCAAGTTATCACATAGTAGTTTTCAGCAAATTTCAACTCTACACTCTATCGTGCTCAATGCAATACCTTCTATTTATTCATTTTCTGTTAAGGATAGGACATAACAACTCATTGTGAGCTGGAATTGTATAGATATTGCCTGTATACTTCTCAGAGCCATAGAATACGCAAATGCAAGATGAATTCAGGAACCTACCTCATAACATTCAGAGTGGTGCAGGCAATATCTTTGTTTAGTTCTGTAAACGCTAATGGTCCATTGTGTACAAAGGGTGATGTTACAGAAAGTATCTTCTCGAACTTTGGTAGAACACTCATAAAATTGGTTGCATACTACTCTTAATCATATGGAAAGTAAAATAATAATGTTTACATCAAGTTATCACATAGTAGTTTTCAGCAAAATTCAACTCTACCCTCTATTGATCTCAATGCAATACCTTATATAACATGCATTTTCAGTTAAGGACGAGGACATAACAACTCAAGTTGAGCTGGATTTGCATTGATATTGCCTGTATACTTGTCAGAGCCCTGGAATACTCAAAGGCAAGACGAATTCAGGAACCTACCTCATAACATTCAGAGTGGTATTGGCAATATCTTTGCTTGTTCTGAAAAAGCTAATGATCCATTGTGTGCAAAAGGTGATGTTACAGAAAGTATCTTCTCGAACATTGGTAGAACACTCATAAAATTGGTTGCATACTACTCTAAATCATATGGAAAGTAAAATAATAAGCTTTACATCAAGTTAGCGCATAGCAGTTTTCAGCAAAATTCAGCTCTACACTCTATCGACCTCAATGCATTACCATCTATTGTATGCATTTTCTGTTAAGGATAGGACATAACAACTCATTGTGAGCTGGAATTGTATAGATGTTGCCTGTATACTTGACAGAGCCATGGAATACTCATATGCAAGACGAATTCAGAGACCTACCTCATAACATTCAGAGCGGTACAGGCAATATCTTTGTTTAGTTCTGTAAACGCTAATGTTCCATTGTGTACAAAACGTGATGTTACTGAAAGTATCTTCTTGCACATTGGTAGAACACTCATAAAATTGGTTCCATACTACTCTAAATCATACGGAAAGTAAAATAATAAGGCTTACATCAAGTTCTCACATAGCAGTTTTCAGCAAAATTCAACTCTACACTCTATCGAGCTCAATGCATTACCTTCTATTCTATGCATTTTCTGTTAAGGATAGGACATAACAACTCATTGTGAGCTGGAATTGTATAGATATTGCCTGTATACTTGTCAGAGCCATGGAATACTCATATGCAAGACGAATTCAGAGACCTACCTCATAACATTCAGAGCGGTACAGGCAATATCTTTGTTTAGTTCTGTAAAGGCTAATGTTCCATTGTGTACAAAACGTGATGTTACTGAAAGTATCTTCTTGCACATTGGTAGAACACTCATAAAATTGGTTCCATACTACTCTAAATCATACGGAAAGTAAAATAATAAGGCTTACATCAAGTTCTCACATAGCAGTTTTCAGCAAAATTCAACTCTACACTCTATCGAGCTCAATGCATTACCTTCTATTCTATGCATTTCCTGTTAAGGATAGGACATAACAACTCATTGTGAGCTGGAATTGTATAGATATTGCCTGTATACCTGTCAGAGCCATGGAATACTCATATGCAAGACGAATTCAGAGACCTACCTCATAACATTCAGAGCGGTACAGGCAATATCTTTGTTTAGTTCTGTAAACGCTAATGTTCCATTGTGTACAAAACGTGATGTTACTGAAAGTACCTTCCCGACCATTGGTAGAACACTCAAAAAATTGGTTGCATACTACTCTAAATCTTATGGAAAGTAAAATTATAAGGCTTACATCATGTTATCTCATAGCAGTTTTCAGCAAAATTCAACTCCGCACTCTATCGAGCTCAATGCATTACCTTCTATTCTATGCATTTTCTCTTAAGGATGTGGACATAACAACTCACTGTGAGCTGGAATTGTATAGATATTGCCTGTATACTTCTCAGAGCCATGGAATACTCAAATGCAAGATGAATTCAGGATCCTACCTCATAACATTCAGACTGGGATAGGCAATATCTTTGTTTGTTCTGTAAATGCTAATGTTCCATTGTGTACAAAAGGTGATGTTACAGAAAGTATCTCGAAAATTGGTAAAACACTCATAAAATTGGTTGCACACTACTCTAAATCATATGGTAAGCAAAATAATAAGGTTTACATCAAGTTAGCGCATAGCAGTTTTCAGCAAAATTCAACTCTACACTCTATCGAGCTCAATGCATTACCTTCTATTCTATGCATTTTCTGTTAAGGATAGGACATAACAACTCATTGTGAGCTGGAATTGTATAGATATTGCCTGTATACTTGTCAGAGCCATGGAATACTCATATGCAAGACGAATTCAGAGACCTACCTCATAACATTCAGAGCGGTACAGGCAATATCTTTGTTTAGTTCTGTAAACGCTAATGTTCCATTGTGTACAAAACGTGATGTTACAGAAAGTATCTTCTCGAACATTGGTAGAACACTCATAAAACTGGTTGCATACTGTTCTAAATCATATGGAAAGTAAAATAATGAGGTTTACATCAAGTTATCACATAGTAGTTTTCAGCAAATTTCAACTCTACACTCTATCGTGCTCAATGCAATACCTTCTATTTATTCATTTTCTGTTAAGGATAGGACATAACAACTCATTGTGAGCTGGAATTGTATAGATATTGCCTGTATACTTCTCAGAGCCATAGAATACGCAAATGCAAGATGAATTCAGGAACCTACCTCAGAACATTCAGACTGGGATAGGCAATATCTTTGTTTGTTCTGTAAATGCTAATGGTCCATTGTGTACAAAAGGTGATGTTACTAAAGTATCTCGAACTTTGGTAGAACACTCATAAAATTGGTTGCACACTACTCTAAATCATATGGTAAGCAAAATAATAAGGTTTACATCAAGTTAGCGCATAGCAGTTTTCAGCAAAATTCAACTCTACACTCTATCGAGCTCAATGCATTACCTTCTATTCTATGCATTTTCTGTTAAGGATAGGACATAACAACTCATTGTGAGCTGGAATTGTATAGATATTGCCTGTATACTTGTCAGAGCCATGGAATACTCATATGCAAGACGAATTCAGAGACCTACCTCATAACATTCAGAGCGGTACAGGCAATAGCTTTGTTTAGTTCTGTAAACGCTAATGTTCCATTGTGTACAAAACGTGATGTTACTGAAAGTATCTTCCCGACCATTGGTAGAACACTCAAAAAATTGGTTGCATACTACTCTAAATCTTATGGAAAGTAAAATAATAAGGCTTACATCAAGTTATCTCATAGCAGTTTTCAGCAAAATTCAACTCTACTCTCTATCGAGCTCAATGCATTACCTTCTATTCTATGCATTTTCTCTTAAGGATGTGGACATAACAACTCATTGTGAGCTGGAATTGTATAGATATTGCCTGTATACTCGTCAAAGCCATGGAATACTCATATGCAAGACGAATTCAGAGACCTACCTCATAACATTCAGAGCGGTACAGGCAATATCTTTGTTTAGTTCTGTAAACGCTAATGTTCCATTGTGTACAAAACGTGATGTTACTGAAAGTATCTTCCCGACCATTGGTAGAACACTCAAAAAATTGGTTGCATACTACTTTAAATCTTATGGAAAGTAAAATAATGAGGCTTACATCAAGTTATCTCATATCAGTTTTCAGCAAAATTCAACTTTACTCTCTATTGATCTCACAGCAATACCTTATATTCCATGCATTTTCAGTTAAGGATAGGACATAACAACTCATGGTGAGCTGGAATTGTATAGATATTGCCTGTATACTTGTCAGAGCCATGGAATACTCATATGCAAGACGAATTCAGAGACCTACCTCATAACATTCAGAGCGGTATAGGCAATATCTTTGTTCTGTAAACGCTAATGGTCCATTGTGTACAAAGGGTGATGTTACAAAAATTAACTTCTCGAACCTTGGAAGAACACTCATCAAATTGGTTGCATACTACTCTTAATCATATGGAATGTAAAATAATAAGGTTTACATCAAGTTATCACATAGCAGTTTTCAGCAAAATTCAACTCTACACTCTATCGAGCTCAATGCATTACCTTCTATTCTATGCATTTTCTCTTAAGGATGTGGACATAACAACTCATTGTGAGCTGGATTTGTATAGATATTGCCTGTATACTTGTCAGAGCCATGGAATACTCATATGCAAGACGAATTCAGAGACCTACCTCATAACATTCAGAGAGGTACAGGCAATATCTTTGTTTAGTTCTGTAAACGCTAATGTTCCATTGTGTACAAAACGTGATGTTACTGAAAGTATCTTCCCGACCATTGGTAGAACACTCATAAAATTGGTTGCATACTACTCTTAATCATATGGAAAGTAAAATAATAAGGTTTACATCAAGTTATCACATAGCAGTTTTCAGCAAAATTCAACTCCGCACTCTATCGAGCTCAATGCATTACCTTCTATTCTATGCATTTTCTCTTAAGGATGTGGACATAACAACTCATTGTGAGCTGGAATTGTATAGATATTGCCTGTATACTTCTCAGAGCCATGGAATACTCAAATGCAAGATGAATTCAGGAACCTACCTCATAACATTCAGACTGGGATAGGCAATATCTTTGTTTGTTCTGTAAATGCTAATGTTCCATTGTGTACAAAAGGTGATGTTACAGAAAGTATCTCGAAAATTGGTAAAACACTCATAAAATTGGTTGCACACTACTCTACATCATATGGTAAGCAAAATAATAAGGTTTACATCAAGTTAGCGCATAGCAGTTTTCAGCAAAATTCAACTCTACACTCTATCGAGCTCAATGCATTACCTTCTATTCTATGCATTTTCTGTTACGGATAGGACATAACAACTCATTGTGAGCTGGAATTGTATAGATATTGCCTGTATACTTGTCAGAGCCATGGAATACTCATATGCAAGACGAATTCAGAGACCTACCTCATAACATTCAGAGCGGTACAGGCAATATCTTTGTTTAGTTCTGTAAACGCTAATGTTCCATTGTGTACAAAACGTGATGTTACTGAAAGTATCTTCCCGACCATTGGTAGAACACTCAAAAAATTGGTTGCATACTACTCTAAATCTTATGGAAAGTAAAATAATAAGGCTTACATCAAGTTATCTCATAGCAGTTTTCAGCAAAATTCAACTCTACTCTCTATTGATCTCACAGCAATACCTTATATTCCATGCATTTTCAGTTAAGGATAGGACATAACAACTCATTGTGAGCTGGAATTGTATAGATATTGCCTGTATACTTGTCAGAGCCATGGAATACTCATATGCAAGACGAATTCAGAGACCTACCTCATAACATTCAGAGCGGTATAGGCAATATCTTTGTTCTGTAAACGCTAATGGTCCATTGTGTACAAAGGGTGATGTTACAGAAATTATCTTCTCGAACTTTGGTAGAACACTCATCAAATTGCTTGCATACTTCTCTAAATCTTATGGAAAGTAAAATAATCAGGCTTACATCAAGTTATCTCATAGCAGTTTTCAGCAAAGTTCAACTCTACACTCTACTGAGCTGAAAGCATTACCTTATATTCCATGCATTTTCTGTTAAGGTCGAGGACATAACAACTCAGGGTGAGCTGGAATTTTATAGATATTGCCTGTATACCTGTCAGAGCAATGGAATACACAAGTGCAAGATGAATTCAGGAACCTACCTCATAACATTCAGAGTGGTATAGGCAATATCTTTGTTCTGTAAACGCTAATGGTCCATTGTGTACAAAGGGTGATGTTACAGAAATTATCTTCTCGAACCTTGGAAGAACAATCATCAAATTGGTTGCATACAACTCTTAATCATATGGAAAGTAAAATAATAAGGTTTACATCAAGTTATCACATAGCAGTTTTCAGCAAAATTCAACTCCGCACTCTATCGAGCTCAATGCATTACCTTCTATTCTATGCATTTTCTCTTAAGGATGTGGACATAACAACTCATTGTGAGCTGGAATTGTATAGATATTGCCTGTATACTTCTCAGAGCCATGGAATACTCAAATGCAAGATGAATTCAGGAACCTACCTCATAACATTCAGACTGGGATAGGCAATATCTTTGTTTGTTCTGTAAATTCTAATGTTCCATTGTGTACAAAAGGTGATGTTACAGAAAGTATCTCGAAAATTGGTAAAACACTCATAAAATTGGTTGCACACTACTCTAAATCATATGGTAAGCAAAAAAATAAGGTTTACATCAAGTTAGCGCATAGCAGTTTTCAGCAAAATTCAACTCTACACTCTATCGAGCTCAATGCATTACCTTCTATTCTATGCATTTCCTGTTAAGGATAGGACATAACAACTCATTGTGAGCTGGAATTGTATAGATATTGCCTGTATACTTGTCAGAGCCATGGAATACTCATATGCAAGACGAATTCAGAGACCTACCTCATAACATTCAGAGCGGTACAGGCAATATCTTTGTTTAGTTCTGTAAACGCTAATGTTCCATTGTGTACAAAACGTGATGTTACTGAAAGTATCTTCCCGACCATTGGTAGAACACTCAAAAAATTGGTTGCATACTACTCTAAATCTTATGGAAAGTAAAATAATAAGGCTTACATCAAGTTATCTCATAGCAGTTTTCAGCAAAATTCAACTCTACTCTCTATCGAGCTCAATGCATTACCTTCTATTCTATGCATTTTCTCTTAAGGATGTGGACATAACAACTCATTGTGAGCTGGAATTGTATAGATATTGCCTGTATACTCGTCAAAGCCATGGAATACTCATATGCAAGACGAATTCAGAGACCTACCTCATAACATTCAGAGCGGTACAGGCAATATCTTTGTTTAGTTCTGTAAACGCTAATGTTCCATTGTGTAAAAAACGTGATGTTACTGAAAGTATCTTCCCGACCATTGGTAGAACACTCAAAAAATTGGTTGCATACTACTTTAAATCTTATGGAAAGTAAAATAATAAGGCTTACATCAAGTTATCTCATAGCAGTTTTCAGCAAAATTCAACTCTACACTCTACTGAGCTGAAAGCATTACCTTATATTCCATGCATTTTCTGTTAAGGACGAGGACATAACAACTCAGGGTGAGCTGGAATTTTATAGATATTGCCTGTATACTTGTCAGAGCAATGGAATACACAAGTGCAAGATGAATTTAGGAACCTACCTCATAACATTCAGAGTGGTATAGGCAATATCTTTGTTCTGTAAACGCTAATGGTCCATTGTGTACAAAAGGTGATGTTACAGAAAGTAACTTCTAGAACTTTGGTAGAACTCTCATAAAATTGGTTGCATACTACTCTTAATCATATGGAAAGTAAAATAATGAGGTTTACATCAAGTTATCACATAGTAGTTTTCAGCAAATTTCAACTCTACACTCTATCGTGGTCAATGCAATACCTTCTATTTATTCATTTTCTGTTAAGGATAAGACATAACAACTCATTGTGAGCTGGAATTGTATAGATATTGCCTGTATACTTCTCAGAGCCATAGAATACGCAAATGCAAGATGAATTCAGGAACCTACCTCATAACATTCAGAGTGGTGCAGGCAATATCTTTGTTTAGTTCTGTAAACGCTAATGGTCCATTGTGTACAAAGGGTGATGTTACAGAAAGTATCTTCTCGAACTTTGGTAGAACACTCATAAAATTGGTTGCATACTACTCTTAATCATATGGAAAGTAAAATAATAATGTTTACATCAAGTTATCACATAGTAGTTTTCAGCAAAATTCAACTCTACCCTCTATTGATCTCAATGCAATACCTTATATACCATGCATTTTCAGTTAAGGACGAGGACATAACAACTCAAGTTGAGCTGGTTTTGCATTGATATTGCCTGTATACTTGTCAGAGCCCTGGAATACTCAAAGGCAAGACGAATTCAGGAAGCTACCTCATAACATTCAGAGTGGTATTGGCAATATCTTTGCTTGTTCTGAAAAAGCTAATGATCCATTGTGTGCAAAAGGTGATGTTACAGAAAGTATCTTCTCGAACATTGGTAGAACACTCATAAAATTGGTTCCATACTACTCTAAATCATACGGAAAGTAAAATAATAAGCCTTACATCAAGTTCTCACATAGCAGTTTTCAGCAAAATTCAACTCTACACTCTATCGAGCTCAATGCATTACCTTCTATTCTATACATTTTCTCTTAAGGATGTGGACATAACAACTCATTGTGAGCTGGATTTGTATAGATATTGCCTGTATACTTCTCAGAGCCATGGAATACCCAAATGCAAGATGAATTCAGGAAGCTACCTCATAACATTTAGAGTGGTACAGGCAATATCTTTGTTTAGTTCTGTAAATGCTAATGTTAATTTGTGTACAAAGGTTATGTTACAGAAAGTATCTTCTCGAACTTTGGTAGAACACTCATAAAATTGGTTGCATACTACTCTTAATCATATGGAAAGTAAAATAATAAGGTTTACATCAAGTTAGCGCATAGCAGTTTTCAGCAAAATTCAACTCTACACTCTATCGAGCTCATTGCATTACCTTCTATTCTATGCATTTTCTGTTAAGGATAGGACATAACAACTCATTGTGAGCTGGAATTGTATAGATATTGCCTGTATACTTGTCAGAGCCATGGAATACTCATATGCAAGACGAATTCAGAGACCTACCTCATAACATTCAGAGCGGTACAGGCAATATCTTTGTTCAGTTCTGTAAACGCTAATGTTCCATTGTGTAGAAAACGTGATGTTACTGAAAGTATCTTCCCGACCATTGGTAGAACACTCAAAAAATTGCTTGCATACTACTCTAAATCTTATGGAAAGTAAAATAATAAGGCTTACATCAAGTTATCTCATAGCAGTTTTCAGCAAAATTCAACTCTACACTCTACTGAGCTGAGAGCATTACCTTATATTCCATGCATTTTCTGTTAAGGTCGAGGACATAACAACTCAGGGTGAGCTGGAATTTTATAGATATTGCCTGTATACTTGTCAGAGCCATGGAATACTCATATGCAAGACGAATTCAGAGACCTACCTCATAACATTCAGAGCGGTACAGGCAATATCTTTGTTTAGTTCTGTAAACGCTAATGTTCCATTGTGTAGAAAACGTGATGTTACTGAAAGTATCTTCCCGACCATTGGTAGAACACTCAAAAAATTGCTTGCATACTACTCTAAATCTTATGGAAAGTAAAATAATAAGGCTTACATCAAGTTATCTCATAGCAGTTTTCAGCAAAATTCAACTCTACACTCTACTGAGCTGAGAGCATTACCTTATATTCCATGCATTTTCTGTTAAGGTCGAGGACATAACAACTCAGGGTGAGCTGGAATTTTATAGATATTGCCTGTATACTTGTCAGAGCAATGGAATACACAAGTGCAAGATGAATTCAGGAACCTACCTCATAACATTCAGAGTGGTATAGGCAATATCTTTGTTCTGTAAACGCTAATGGTCCATTGTGTACAAAGGGTGATGTTACAGAAATTATCTTCTCGAACTTTGGTAGAACACTCATCAAATTGGTTGCATACTACTCTTAATCATATGGAAAGTAAAATAATAAGGTTTACATCAAGTTAGCGCATAGCAGTTTTCAGCAAAATTCAACTCTACACTCTATCGAGCTCAATGCATTACCTTCTATTCTATGCATTTTCTGTTAAGGATAGGACATAACAACTCATTGTGAGCTGGAATTGTATAGATATTGCCTGTATACTTGTCAGAGCCATGGAATACTCATATGCAAGACGAATTCAGAGACCTACCTCATAACATTCAGAGCGGTACAGGCAATATCTTTGTTTAGTTCTGTAAACGCTAATGTTCCATTGTGTAGAAAACGTGATGTTACTGAAAGTATCTTCCCGACCATTGGTAGAACACTCAAAAAATTGCTTGCATACTTCTCTAAATCTTATGGAAAGTAAAATAATAAGGCTTACATCAAGTTATCTCATAGCAGTTTTCAGCAAAATTCAACTCTACACTCTACTGAGCTGAGAGCATTACCTTATATTCCATGCATTTTCTGTTAAGGTCGAGGACATAACAACTCAGGGTGAGCTGGAATTTTATAGATATTGCCTGTATACTGGTCAGAGCAATGGAATACACAAGTGCAAGATGAATTCAGGAACCTACCTCATAACATTCAGAGTGGTATAGGCAATATCTTTGTTCTGTAAACGCTAATGGTCCATTGTGTACAAAGGGTGATGTTACAGAAATTATCTTCTCGAACTTTGGTAGAACACTCATCAAATTGGTTGCATATTACTCTTAATCATATGGAAAGTAAAATAATAAGGTTTACATCAAGTTATCACATAGCAGTTTTCAGCAAAATTCAACTCTACACTCTATCGAGCTCAATGCATTACCTTCTATTCTATGCATTTTCTCTTAAGGATGTGGACATAACAACTCATTGTGAGCTGGATTTGTATAGATATTGCCTGTATACTTCTCAGAGCCATGGAATACTCAAATGCAAGATGAATTCAGGAAGCTACCTCATAACATTTAGAGTGGTACAGGCAATATCTTTGTTTAGTTCTGTAAATGCTAATGTTAATTTGTGTACAAAGGTGATGTTACAGAAAGTATCTTATCGAACTTTGGTAGAACACTCATGAAATTGGTTGCATACTACTCTTAATCATATGGAAAGTAAAATAATAAGGTTTACATCAAGTTAGCGCATAGCAGTTTTCAGCAAAATTCAACTTTACACTCTATCGAGCTCAATGCATTACCTTCTATTCTATGCTTTTTCTGTTAAGGATAGGACATAACAACTTATTGTGAGCTGGAATTGTATAGATATTGCCTGTATACCTGTCAGAGCCATGGAATACTCATATGCAAGACGAATTCAGAGACCTACCTCATAACATTCAGAGCGGTACAGGCAATAACTTTGTTTAGTTCTGTAAACGCTAATGTTCCATTGTGTACAAAACGTGATGTTACTGAAAGTATCTTCCCGACCATTGGTAGAACACTCATAAAATTGGTTGCATACTACTCTTAATCATATGGAAAGTAAAATAATAAGGTTTACATCAAGTTATCACATAGCAGTTTTCAGCAAAATTCAACTCCGTACTCTATCGAGCTCAATGCATTACCTTCTATTCTATGCATTTTCTCTTAAGGATGTGGACATAACAACTCATTGTGAGCTGGAATTGTATAGATATTGCCTGTATACTCGTCAAAGCCATGGAATACTCATATGCAAGAAGAATTCAGAGACCTACCTCATAACATTCAGAGCGGTACAGGCAATATCTTTGTTTAGTTCTGTAAACGCTAATGTTCCATTGTGTACAAAACGTGATGTTACTGAAAGTATCTTCCCGACCATTGGTAGAACACTCAAAAAATTGGTTGCATACTACTTTAAATCTTATGGAAAGTAAAATAATAAGGCTTACATCAAGTTATCTCATAGCAGTTTTCAGCAAAATTCAACTTTACTCTCTATTGATCTCACAGCAATACCTTATATTCCATGCATTTTCAGTTAAGGATAGGACATAACAACTCATTGTGAGCTGGAATTGTATAGATATTGCCTGTATACTTGTCAGAGCCATGGAATACTCATATGCAAGACGAATTCAGAGACCTACCTCATAACATTCAGAGCGGTATAGGCAATATCTTTGTTCTGTAAACGCTAATGGTCCATTGTGTACAAAGGGTGATGTTACAGAAATTATCTTCTCGAACTTTGGTAGAACACTCATCAAATTGCTTGCATACTACTCTAAATCTTATGGAAAGTAAAATAATCAGGCTTACATCAAGTTATCTCATAGCAGTTTTCAGCAAAGTTCAACTCTACACTCTACTGAGCTGAAAGCATTACCTTATATTCCATGCATTTTCTGTTAAGGTCGAGGACATAACAACTCAGGGTGAGCTGGAATTTTATAGATATTGCCTGTATACTTGTCAGAGCAATGGAATACACAAGTGCAAGATGAATTCAGGAACCTACCTCATAACATTCAGAGTGGTATAGGCAATATCTTTGTTCTGTAAACGCTAATGGTCCATTGTGTACAAAGGGTGATGTTACAGAAATTATCTTCTCGAACCTTGGAAGAACAATCATCAAATTGGTTGCATACTACTCTTAATCATATGGAAAGTAAAATAATAAGGTTTACATCAAGTTATCACATAGCAGTTTTCAGCAAAATTCCACTCTACACTCTATCGAGCTCAATGCATTACCTTCTATTCTATGCATTTTCTCTTAAGGATGTGGACATAACAACTCATTGTGAGCTGGATTTGTATAGATATTGCCTGTACACTTGTCACAGCCATGGAATACTCAAATGCAAGACGAATTCAGGAACCAGCCTTATAACATTCAGAGTGGTACAGGCAATATCTTTGTTTAGTTCTGTAAATGCTAATGTTAATTTGTGTACAAAAGGTGATGTTACAGAAAGTATCTTCTCGAGCTTTGGTAGAACACTCATAAAATTGGTTGCATACTACTCTTAATCATATGGAAAGTAAAATAATAAGGTTTACATCAAGTTATCACATAGCAGTTTTCAGCAAAATTCAACTCCGCACTCTATCGAGCTCAATGCATTACCTTCTATTCTATGCATTTTCTCTTAAGGATGTGGACATAACAACTCATTGTGAGCTGGAATTGTATAGATATTGCCTGTATACTTCTCAGAGCCATGGAATACTCAAATGCAAGATAAATTCAGGAACCTACCTCATAACATTCAGACTGGGATAGGCAATATCTTTGTTTGTTCTGTAAATTCTAATGTTCCATTGTGTACAAAAGGTGATGTTACAGAAAGTATCTCGAAAATTGGTAAAACACTCATAAAATTGGTTGCACACTACTCTAAATCATATGGTAAGCAAAATAATAAGGTTTACATCAAGTTAGCGCATAGCAGTTTTCAGCAAAATTCAACTCTACACTCTATCGAGCTCAATGCATTACCTTCTATTCTATGCATTTCCTGTTAAGGATAGGACATAACAACTCATTGTGAGCTGGAATTGTATAGATATTGCCTGTATACTTGTCAGAGCCATGGAATACTCATATGCAAGACGAATTCAGAGACCTACCTCATAACATTCAGAGCGGTACAGGCAATATCTTTGTTTAGTTCTGTAAACGCTAATGTTCCATTGTGTACAAAACGTGATGTTACTGAAAGTATCTTCCCGACCATTGGTAGAACACTCAAAAAATTGGTTGCATACTACTCTAAATCTTATGGAAAGTAAAATAATAAGGCTTACATCAAGTTATCTCATAGCAGTTTTCAGCAAAATTCAACTCTACTCTCTATCGAGCTCAATGCATTACCTTCTATTCTATGCATTTTCTCTTAAGGATGTGGACATAACAACTCATTGTGAGCTGGAATTTTATAGATATTGCCTGTATACTTGTCAGAGCAATGGAATACACAAGTGCAAGATGAATTTAGGAACCTACCTCATAACATTCAGAGTGGTATAGGCAATATCTTTGTTCTGTAAACGCTAATGGTCCATTGTGTACAAAAGGTGATGTTACAGAAAGTAACTTCTCGAACTTTGGTAGAACTCTCATAAAATTGGTTGCATACTACTCTTAATCATATGGAAAGTAAAATAATGAGGTTTACATCAAGTTATCACATAGTAGTTTTCAGCAAATTTCAACTCTACACTCTATCGTGGTCAATGCAATACCTTCTATTTATTCATTTTCTGTTAAGGATAAGACATAACAACTCATTGTGAGCTGGAATTGTATAGATATTGCCTGTATACTTCTCAGAGCCATAGAATACGCAAATGCAAGATGAATTCAGGAACCTACCTCATAACATTCAGAGTGGTGCAGGCAATATCTTTGTTTAGTTCTGTAAACGCTAATGGTCCATTGTGTACAAAGGGTGATGTTACAGAAAGTATCTTCTCGAACTTTGGTAGAACACTCATAAAATTGGTTGCATACTACTCTTAATCATATGGAAAGTAAAATAATAATGTTTACATCAAGTTATCACATAGTAGTTTTCAGCAAAATTCAACTCTACCCTCTATTGATCTCAATGCAATACCTTATATACCATGCATTTTCAGTTAAGGACGAGGACATAACAACTCAAGTTGAGCTGGTTTTGCATTGATATTGCCTGTATACTTGTCAGAGCCCTGGAATACTCAAAGGCAAGACGAATTCAGGAAGCTACCTCATAACATTCAGAGTGGTATTGGCAATATCTTTGCTTGTTCTGAAAAAGCTAATGATCCATTGTGTGCAAAAGGTGATGTTACAGAAAGTATCTTCTCGAACATTGGTAGAACACTCATAAAATTGGTTCCATACTACTCTAAATCATACGGAAAGTAAAATAATAAGCCTTACATCAAGTTCTCACATAGCAGTTTTCAGCAAAATTCAACTCTACACTCTATCGAGCTCAATGCATTACCTTCTATTCTATACATTTTCTCTTAAGGATGTGGACATAACAACTCATTGTGAGCTGGATTTGTATAGATATTGCCTGTATACTTCTCAGAGCCATGGAATACCCAAATGCAAGATGAATTCAGGAAGCTACCTCATAACATTTAGAGTGGTACAGGCAATATCTTTGTTTAGTTCTGTAAATGCTAATGTTAATTTGTGTACAAAGGTTATGTTACAGAAAGTATCTTCTCGAACTTTGGTAGAACACTCATAAAATTGGTTGCATACTACTCTTAATCATATGGAAAGTAAAATAATAAGGTTTACATCAAGTTAGCGCATAGCAGTTTTCAGCAAAATTCAACTCTACACTCTATCGAGCTCAATGCATTACCTTCTATTCTATGCATTTTCTGTTAAGGATAGGACATAACAACTCATTGTGAGCTGGAATTGTATAGATATTGCCTGTATACTTGTCAGAGCCATGGAATACTCATATGCAAGACGAATTCAGAGACCTACCTCATAACATTCAGAGCGGTACAGGCAATATCTTTGTTCAGATCTGTAAACGCTAATGTTCCATTGTGTAGAAAACGTGATGTTACTGAAAGTATCTTCCCGACCATTGGTAGAACACTCAAAAAATTGCTTGCATACTACTCTAAATCTTATGGAAAGTAAAATAATAAGGCTTACATCAAGTTATCTCATAGCAGTTTTCAGCAAAATTCAACTCTACACTCTACTGAGCTGAGAGCATTACCTTATATTCCATGCATTTTCTGTTAAGGTCGAGGACATAACAACTCAGGGTGAGCTGGAATTTTATAGATATTGCCTGTATACTTGTCAGAGCCATGGAATACTCATATGCAAGACGAATTCAGAGACCTACCTCATAACATTCAGAGCGGTACAGGCAATATCTTTGTTTAGTTCTGTAAACGCTAATGTTCCATTGTGTAGAAAACGTGATGTTACTGAAAGTATCTTCCCGACCATTGGTAGAACACTCAAAAAATTGCTTGCATACTACTCTAAATCTTATGGAAAGTAAAATAATAAGGCTTACATCAAGTTATCTCATAGCAGTTTTCAGCAAAATTCAACTCTACACTCTACTGAGCTGAGAGCATTACCTTATATTCCATGCATTTTCTGTTAAGGTCGAGGACATAACAACTCAGGGTGAGCTGGAATTTTATAGATATTGCCTGTATACTTGTCAGAGCAATGGAATACACAAGTGCAAGATGAATTCAGGAACCTACCTCATAACATTCAGAGTGGTATAGGCAATATCTTTGTTCTGTAAACGCTAATGGTCCATTGTGTACAAAGGGTGATGTTACAGAAATTATCTTCTCGAACTTTGGTAGAACACTCATCAAATTGGTTGCATACTACTCTTAATCATATGGAAAGTAAAATAATAAGGTTTACATCAAGTTAGCGCATAGCAGTTTTCAGCAAAATTCAACTCTACACTCTATCGAGCTCAATGCATTACCTTCTATTCTATGCATTTTCTGTTAAGGATAGGACATAACAACTCATTGTGAGCTGGAATTGTATAGATATTGCCTGTATACTTGTCAGAGCCTTGGAATACTCATATGCAAGACGAATTCAGAGACCTACCTCATAACATTCAGAGCGGTACAGGCAATATCTTTGTTTAGTTCTGTAAACGCTAATGTTCCATTGTGTAGAAAACGTGATGTTACTGAAAGTATCTTCCCGACCATTGGTAGAACACTCAAAAAATTGCTTGCATACTACTCTAAATCTTATGGAAAGTAAAATAATAAGGCTTACATCAAGTTATCTCATAGCAGTTTTCAGCAAAATTCAACTCTACACTCTACTGAGCTGAGAGCATTACCTTATATTCCATGCATTTTCTGTTAAGGTCGAGGACATAACAACTCAGGGTGAGCTGGAATTTTATAGATATTGCCTGTATACTTGTCAGAGCAATGGAATACACAAGTGCAAGATGAATTCAGGAACCTACCTCATAACATTCAGAGTGGTATAGGCAATATCTTTGTTCTGTAAACGCTAATGGTCCATTGTGTACAAAGGGTGATGTTACAGAAATTATCTTCTCGAACTTTGGTAGAACACTCATCAAATTGGTTGCATATTACTCTTAATCATATGGAAAGTAAAATAATAAGGTTTACATCAAGTTATCACATAGCAGTTTTCAGCAAAATTCAACTCTACACTCTATCGAGCTCAATGCATTACCTTCTATTCTATGCATTTTCTCTTAAGGATGTGGACATAACAACTCATTGTGAGCTGGATTTGTATAGATATTGCCTGTATACTTCTCAGAGCCATGGAATACTCAAATGCAAGATGAATTCAGGAAGCTACCTCATAACATTTAGAGTGGTACAGGCAATATCTTTGTTTAGTTCTGTAAATGCTAATGTTAATTTGTGTACAAAGGTGATGTTACAGAAAGTATCTTATCGAACTTTGGTAGAACACTCATAAAATTGGTTGCATACTACTCTTAATCATATGGAAAGTAAAATAATAAGGTTTACATCAAGTTAGCGCATAGCAGTTTTCAGCAAAATTCAACTTTACACTCTATCGAGCTCAATGCATTACCTTCTATTCTATGCTTTTTCTGTTAAGGATAGGACATAACAACTTATTGTGAGCTGGAATTGTATAGATATTGCCTGTATACCTGTCAGAGCCATGGAATACTCATATGCAAGACGAATTCAGAGACCTACCTCATAACATTCAGAGCGATACAGGCAATATGTTTGTTTAGTTCTGTAAACGCTAATGGTCCATTGTGTACAAAGGGTGATGTTACAGAAAGTATCTTCTCGAACTTTGGTAGAACACTCATAAAATTGGTTGCATACTACTCTTAATCATATGGAAAGTAAAATAATAATGTTTACATCAAGTTATCACATAGTAGTTTTCAGCAAAATTCAACTCTACCCTCTATTGATCTCAATGCAATACCTTATATACCATGCATTTTCAGTTAAGGACGAGGACATAACAACTCAAGTTGAGCTGGTTTTGCATTGATATTGCCTGTATACTTGTCAGAGCCCTGGAATACTCAAAGGCAAGACGAATTCAGGAACCTACCTCATAACATTCAGAGTGGTATTGGCAATATCTTTGCTTGTTCTGAAAAAGCTAATGATCCATTGTGTGCAAAAGGTGATGTTACAGAAAGTATCTTCTCGAACATTGGTAGAACACTCATAAAATTGGTTGCATACTACTCTAAATCATATGGAAAGTAAAATAATAAGCTTTACATCAAGTTAGCGCATAGCAGTTTTCAGCAAAATTCAGCTCTACACTCTATCGACCTCAATGCATTACCATCTATTCTATGCATTTTCTGTTAAGGATAGGACATAACAACTCATTGTGAGCTGGAATTGTATAGATATTGCCTGTATACTTGACAGAGCCATGGAATACTCATATGCAAGACGAATTCAGAGACCTACCTCATAACATTCAGAGCGGTACAGGCAATAACTTTGTTTAGTTCTGTAAACGCTAATGTTCCATTGTGTACAAAACTTGATGTTACTGAAAGTATCTTCTTGCACATTGGTAGAACACTCATAAAATTGGTTCCATACTACTCTAAATCATACGGAAAGTAAAATAATAAGGCTTACATCAAGTTCTCACATAGCAGTTTTCAGCAAAATTCAACTCTACACTCTATCGAGCTCAATGCATTACCTTCTATTCTATGCATTTTCTCTTAAGGATGTGGACATAACAACTCATTGTGAGCTGGATTTGTATAGATATTGCCTGTATACTTCTCAGAGCCATGGAATACCCAAATGCAAGATGAATTCAGGAAGCTACCTCATAACATTTAGAGTGGTACAGGCAATATCTTTGTTTAGTTCTGTAAATGCTAATGTTAATTTGTGTACAAAGGTTATGTTACAGAAAGTATCTTCTCGAACTTTGGTAGAACACTCATAAAATTGGTTGCATACTACTCTTAATCATATGGAAAGTAAAATAATAAGGTTTACATCAAGTTAGCGCATAGCAGTTTTCAGCAAAATTCAACTCTACACTCTATCGAGCTCAATGCATTACCTTCTATTCTATGCATTTTCTGTTAAGGATAGGACATAACAACTCATTGTGAGCTGGAATTGTATAGATATTGCCTGTATACTTGTCAGAGCCATGGAATACTCATATGCAAGACGAATTCAGAGACCTACCTCATAACATTCAGAGCGGTACAGGCAATATCTTTGTTTAGTTCTGTAAACGCTAATGTTCCATTGTGTAGAAAACGTGATGTTACTGAAAGTATCTTCCCGACCATTGGTAGAACACTCAAAAAATTGCTTGCATACTACTCTAAATCTTATGGAAAGTAAAATAATAAGGCTTACATCAAGTTATCTCATAGCAGTTTTCAGCAAAATTCAACTCTACACTCTACTGAGCTGAGAGCATTACCTTATATTCCATGCATTTTCTGTTAAGGTCGAGGACATAACAACTCAGGGTGAGCTGGAATTTTATAGATATTGCCTGTATACTTGTCAGAGCAATGGAATACACAAGTGCAAGATGAATTCAGGAACCTACCTCATAACATTCAGAGTGGTATAGGCAATATCTTTGTTCTGTAAACGCTAATTGTCCATTGTGTACAAAGGGTGATGTTACAGAAATTATCTTCTCGAACTTTGGTAGAACACTCATCAAATTGGTTGCATATTACTCTTAATCATATGGAAAGTAAAATAATAAGGTTTACATCAAGTTATCACATAGCAGTTTTCAGCAAAATTCAACTCTACACTCTATCGAGCTCAATGCATTACCTTCTATTCTATGCATTTTCTCTTAAGGATGTGGACATAACAACTCATTGTGAGCTGGATTTGTATAGATATTGCCTGTATACTTCTCAGAGCCATGGAATACTCAAATGCAAGACGAATTCAGGAAGCTACCTCATAACATTTAGAGTGGTACAGGCAATATCTTTGTTTAGTTCTGTAAACGCTAATGTTCCATTGTGTAGAAAACGTGATGTTACTGAAAGTATCTTTCCGACCATTGGTAGAACACTCAAAAAATTGCTTGCATACTACTCTAAATCTTATGGAAAGTAAAATAATAAGGCTTACATCAAGTTATCTCATAGCAGTTTTCAGCAAAATTCAACTCTACACTCTACTGAGCTGAGAGCATTACCTTATATTCCATGCATTTTCTGTTAAGGTCGAGGACATAACAACTCAGGGTGAGCTGGAATTTTATAGATATTGCCTGTATACTTGTCAGAGCAATGGAATACACAAGTGCAAGATGAATTCAGGAACCTACCTCATAACATTCAGAGTGGTATAGGCAATATCTTTGTTCTGTAAACGCTAATGGTCCATTGTGTACAAAGGGTGATGTTACAGAAATTATCTTCTCGAACTTTGGTAGAACACTCATCAAATTGGTTGCATACTACTCTTAATCATATGGAAAGTAAAATAATAAGGTTTACATCAAGTTAGCGCATAGCAGTTTTCAGCAAAATTCAACTCTACACTCTATCGAGCTCAATGCATTACCTTCTATTCTATGCATTTTCTGTTAAGGATAGGACATAACAACTCATTGTGAGCTGGAATTGTATAGATATTGCCTGTATACTTGTCAGAGCCATGGAATACTCATATGCAAGACGAATTCAGAGACCTACCTCATAACATTCAGAGCGGTACAGGCAATATCTTTGTTTAGTTCTGTAAACGCTAATGTTCCATTGTGTAGAAAACGTGATGTTACTGAAAGTATCTTCCCGACCATTGGTAGAACACTCAAAAAATTGCTTGCATACTACTCTAAATCTTATGGAAAGTAAAATAATAAGGCTTACATCAAGTTATCTCATAGCAGTTTTCAGCAAAATTCAACTCTACACTCTACTGAGCTGAGAGCATTACCTTATATTCCATGCATTTTCTGTTAAGGTCGAGGACATAACAACTCAGGGTGAGCTGGAATTTTATAGATATTGCCTGTATACTTGTCAGAGCAATGGAATACACAAGTGCAAGATGAATTCAGGAACCTACCTCATAACATTCAGAGTGGTATAGGCAATATCTTTGTTCTGTAAACGCTAATGGTCCATTGTGTACAAAGGGTGATGTTACAGAAATTATCTTCTCGAACTTTGGTAGAACACTCATCAAATTGGTTGCATATTACTCTTAATCATATGGAAAGTAAAATAATAAGGTTTACATCAAGTTATCACATAGCAGTTTTCAGCAAAATTCAACTCTACACTCTATCGAGCTCAATGCATTACCTTCTATTCTATGCATTTTCTCTTAAGGATGTGGACATAACAACTCATTGTGAGCTGGATTTGTATAGATATTGCCTGTATACTTCTCAGAGCCATGGAATACTCAAATGCAAGATGAATTCAGGAAGCTACCTCATAACATTTAGAGTGGTACAGGCAATATCTTTGTTTAGTTCTGTAAATGCTAATGTTAATTTGTGTACAAAGGTGATGTTACAGAAAGTATCTTCTCGAACTTTGGTAGAACACTCATAAAATTGGTTGCATACTACTCTTAATCATATGGAAAGTAAAATAATAAGGTTTACATCAAGTTAGCGCATAGCAGTTTTCAGCAAAATTCAACTTTACACTCTATCGAGCTCAATGCATTACCTTCTATTCTATGCTTTTTCTGTTAAGGATAGGACATAACAACTTATTGTGAGCTGGAATTGTATAGATATTGCCTGTATACCTGTCAGAGCCATGGAATACTCATATGCAAGACGAATTCAGAGACCTACCTCATAACATTCAGAGCGATACAGGCAATATCTTTGTTTAGTTCTGTAAACGCTAATGGTCCATTGTGTACAAAGGGTGATGTTACAGAAAGTATCTTCTCGAACTTTGGTAGAACACTCATAAAATTGGTTGCATACTACTCTTAATCATATGGAAAGTAAAATAATAATGTTTACATCAAGTTATCACATAGTAGTTTTCAGCAAAATTCAACTCTACCCTCTATTGATCTCAATGCAATACCTTATATACCATGCATTTTCAGTTAAGGACGAGGACATAACAACTCAAGTTGAGCTGGTTTTGCATTGATATTGCCTGTATACTTGTCAGAGCCCTGGAATACTCAAAGGCAAGACGAATTCAGGAACCTACCTCATAACATTCAGAGTGGTATTGGCAATATCTTTGCTTGTTCTGAAAAAGCTAATGATCCATTGTGTGCAAAAGGTGATGTTACAGAAAGTATCTTCTCGAACATTGGTAGAACACTCATAAAATTGGTTGCATACTACTCTAAATCATATGGAAAGTAAAATAATAAGCTTTACATCAAGTTAGCGCATAGCAGTTTTCAGCAAAATTCAGCTCTACACTCTATCGACCTCAATGCATTACCATCTATTCTATGCATTTTCTGTTAAGGATAGGACATAACAACTCATTGTGAGCTGGATTTGTATAGATATTGCCTGTATACTTCTCAGAGCCATGGAATACCCAAATGAAAGATGAATTCAGGAAGCTACCTCATAACATTCAGAGCGGTACAGGCAATATCTTTGTTTAGTTCTGTAAATGCTAATGTTAATTTGTGTACAAAGGTGATGTTACTGAAAGTATCTTCTCGAACTTTGGTAGAACACTCATAAAATTGGTTGCATACTACTCTTAATCATATGGAAAGTAAAATAATAAGGTTTACATCAAGTTAGCGCATAGCAGTTTTCAGCAAAATTCAACTCTACACTCTATCGAGCTCAATGCATTACCTTCTATTCTATGCATTTTCTGTTAAGGATAGGACATAACAACTCATTGTGAGCTGGAATTGTATAGATATTGCCTGTATACTTGTCAGAGCCATGGAATACTCATATGCAAGACGAATTCAGAGACCTACCTCATAACATTCAGAGCGGTACAGGCAATATCTTTGTTTAGTTCTGTAAACGCTAATGTTCCATTGTGTAGAAAACGTGATGTTACTGAAAGTATCTTCCCGACCATTGGTAGAACACTCAAAAAATTGCTTGCATACTACTCTAAATCTTATGGAAAGTAAAATAATAAGGCTTACATCAAGTTATCTCATAGCAGTTTTCAGCAAAATTCAACTCTACACTCTACTGAGCTGAGAGCATTACCTTATATTCCATGCATTTTCTGTTAAGGTCGAGGACATAACAACTCAGGGTGAGCTGGAATTTTATAGATATTGCCTGTATACTTGTCAGAGCAATGGAATACACAAGTGCAAGATGAATTCAGGAACCTACCTCATAACATTCAGAGTGGTATAGGCAATATCTTTGTTCTGTAAACGCTAATTGTCCATTGTGTACAAAGGGTGATGTTACAGAAATTATCTTCTCGAACTTTGGTAGAACACTCATCAAATTGGTTGCATATTACTCTTAATCATATGGAAAGTAAAATAATAAGGTTTACATCAAGTTATCACATAGCAGTTTTCAGCAAAATTCAACTCTACACTCTATCGAGCTCAATGCATTACCTTCTATTCTATGCATTTTCTCTTAAGGATGTGGACATAACAACTCATTGTGAGCTGGATTTGTATAGATATTGCCTGTATACTTCTCAGAGCCATGGAATACTCAAATGCAAGATGAATTCAGGAAGCTACCTCATAACATTTAGAGTGGTACAGGCAATATCTTTGTTTAGTTCTGTAAATGCTAATGTTAATTTGTGTACAAAGGTGATGTTACAGAAAGTATCTTCTCGAACTTTGGTAGAACACTCATAAAATTGGTTGCATACTACTCTTAATCATATGGAAAGTAAAATAATAAGGTTTACATCAAGTTAGCGCATAGCAGTTTTCAGCAAAATTCAACTTTACACTCTATCGAGCTCAATGCATTACCTTCTATTCTATGCTTTTTCTGTTAAGGATAGGACATAACAACTTATTGTGAGCTGGAATTGTATAGATATTGCCTGTATACCTGTCAGAGCCATGGAATACTCATATGCAAGACGAATTCAGAGACCTACCTCATAACATTCAGAGCGATACAGGCAATATCTTTGTTTAGTTCTGTAAACGCTAATGGTCCATTGTGTACAAAGGGTGATGTTACAGAAAGTATCTTCTCGAACTTTGGTAGAACACTCATAAAATTGGTTGCATACTACTCTTAATCATATGGAAAGTAAAATAATAATGTTTACATCAAGTTATCACATAGTAGTTTTCAGCAAAATTCAACTCTACCCTCTATTGATCTCAATGCAATACCTTATATACCATGCATTTTCAGTTAAGGACGAGGACATAACAACTCAAGTTGAGCTGGTTTTGCATTGATATTGCCTGTATACTTGTCAGAGCCCTGGAATACTCAAAGGCAAGACGAATTCAGGAACCTACCTCATAACATTCAGAGTGGTATTGGCAATATCTTTGCTTGTTCTGAAAAAGCTAATGATCCATTGTGTGCAAAAGGTGATGTTACAGAAAGTATCTTCTCGAACATTGGTAGAACACTCATAAAATTGGTTGCATACTACTCTAAATCATATGGAAAGTAAAATAATAAGCTTTACATCAAGTTAGCGCATAGCAGTTTTCAGCAAAATTCAGCTCTACACTCTATCGACCTCAATGCATTACCATCTATTCTGTGCATTTTCTGTTAAGGATAGGACATAACAACTCATTGTGAGCTGGAATTGTATAGATATTGCCTGTATACTTGACAGAGCCATGGAATACTCATATGCAAGACGAATTCAGAGACCTACCTCATAACATTCAGAGCGGTACAGGCAATAACTTTGTTTAGTTCTGTAAACGCTAATGTTCCATTGTGTACAAAACTTGATGTTACTGAAAGTATCTTCTTGCACATTGGTAGAACACTCATAAAATTGGTTCCATACTACTCTAAATCATACGGAAAGTAAAATAATAAGGCTTACATCAAGTTCTCACATAGCAGTTTTCAGCAAAATTCAACTCTACACTCTATCGAGCTCAATGCATTACCTTCTATTCTATGCATTTTCTCTTAAGGATGTGGACATAACAACTCATTGTGAGCTGGATTTGTATAGATATTGCCTGTATACTTCTCAGAGCCATGGAATACCCAAATGCAAGATGAATTCAGGAAGCTACCTCATAACATTTAGAGTGGTACAGGCAATATCTTTGTTTAGTTCTGTAAATGCTAATGTTAATTTGTGTACAAAGGTTATGTTACAGAAACTATCTTCTCGAACTTTGGTAGAACACTCATAAAATTGGTTGCATACTACTCTTAATCATATGGAAAGTAAAATAATAAGGTTTACATCAAGTTAGCGCATAGCAGTTTTCAGCAAAATTCAACTCTACACTCTATCGAGCTCAATGCATTACCTTCTATTCTATGCATTTTCTGTTAAGGATAGGACATAACAACTCATTGTGAGCTGGAATTGTATAGATATTGCCTGTATACTTGTCAGAGCCATGGAATACTCATATGCAAGACGAATTCAGAGACCTACCTCATAACATTCAGAGCGGTACAGGCAATATCTTTGTTTAGTTCTGTAAACGCTAATGTTCCATTGTGTAGAAAACGTGATGTTACTGAAAGTATCGTCCCGACCATTGGTAGAACACTCAAAAAATTGCTTGCATACTACTCTAAATCTTATGGAAAGTAAAATAATAAGGCTTACATCAAGTTATCTCCTAGCAGTTTTCAGCAAAATTCAACTCTACACTCTACTGAGCTGAGAGCATTACCTTATATTCCATGCATTTTCTGTTAAGGTCGAGGACATAACAACTCAGGGTGAGCTGGAATTTTATAGATATTGCCTGTATACTTGTCAGAGCAATGGAATACACAAGTGCAAGATGAATTCAGGAACCTACCTCATAACATTCAGAGTGGTATAGGCAATATCTTTGTTCTGTAAACGCTAATTGTCCATTGTGTACAAAGGGTGATGTTACAGAAATTATCTTCTCGAACTTTGGTAGAACACTCATCAAATTGGTTGCATATTACTCTTAATCATATGGAAAGTAAAATAATAAGGTTTACATCAAGTTATCACATAGCAGTTTTCAGCAAAATTCAACTCTACACTCTATCGAGCTCAATGCATTACCTTCTATTCTATGCATTTTCTCTTAAGGATGTGGACATAACAACTCATTGTGAGCTGGATTTGTATAGATATTGCCTGTATACTTCTCAGAGCCATGGAATACTCAAATGCAAGATGAATTCAGGAAGCTACCTCATAACATTTAGAGTGGTACAGGCAATATCTTTGTTTAGTTCTGTAAATGCTAATGTTAATTTGTGTACAAAGGTGATGTTACAGAAAGTATCTTCTCGAACTTTGGTAGAACACTCATAAAATTGGTTGCATACTACTCTTAATCATATGGAAAGTAAAATAATAAGGTTTACATCAAGTTAGCGCATAGCAGTTTTCAGCAAAATTCAACTCTACACTCTATCGAGCTCAATGCATTACCTTCTATTCTATGCATTTTCTGTTAAGGATAGGACATAACAACTCATTTTGAGCTGGTTTTGCATTGATATTGCCTGTATACTTGTCAGAGCCCTGGAATACTCAAAGGCAAGACGAATTCAGGAACCTACCTCATAACATTCAGAGTGGTATTGGCAATATCTTTGCTTGTTCTGAAAAAGCTAATGATCCATTGTGTGCAAAAGGTGATGTTACAGAAAGTATCTTCTCGAACATTGGTAGAACACTCATAAAATTGGTTGCATACTACTCTAAATCATATGGAAAGTAAAATAATAAGCTTTACATCAAGTTAGCGCATAGCAGTTTTCAGCAAAATTCAGCTCTACACTCTATCGACCTCAATGCATTACCATCTATTCTATGCATTTTCTCTTAAGGATGTGGACATAACAACTCATTGTGAGCTGGAATTGTATAGATATTGCCTGTATACTTCTCAGAGCCATGGAATACTCAAATGCAAGATGAATTCAGGAACCTACCTCATAACATTCAGACTGGGATAGGCAATATCTTTGTTTGTTCTGTAAATGCTAATGTTCCATTGTGTACAATAGGTGATGTTACAGAAAGTATCTCGAAAATTGGTAAAACACTCATAAAATTGGTTGCACACTACTCTAAATCATATGGTAAGCAAAATAATATGGTTTACATCAAGTTAGCGCATAGCAGTTTTCAGCAAAATTCAACTCTACACTCTATCGAGCTCAATGCATTACCTTCTATTCTATGCATTTTCTGTTAAGGATAGGACATAACAACTCATTGTGAGCTGGAATTGTATAGATATTGCCTGTATACTTGTCAGAGCCATGGAATACTCATATGCAAGACGAATTCAGAGACCTACCTCATAACATTCAGAGCGGTACAGGCAATATCTTTGTTTAGTTATGTAAACGCTAATGTTCCATTGTGTACAAAACGTGATGTTACTGAAAGTATCTTCCCGACCATTGGTAGAACACTCAAAAAATTGGTTGCATACTACCCTAAATCTTATGGAAAGTAACATAATATGGCTTACATCAAGTTATCTCATAGCAGTTTTCAGCAAAATTCAACTCTACTCTCTATCGAGCTCAAATCATTACCTTCTATTCTATGCATTTTCTCTTAAGGATGTGGACATAACAACTCATTGTGAGCTGGAATTGTATAGATATTGCCTGTATACTCGTCAAAGCCATGGAATACTCATATGCAAGACGAATTCAGAGACCTACCTCATAACATTCAGAGCGGTACAGGCAATATCTTTGTTTAGTTCTGTAAACGCTAATGTTCCATTGTGTACAAAACGTGATGTTACTGAAAGTATCTTCCCGACCATTGGTAGAACACTCAAAAAATTGGTTGCATACTACTTTAAATCTTATGGAAAGTAAAATAATAAGACTTACATCAAGTTATCTCATAGCAGTTTTCAGCAAAATTCAACTTTACTCTCTATTGATCTCACAGCAATACCTTATATTCCATGCATTTTCAGTTAAGGATAGGACATAACAAGTCAGGGTGAGCTGGAATTGCATAGATATTGCCTGTATACTTGTCAGAGCCATGGAATACTCAAAGGCAAGACGAATTCAGGAACCTATCTCCTAACATTCAGATTGGTACAGGCAATATCTTTGTTTAGTTCTGTAAATGCTAATGTTGCATTGTGTACAAAAGTTGATGTTACAGAAAGTATCTTCTCGAACATTGGTAGAACACTCATAAAACTCGTTGCATACTGTTCTAAATCATATGGAAAGTAAAATAATAAGGTTTACATCAAGTTAGCACATGGCAGTTTTCAGCAAAATTCAACTCTACACTCTATCGAGCTCAATGCATTACCTTCTATTCTATCCATTTTCTATTAAGGATAGGACATAACAACTCATTGTGAGCTGGAATTGTATAGATATTGCCTGTATACTTGTCAGAGCCATGGAATACTCATATGCAAGACGAATTCAGAGACCTACCTCATAACATTCAGAGCGGTACAGGCAATATCTTTGTTTAGTTCTGTAAATGCTAATGTTGCATTGTGTACAAAAGTTGATGTTACAGAAAGTATCTTCTCGAACATTGGTAGAACACTCATAAAACTCGTTGCATACTGTTCTAAATCATATGGAAAGTAAAATAATAAGGTTTACATCAAGTTAGCACATGGCAGTTTTCAGCAAAATTCAACTCTACACTCTATCGAGCTCAATGCATTACCTTCTATTCTATCCATTTTCTATTAAGGATAGGACATAACAACTCATTGTGAGCTGGAATTGTATAGATATTGCCTGTATACTTGTCAGAGCCATGGAATACTCATATGCAAGACGAATTCAGAGACCTACCTCATAACATTCAGAGCGGTACAGGCAATATCTTTGTTTAGTTCTGTAAACGCTAATGTTCCATTGTGTACAAAACGTGATGTTACAGAAAGTATCTTCTCGAACATTGGTAGAACACTCATAAAATTGGTTGCATACTACTCTTAATCATATGGAAAGTAAAATAAAAAGGTTTACATCAAGTTAGCACATGGCAGTTTTCAGCAAAATTCAACTCTACACTCTATCGAGCTCAATGCATTACCTTCTATTCTATCCATTTTCTATTAAGGATAGGACATAACAACTCATTGTGAGCTGGAATTGTATAGATATTGCCTGTATACTTGTCAGAGCCATGGAATACTCATATGCAAGACGAATTCAGAGACCTACCTCATAACATTCAGAGCGGTACAGGCAATATCTTTGTTTAGTTCTGTAAACGCTAATGTTCCATTGTGTACAAAACGTGATGTTACAGAAAGTATCTTCTCGAACATTGGTAGAACACTCATAAAACTGGTTGCATACTGTTCTAAATCATATGGAAAGTAAAATAATAAGGTTTACATCAAGTTAGCACATAGCAGTTTTCAGCAAAATTCAACTCTACACTCTATCGAGCTCAATGCATTACCATCTATTCTATGCTTTTTCTGTTAAGGATAGGACATAACAACTCATTGTGAGCTGGAATTGTATAGATATTGCCTGTATACTTGTCACAGCCATGGAATACTCAAATGCAAGACGAATTCAGGAACCTACCTTATAACATTCAGAGTGGTACAGGCAATATCTTTGTTTAGTTCTGTAAATGCTAATGTTAATTTGTGTACAAAAGGTGATGTTACAGAAAGTATCTTCTCGACCTTTGGTAGAACACTCATAAAATTGGTTGCATACTACTCTTAATCATATGGAAAGTAAAATAATAAGGTTTACATCAAGCTATCACATAGCAGTTTTCAGCAAAATTCAACTCGGCACTCTATCGAGCTCAATGCATTACCTTCTATTCTATGCATTTTCTCTTAAGGATGTGGACATAACAACTCATTGTGAGCTGGAATTGTATAGATATTGCCTGTATACTTCTCAGAGCCATGGAATACTCAAATGCAAGATGAATTCAGAGACCTACCTCATAACATTCAGAGCGGTACAGGCAATATCTTTGTTTAGTTCTGTAAACGCTAATGTTCCATTGTGTAGAAAACGTGATGTTACTGAAAGTATCGTCCCGACCATTGGTAGAACACTCAAAAAATTGCTTGCATACTACTCTAAATCTTATGGAAAGTAAAATAATAAGGCTTACATCAAGTTATCTCCTAGCAGTTTTCAGCAAAATTCAACTCTACACTCTACTGAGCTGAGAGCATTACCTTATATTCCATGCATTTTCTGTTAAGGTCGAGGACATAACAACTCAGGGTGAGCTGGAATTTTATAGATATTGCCTGTATACTTGTCAGAGCAATGGAATACACAAGTGCAAGATGAATTCAGGAACCTACCTCATAACATTCAGAGTGGTATAGGCAATATCTTTGTTCTGTAAACGCTAATTGTCCATTGTGTACAAAGGGTGATGTTACAGAAATTATCTTCTCGAACTTTGGTAGAACACTCATCAAATTGGTTGCATATTACTCTTAATCATATGGAAAGTAAAATAATAAGGTTTACATCAAGTTATCACATAGCAGTTTTCAGCAAAATTCAACTCTACACTCTATCGAGCTCAATGCATTACCTTCTATTCTATGCATTTTCTCTTAAGGATGTGGACATAACAACTCATTGTGAGCTGGATTTGTATAGATATTGCCTGTATACTTCTCAGAGCCATGGAATACTCAAATGCAAGATGAATTCAGGAAGCTACCTCATAACATTTAGAGTGGTACAGGCAATATCTTTGTTTAGTTCTGTAAATGCTAATGTTAATTTGTGTACAAAGGTGATGTTACAGAAAGTATCTTCTCGAACTTTGGTAGAACACTCATAAAATTGGTTGCATACTACTCTTAATCATATGGAAAGTAAAATAATAAGGTTTACATCAAGTTAGCGCATAGCAGTTTTCAGCAAAATTCAACTCTACACTCTATCGAGCTCAATGCATTACCTTCTATTCTATGCATTTTCTGTTAAGGATAGGACATAACAACTCATTTTGAGCTGGAATTGTATAGATATTGCCTGTATACCGGTCAGAGCCATGGAATACTCATATGCAAGACGAATTCAGAGACCTACCTCATAACATTCAGAGCGGTACAGGCAATATCTTTGTTTAGTTCTGTAAACGCTAATGGTCCATTGTGTACAAAGGGTGATGTTACAGAAAGTATCTTCTCGAACTTTGGTAGAACACTCATAAAATTGGTTGCATACTACTCTTAATCATATGGAAAGTAAAATAATAATGTTTACATCAAGTTATCACATAGTAGTTTTCAGCAAAATTCAACTCTACCCTCTATTGATCTCAATGCAATACCTTATATACCATGCATTTTCAGTTAAGGACGAGGACATAACAACTCAAGTTGAGCTGGTTTTGCATTGATATTGCCTGTATACTTGTCAGAGCCCTGGAATACTCAAAGGCAAGACGAATTCAGGAACCTACCTCATAACATTCAGAGTGGTATTGGCAATATCTTTGCTTGTTCTGAAAAAGCTAATGATCCATTGTGTGCAAAAGGTGATGTTACAGAAAGTATCTTCTCGAACATTGGTAGAACACTCATAAAATTGGTTGCATACTACTCTAAATCATATGGAAAGTAAAATAATAAGCTTTACATCAAGTTAGCGCATAGCAGTTTTCAGCAAAATTCAGCTCTACACTCTATCGACCTCAATGCATTACCATCTATTCTATGCATTTTCTCTTAAGGATGTGGACATAACAACTCATTGTGAGCTGGAATTGTATAGATATTGCCTGTATACTTCTCAGAGCCATGGAATACTCAAATGCAAGATGAATTCAGGAACCTACCTCATAACATTCAGACTGGGATAGGCAATATCTTTGTTTGTTCTGTAAATGCTAATGTTCCATTGTGTACAATAGGTGATGTTACAGAAAGTATCTCGAAAATTGGTAAAACACTCATAAAATTGGTTGCACACTACTCTAAATCATATGGTAAGCAAAATAATATGGTTTACATCAAGTTAGCGCATAGCAGTTTTCAGCAAAATTCAACTCTACACTCTATCGAGCTCAATGCATTACCTTCTATTCTATGCATTTTCTGTTAAGGATAGGACATAACAACTCATTGTGAGCTGGAATTGTATAGATATTGCCTGTATACTTGTCAGAGCCATGGAATACTCATATGCAAGACGAATTCAGAGACCTACCTCATAACATTCAGAGCGGTACAGGCAATATCTTTGTTTAGTTATGTAAACGCTAATGTTCCATTGTGTACAAAACGTGATGTTACTGAAAGTATCTTCCCGACCATTGGTAGAACACTCAAAAAATTGGTTGCATACTACCCTAAATCTTATGGAAAGTAACATAATATGGCTTACATCAAGTTATCTCATAGCAGTTTTCAGCAAAATTCAACTCTACTCTCTATCGAGCTCAAATCATTACCTTCTATTCTATGCATTTTCTCTTAAGGATGTGGACATAACAACTCATTGTGAGCTGGAATTGTATAGATATTGCCTGTATACTCGTCAAAGCCATGGAATACTCATATGCAAGACGAATTCAGAGACCTACCTCATAACATTCAGAGCGGTACAGGCAATATCTTTGTTTAGTTCTGTAAACGCTAATGTTCCATTGTGTACAAAACGTGATGTTACTGAAAGTATCTTCCCGACCATTGGTAGAACACTCAAAAAATTGGTTGCATACTACTTTAAATCTTATGGAAAGTAAAATAATAAGACTTACATCAAGTTATCTCATAGCAGTTTTCAGCAAAATTCAACTTTACTCTCTATTGATCTCACAGCAATACCTTATATTCCATGCATTTTCAGTTAAGGATAGGACATAACAAGTCAGGGTGAGCTGGAATTGCATAGATATTGCCTGTATACTTGTCAGAGCCATGGAATACTCAAAGGCAAGACGAATTCAGGAACCTATCTCCTAACATTCAGATTGGTACAGGCAATATCTTTGTTTAGTTCTGTAAATGCTAATGTTGCATTGTGTACAAAAGTTGATGTTACAGAAAGTATCTTCTCGAACATTGGTAGAACACTCATAAAACTCGTTGCATACTGTTCTAAATCATATGGAAAGTAAAATAATAAGGTTTACATCAAGTTAGCACATGGCAGTTTTCAGCAAAATTCAACTCTACACTCTATCGAGCTCAATGCATTACCTTCTATTCTATCCATTTTCTATTAAGGATAGGACATAACAACTCATTGTGAGCTGGAATTGTATAGATATTGCCTGTATACTTGTCAGAGCCATGGAATACTCATATGCAAGACGAATTCAGAGACCTACCTCATAACATTCAGAGCGGTACAGGCAATATCTTTGTTTAGTTCTGTAAATGCTAATGTTGCATTGTGTACAAAAGTTGATGTTACAGAAAGTATCTTCTCGAACATTGGTAGAACACTCATAAAACTCGTTGCATACTGTTCTAAATCATATGGAAAGTAAAATAATAAGGTTTACATCAAGTTAGCACATGGCAGTTTTCAGCAAAATTCAACTCTACACTCTATCGAGCTCAATGCATTACCTTCTATTCTATCCATTTTCTATTAAGGATAGGACATAACAACTCATTGTGAGCTGGAATTGTATAGATATTGCCTGTATACTTGTCAGAGCCATGGAATACTCATATGCAAGACGAATTCAGAGACCTACCTCATAACATTCAGAGCGGTACAGGCAATATCTTTGTTTAGTTCTGTAAACGCTAATGTTCCATTGTGTACAAAACGTGATGTTACAGAAAGTATCTTCTCGAACATTGGTAGAACACTCATAAAATTGGTTGCATACTACTCTTAATCATATGGAAAGTAAAATAAAAAGGTTTACATCAAGTTAGCACATGGCAGTTTTCAGCAAAATTCAACTCTACACTCTATCGAGCTCAATGCATTACCTTCTATTCTATCCATTTTCTATTAAGGATAGGACATAACAACTCATTGTGAGCTGGAATTGTATAGATATTGCCTGTATACTTGTCAGAGCCATGGAATACTCATATGCAAGACGAATTCAGAGACCTACCTCATAACATTCAGAGCGGTACAGGCAATATCTTTGTTTAGTTCTGTAAACGCTAATGTTCCATTGTGTACAAAACGTGATGTTACAGAAAGTATCTTCTCGAACATTGGTAGAACACTCATAAAACTGGTTGCATACTGTTCTAAATCATATGGAAAGTAAAATAATAAGGTTTACATCAAGTTAGCACATAGCAGTTTTCAGCAAAATTCAACTCTACACTCTATCGAGCTCAATGCATTACCATCTATTCTATGCTTTTTCTGTTAAGGATAGGACATAACAACTCATTGTGAGCTGGAATTGTATAGATATTGCCTGTATACTTGTCACAGCCATGGAATACTCAAATGCAAGACGAATTCAGGAACCTACCTTATAACATTCAGAGTGGTACAGGCAATATCTTTGTTTAGTTCTGTAAATGCTAATGTTAATTTGTGTACAAAAGGTGATGTTACAGAAAGTATCTTCTCGACCTTTGGTAGAACACTCATAAAATTGGTTGCATACTACTCTTAATCATATGGAAAGTAAAATAATAAGGTTTACATCAAGCTATCACATAGCAGTTTTCAGCAAAATTCAACTCGGCACTCTATCGAGCTCAATGCATTACCTTCTATTCTATGCATTTTCTCTTAAGGATGTGGACATAACAACTCATTGTGAGCTGGAATTGTATAGATATTGCCTGTATACTTCTCAGAGCCATGGAATACTCAAATGCAAGATGAATTCAGAGACCTACCTCATAACATTCAGACTGGGATAGGCAATATCTTTGTTTGTTCTGTAAATGCTAATGTTCCATTGTGTACAAAAGGTGATGTTACAGAAAGTATCTCGAAAATTGGTAAAACACTCATAAAATTGGTTGCATACTGTTCTAAATCATATGGAAAGTAAAATAATAAGGTTCACATGAATTTATCACATAGCAGTTTTCAGCAAAATTCAACTCTACACTCTACTGAGCTGAAAGCATTACCTTATATTCCATGCATTTTCTGTTAAGGACGAGGACATAACAACTCAGGGTGAGCTGGTATTTTATAGATATTGCCTGTATACTTGTCAGAGCAATGGAATACACAAGTGCAAGATGAATTTAGGAACCTACCTCATAACATTCAGAGTGGTATAGGCAATACCTTTGTTCTGTAAACGCTAATGGTCCATTGTGTACAAAAGGTGATGTTACAGAAAGTAACTTCTCGAACTTTGGTAGAACACTCATAAAATTGGTTGCATACTACTCTTAATCATATGGAAAGTAAAATAATGAGGTTTACATCAAGTTATCACATAGCAGTTTTCAGCAAAATTCAACTCTACACTTTATCGAGCTCAATGCATTACCTTCTATTCTATGCATTTTCTGTTAAGGATAGGACATAACAACTCATTGTGAGCTGGAATTGTATAGATATTGCCTGTATACTTGTCAGAGCCATGGAATACTCATATGCAAGACGAATTCAGAGACCTACCTCATAACATTCAGAGCGGTACAGGCAATATCTTTGTTTAGTTCTGTAAACGCTAATGTTCCATTGTGTACAAAACGTGATGTTACAGAAAGTATCTTCTCGAACATTGGTAGAACACTCATAAAATTGGTTGCATACTACTCTTAATCTTATGGAAAGTAAAATAATAAGGTTTACATCAAGTTAGCACATGGCAGTTTTCAGCAAACTTCAACTCTACACTCTATCGAGCTCAATGCATTACCTTCTATTCTATCCATTTTCTATTAAGGATAGGACATAACAACTCATTGTGAGCTGGAATTGTATAGATATTGCCTGTATACTTGTCAGAGCCATGGAATACTCATATGCAAGACGAATTCAGAGACCTACCTCATAACATTCAGAGCGGTACAGGCAATATCTTTGTTTAGTTCTGTAAACGCTAATGTTCCATTGTGTACAAAACGTGATGTTACAGAAAGTATCTTCTCGAACATTGGTAGAACACTCATAAAACTGGTTGCATACTGTTCTAAATCATATGGAAAGTAAAATAATAAGGTTCACATCAAGTTATCACATAGCAGTTTTCAGCAAAATTCAACTCTACACTCTACTGAGCTGAAAGCATTACCTTATATTCCATGCATTTTCTGTTAAGGACGAGGACATAACAACTCAGGGTGAGCTGGAATTTTATAGATATTGCCTGTATACTTGTCAGAGCAATGGAATACACAAGTGCAAGATGAATTTAGGAACCTACCTCATAACATTCAGAGTGGTATAGGCAATATCTTTGTTCTGTAAACGCTAATGGTCCATTGTGTACAAAAGGTGATGTTACAGAAAGTATCTCGAAAATTGGTATAACACTCATAAAATTGGTTGCACACTACTCTAAATCATATGGTAAGCAAAATAATAAGGTTTACATCAAGTTAGCGCATAGCAGTTTTCAGCAAAATTCAACTCTACACTCTATCGAGCTCAATGCATTACCTTCTATTCTATGCATTTTCTGTTAAGGATAGGACATAACAACTCATTGTGAGCTGGAATTGTATAGATATTGCCTGTATACTTGTCAGAGCCATGGAATACTCATATGCAAGACGAATTCAGAGACCTACCTCATAACATTCAGAGCGGTACAGGCAATATCTTTGTTTAGTTCTGTAAACGCTAATGTTCCATTGTGTACAAAACGTGATGTTACTGAAAGTATCTTCCCGACCATTGGTAGAACACTCAAAAAATTGGTTGCATACTACTTTAAATCTTATGGAAAGTAAAATAATAAGGCTTACATTGCTATGATACCAGCCCCCTCCTTTGTGAGAATTGCAAGAGCCCTAGTGAAAGGGGGGTCAATGACCCGAGAGAGAGAGCAAGAGAGAGAGAGAGAGAGACAGGCTGAATGGACACAGGAAATGGAAAGACATTCCACTGGGACAAAAGCTGGTGACTGTGGCATTGTTCTCAGGAGACACCTGGGAACTGCAGACGTGCCAACTCGCAGGGACATTGTAAAGCCCTCGGGCAAAGTGGGCTGGTTGAGAGAGAGATTGCATCACCTGCAACCTGATTGACACCTGAGATCCCGTGAGGCAGTATAAAGAAGGGTCTGAAAGAGGACGACCCTCAGACGCACCAAGAAGAAACACCAAGAAGCACGATACCGCTTCCCGTGGGAACGGGAAGCCATTTTGAACGAAGCCACGTGCGTTAAATTCCGAATGCGGGGTTTGTGGCTGGAACCAACGGAAGATCGCTTTTAACTAACAACGGGGAAGATCGCTCCCCTGATTCCATGGATGTTTTGGGCAAGTTTTTCCGTTAATCTCTCTCTCTCCAACACGTGAAACCAAAAGCCTGCAGACTTAAGAGTGACTCTTTATATTTCCAATTGGACTCAGTATTATACCCTAGACAACGAAAGAGCTTATTTCTGAGTGATTATTAATGTACCTGCGTTTTAGATTGAGTATTGACGCATGTTATCGGAATGTTTGTATTAACCTTAATTTTTGTGCCCCTTTATTAATAAAACTTTTGAAAATAGTACCATTGGACTTCAACTGACATATCCATCTTTGCTGGTAAGTGAAATCAGGTACTGGTTTCATAACAACATCAAGTTATCTCATAGCAGTTTTCAGCAAAATTCAACTTTACTCTCTATTGATCTCACAGCAATACCTTATATTCCATGCATTTTCAGTTAAGGATAGGACATAACAACTCAGGGTGAGCTGGAATTGCATAGATATTGCCTGTATACTTGTCAGAGCCATGGAATACTCAAAGGCAAGACGAATTCAGGAACCTATCTCATAACATTCAGAGTGGTACAGGCAATATCTTTGTTTAGTTCTGTAAATGCTAATGTTGCATTGTGTACAAAAGTTGATGTTACAGAAAGTATCTTCTCGAACATTGGTAGAACACTCATAAAACTGGTTGCATACTGTTCTAAATCATATGGAAAGTAAAATAATAAGGTTTACATCAAGTTAGCACATAGCAGTTTTCAGCAAAATTCAACTCTACACTATCGAGCTCAATGCATTACCTTCTATTCTATCCATTTTCTATTTAGGATAGGACATAACAACTCATTGTGAGCTGGAATTGTATAGATATTGCCTGTATACTTGTCAGAGCCATGGAATACTCATATGCAAGACGAATTCAGAGACCTACCTCATAACATTCAGAGCGGTACAGGCAATATCTTTGTTTAGTTCTGTAAACGCTAATGTTCCATTGTGTACAAAACGTGATGTTACAGAAAGTATCTTCTCGAACATTGGTAGAACACTCATAAAATTGGTTGCATACTACTCTTAATCTTATGGAAAGTAAAATAATAAGGTTTACATCAAGTTAGCACATGGCAGTTTTCAGCAAACTTCAACTCTACTCTCTATTGATCTCACAGCAATACCTTATATTCCATGCATTTTCAGTTAAGGATAGGACATAACAACTCAGGGTGAGCTGGAATTGCATAGATATTGCCTGTATACTTGTCAGAGCCATGGAATACTCATATGCAAGACGAATTCAGAGACCTACCTCATAACATTCAGAGCGGTACAGGCAATATCTTTGTTTAGTTCTGTAAACGCTAATGTTCCATTGTGTACAAAACGTGATGTTACAGAAAGTATCTTCTCGAACATTGGTAGAACACTCATAAAATTGGTTGCATACTACTCTTAATCTTATGGAAAGTAAAATAATAAGGTTTACATCAAGTTAGCACATGGCAGTTTTCAGCAAACTTCAACTCTACACTCTATCGAGCTCAATGCATTACCTTCTATTCTATCCATTTTCTATTAAGGATAGGACATAACAACTCATTGTGAGCTGGAATTGTATAGATATTGCCTGTATACTTGTCAGAGCCATGGAATACTCATATGCAAGACGAATTCAGAGACCTACCTCATAACATTCAGAGCGGTACAGGCAATATCTTTGTTTAGTTCTGTAAACGCTAATGTTCCATTGTGTACAAAACGTGATGTTACAGAAAGTATCTTCTCGAACATTGGTAGAACACTCATAAAACTGTTTGCATACTGTTCTAAATCATATGGAAAGTAAAATAATAAGGTTCACATCAAGTTATCACATAGCAGTTTTCAGCAAAATTCAACTCTACACTCTACTGAGCTGAAAGCATTACCTTATATTCCATGCATTTTCTGTTAAGGACGAGGACATAACAACTCAGGGTGAGCTGGAATTTTATAGATATTGCCTGTATACCTGTCAGAGCAATGGAATACACAAGTGCAAGATGAATTTAGGAACCTACCTCATAACATTCAGAGTGGTATAGGCAATATCTTTGTTCTGTAAACGCTAATGGTCCATTGTGTACAAAAGGTGATGTTACAGAAAGTAACTTCTCGAACTTTGGTAGAACACTCATAAAATTGGTTGTATGCTACTCTTAATCATATGGAAAGTAAAATAATGAGGTTTACATCAAGTTATCACATAGTAGTTTTCAGCAAATTTCAACTCTACACTCTATCGTGCTCAATGCAATACCTTCTATTTATTCATTTTCTGTTAAGGATAGGACATAACAACTCATTGTGAGCTGGAATTGTATAGATATTGCCTGTATACTTCTCAGAGCCATAGAAAACGCAAATACAAGATGAATTCAGGAACCTACCTCATAACATTCAGAGTGGTGCAGGCAATATCTTTGTTTAGTTCTGTAAACGCTAATGGTCCATTGTGTACAAAGGGTGATGTTACAGAAAGTATCTTCTCGAACTTTGGTAGAACACTCATAAAATTGGTTGCATACTACTCTTAATCATATGGAAAGTAAAATAATAATGTTTACATCAAGTTATCACATAGTAGGTTTCAGCAAAATTCAACTCTACCCTCTATTGATCTCAATGCAATACCTTATATACCATGCATTTTAAGTTAAGGACGAGGACATAACAACTCAAGTTGAGCTGGATTTGCATTGATATTGCCTGTATACTTGTCAGAGCCCTGGAATACTCAAAGGCAAGACGAATTCAGGAACCTACCTCATAACATTCAGAGTGGTATTGGCAATATCTTTGCTTGTTCTGAAAAAGCTAATGATCCATTGTGTGCAAAAGGTGATGTTACAGAAAGTATCTTCTCGAACATTGGTAGAACACTCATAAAATTGGTTGCATACTACTCTAAATCATATGGAAAGTAAAATAATAAGCTTTACATCAAGTTAGCGCATAGCAGTTTTCAGCAAAATTCAGCACTACACTCTATCGACCTCAATGCATTACCATCTATTCTATGCATTTTCTGTTAAGGATAGGACATAACAACTCATTGTGAGCTGGAATTGTATAGATATTGCCTGTATACTTGTCAGAGCCATGGAATACTGATATGCAAGACGAATTCAGAGACCTACCTCATAACATTCAGAGCGGTACAGGCAATATCTTTGTTTAGTTCTGTAAACGCTAATGTTCCATTGTGTACAAAACGTGATGTTACAGAAAGTATCTTCTCGAACATTGGTAGAACACTCATAAAACTGGTTGCATACTGTTCTAAATCATATGGAAAGTAAAATAATAAGGTTCACATCAAGTTATCACATAGCAGTTTTCAGCAAAATTCAACTCTACACTCTACTGAGCTGAAAGCATTACCTTATATTCCAAGCATTTTCTGTTAAGGACGAGGACATAACAACTCAGGGTGAGCTGGAATTTTATAGATATTGCCTGTATACTTGTCAGAGCAATGGAATACACAAGTGCAAGATGAATTTAGGAACCTACCTCATAACATTCAGAGTGGTATAGGCAATATCTTTGTTCTGTAAACGCTAATGGTCCATTGTGTACAAAAGGTGATGTTACAGAAAGTAACTTCTCGAACTTTGGTAGAACACTCATAAAATTGGTTGCATACTACTCTAAATCATATGGAAAGTAAAATAATAAGCTTTACATCAAGTTAGCGCATAGCAGTTTTCAGCAAAATTCAGCTCTACACTCTATCGACCTCAATGCATTACCATCTATTCTATGCTTTTTCTGTTAAGGATAGGACATAACAACTCATTGTGAGCTGGAATTGTATAGATATTGCCTGTATACTTGACAGAGCCATGGAATACTCATATGCAAGACGAATTCAGAGACCTACCTCATAACATTCAGAGCGGTACAGGCAATAACTTTGTTTAGTTCTGTAAACGGTAATGTTCCATTGTGTACAAAACTTGATGTTACTGAAAGTATCTTCTTGCACATTGGTAGAACACTCATAAAATTGGTTCCATACTACTCTAAATCATACGGAAAGTAAAGTAATAAGGCTTACATCAAGTTCTCACATAGCAGTTTTCAGCAAAATTCAACTCTACACTCTATCGAGCTCAATGCATTACCTTCTATTCTATGCATTTTCTGTTAAGGATAGGACGTAACAACTCATTGTGAGCTGGAATTGTATAGATATTGCCTGTATACTTGACAGAGCCATGGAATACTCATATGCAAGACGAATTCAGAGACCTACCTCATAACATTCAGAGCGGTACAGGCAATATCTTTGTTTAGTTCTGTAAATGCTAATGTTAATTTGTGTACAAAAGGTGATGTTACTGAAAGTATCTTCTTGCACATTGGTAGAACACTCATAAAATTGGTTCCATACTACTCTAAATCATACGGAAAGTAAAGTAATAAGGCTTACATCAAGTTCTCACATAGCAGTTTTCAGCAAAATTCAACTCTACACTCTATCGAGCTCAATGCATTACCTTCTATTCTATGCATTTTCTGTTAAGGATAGGACATAACAACTCATTGTGAGCTGGAATTGTATAGATATTGCCTGTATACTTGTCAGAGCCATGGAATACTCATATGCAAGACGAATTCAGAGACCTACCTCATAACATTCAGAGCGGTACAGGCAATATCTTTGTTTAGTTCTGTAAACGCTAATGTTCCATTGTGTACAAAACGTGATGTTACTGAAAGTATCTTCCCGACCATTGGTAGAACACTCAAAAAATTGCTTGCATACTACTCTAAATCTTATGGAAAGTAAAATAATAAAGCTTACATCAAGTTATCTCATAGCAGTTTTCAGCAAAATTCAACTCTACACTCTACTGAGCTGAAAGCATTACCTTATATTCCATGCATTTTCTGTTAAGGTCGAGGACATAACAACTCAGGGTGAGCTGGAATTTTATAGATATTGCCTGTATACTTGTCAGAGCAATGGAATACACAAGTGCAAGATGAATTCAGGAACCTACCTCATAACATTCAGAGTGGTATAGGCAATATCTTTGTTCTGTAAACGCTAATGGTCCATTGTGTACAAAGGGTGATGTTACAGAAATTATCTTCTCGAACTTTGGTAGAACACTCATCAAATTGGTTGCATACTACTCTTAATCATATGGAAAGTAAAATAATAAGGTTTACATCAAGTTATCACATAGCAGTTTTCAGCAAAATTCAACTCTACACTCTATCGAGCTCAATGCATTACCTTCTATTCTATGCATTTTCTCTTAAGGATGTGGACATAACAACTCATTGTGAGCTGGATTTGTATAGATATTGCCTGTATACTTCTCAGAGCCATGGAATACTCAAATGCAAGATGAATTCAGGAAGCTACCTCATAACATTTAGAGTGGTACAGGCAATATCTTTGTTTAGTTCTGTAAATGCTAATGTTAATTTGTGTACAAAAGGTGATGTTACAGAAAGTATCTTCTCGAACTTTGGTAGAACACTCATAAAATTGGGTGCATACTACTCTTAATCATATGGAAAGTAAAATAATAATGTTTACATCAAGTTATCACATAGTAGTTTTCAGCAAAATTCAACTCTACCCTCTATTGATCTCAATGCAATACCTTATATACCATGCATTTTCAGTTAAGGACGAGGACATAACAACTCAAGTTGAGCTGGATTTGCATTGATATTGCCTGTATACTTGTCAGAGCCCTGGAATACTCAAAGGCAAGACGAATTCAGGAACCTACCTCATAACATTCAGAGTGGTATTGGCAATATCTTTGCTTGTTCTGAAAAAGCTAATGATCCATTGTGTGCAAAAGGTGATGTTACAGAAAGTATCTTCTCGAACATTGGTAGAACACTCATAAAATTGGTTGCATACTACTCTAAATCATATGGAAAGTAAAATAATAAGCTTTACATCAAGTTAGCGCATAGCAGTTTTCAGCAAAATTCAGCTCTACACTCTATCGACCTCAATGCATTACCATCTATTCTATGCATTTTCTGTTAAGGATAGGACATAACAACTCATTGTGAGCTGGAATTGTATAGATATTGCCTGTATACTTGACAGAGCCATGGAATACTCATATGCAAGACGAATTCAGAGACCTACCTCATAACATTCAGAGCGGTACAGGCAATATCTTTGTTTAGTTCTGTAAATGCTAATGTTAATTTGTGTACAAAAGGTGATGTTACTGAAAGTATCTTCTTGCACATTGGTAGAACACTCATAAAATTGGTTCCATACTACTCTAAATCATACGGAAAGTAAAGTAATAAGGCTTACATCAAGTTCTCACATAGCAGTTTTCAGCAAAATTCAACTCTACACTCTATCGAGCTCAATGCATTACCTTCTATTCTATGCATTTTCTGTTAAGGATAGGACATAACAACTCATTGTGAGCTGGAATTGTATAGATATTGCCTGTATACTTGTCAGAGCCATGGAATACTCATATGCAAGACGAATTCAGAGACCTACCTCATAACATTCAGAGCGGTACAGGCAATATCTTTGTTTAGTTCTGTAAACGCTAATGTTCCATTGTGTACAAAACGTGATGTTACTGAAAGTATCTTCCCGACCATTGGTAGAACACTCAAAAAATTGCTTGCATACTACTCTAAATCTTATGGAAAGTAAAATAATAAAGCTTACATCAAGTTATCTCATAGCAGTTTTCAGCAAAATTCAACTCTACACTCTACTGAGCTGAAAGCATTACCTTATATTCCATGCATTTTCTGTTAAGGTCGAGGACATAACAACTCAGGGTGAGCTGGAATTTTATAGATATTGCCTGTATACTTGTCAGAGCAATGGAATACACAAGTGCAAGATGAATTCAGGAACCTACCTCATAACATTCAGAGTGGTATAGGCAATATCTTTGTTCTGTAAACGCTAATGGTCCATTGTGTACAAAGGGTGATGTTACAGAAATTATCTTCTCGAACTTTGGTAGAACACTCATCAAATTGGTTGCATACTACTCTTAATCATATGGAAAGTAAAATAATAAGGTTTACATCAAGTTATCACATAGCAGTTTTCAGCAAAATTCAACTCTACACTCTATCGAGCTCAATGCATTACCTTCTATTCTATGCATTTTCTCTTAAGGATGTGGACATAACAACTCATTGTGAGCTGGATTTGTATAGATATTGCCTGTATACTTCTCAGAGCCATGGAATACTCAAATGCAAGATGAATTCAGGAAGCTACCTCATAACATTTAGAGTGGTACAGGCAATATCTTTGTTTAGTTCTGTAAATGCTAATGTTAATTTGTGTACAAAAGGTGATGTTACAGAAAGTATCTTCTCGAACTTTGGTAGAACACTCATAAAATTGGGTGCATACTACTCTTAATCATATGGAAAGTAAAATAATAATGTTTACATCAAGTTATCACATAGTAGTTTTCAGCAAAATTCAACTCTACCCTCTATTGATCTCAATGCAATACCTTATATACCATGCATTTTCAGTTAAGGACGAGGACATAACAACTCAAGTTGAGCTGGATTTGCATTGATATTGCCTGTATACTTGTCAGAGCCCTGGAATACTCAAAGGCAAGACGAATTCAGGAACCTACCTCATAACATTCAGAGTGGTATTGGCAATATCTTTGCTTGTTCTGAAAAAGCTAATGATCCATTGTGTGCAAAAGGTGATGTTACAGAAAGTATCTTCTCGAACATTGGTAGAACACTCATAAAATTGGTTGCATACTACTCTAAATCATATGGAAAGTAAAATAATAAGCTTTACATCAAGTTAGCGCATAGCAGTTTTCAGCAAAATTCAGCTCTACACTCTATCGACCTCAATGCATTACCATCTATTCTATGCATTTTCTGTTAAGGATAGGACATAACAACTCATTGTGAGCTGGAATTGTATAGATATTGCCTGTATACTTGACAGAGCCATGGAATACTCATATGCAAGACGAATTCAGAGACCTACCTCATAACATTCAGAGCGGTACAGGCAATAACTTTGTTTAGTTCTGTAAACGCTAATGTTCCATTGTGTACAAAACTGGATGTTACTGAAAGTATCTTCTTGCACATTGGTAGAACACTCATAAAATTGGTTCCATACTACTCTAAATCATACGGAAAGTAAAGTAATAAGGCTTACATCAAGTTCTCACATAGCAGTTTTCAGCAAAATTCAACTCTACACTCTATCGAGCTCAATGCATTACCTTCTATTCTATGCATTTTCTGTTAAGGATAGGACATAACAACTCATTGTGAGCTGGAATTGTATAGATATTGCCTGTATACTTGTCAGAGCAATGGAATACACAAGTGCAAGATGAATTCAGGAACCTACCTCATAACATTCAGAGTGGTATAGGCAATATCTTTGTTCTGTAAACGCTAATGGTCCATTGTGTACAAAGGGTGATGTTACAGAAATTATCTTCTCGAACTTTGGTAGAACACTCATCAAATTGGTTGCATACTACTCTTAATCATATGGAAAGTAAAATAATAAGGTTTACATCAAGTTATCACATAGCAGTTTTCAGCAAAATTCAACTCTACACTCTATCGAGCTCAATGCATTACCTTCTATTCTATGCATTTTCTCTTAAGGATGTGGACATAACAACTCATTGTGAGCTGGATTTGTATAGATATTGCCTGTATACTTCTCAGAGCCATGGAATACTCAAATGCAAGATGAATTCAGGAAGCTACCTCATAACATTTAGAGTGGTACAGGCAATATCTTTGTTTAGTTCTGTAAATGCTAATGTTAATTTGTGTACAAAAGGTGATGTTACAGAAAGTATCTTCTCGAACTTTGGTAGAACACTCATAAAATTGGGTGCATACTACTCTTAATCATATGGAAAGTAAAATAATAATGTTTACATCAAGTTATCACATAGTAGTTTTCAGCAAAATTCAACTCTACCCTCTATTGATCTCAATGCAATACCTTATATACCATGCATTTTCAGTTAAGGACGAGGACATAACAACTCAAGTTGAGCTGGATTTGCATTGATATTGCCTGTATACTTGTCAGAGCCCTGGAATACTCAAAGGCAAGACGAATTCAGGAACCTACCTCATAACATTCAGAGTGGTATTGGCAATATCTTTGCTTGTTCTGAAAAAGCTAATGATCCATTGTGTGCAAAAGGTGATGTTACAGAAAGTATCTTCTCGAACATTGGTAGAACACTCATAAAATTGGTTGCATACTACTCTAAATCATATGGAAAGTAAAATAATAAGCTTTACATCAAGTTAGCGCATAGCAGTTTTCAGCAAAATTCAGCTCTACACTCTATCGACCTCAATGCATTACCATCTATTCTATGCATTTTCTGTTAAGGATAGGACATAACAACTCATTGTGAGCTGGAATTGTATAGATATTGCCTGTATACTTGACAGAGCCATGGAATACTCATATGCAAGACGAATTCAGAGACCTACCTCATAACATTCAGAGCGGTACAGGCAATAACTTTGTTTAGTTCTGTAAACGCTAATGTTCCATTGTGTACAAAACTGGATGTTACTGAAAGTATCTTCTTGCACATTGGTAGAACACTCATAAAATTGGTTCCATACTACTCTAAATCATACGGAAAGTAAAGTAATAAGGCTTACATCAAGTTCTCACATAGCAGTTTTCAGCAAAATTCAACTCTACACTCTATCGAGCTCAATGCATTACCTTCTATTCTATGCATTTTCTGTTAAGGATAGGACATAACAACTCATTGTGAGCTGGAATTGTATAGATATTGCCTGTATACTTGTCAGAGCCATGGAATACTCATATGCAAGACGAATTCAGAGACCTACCTCATAACATTCAGAGCGGTACAGGCAATATCTTTGTTTAGTTCTGTAAACGCTAATGTTCCATTGTGTACAAAACGTGATGTTACTGAAAGTATCTTCCCGACCATTGGTAGAACACTCAAAAAATTGCTTGCATACTACTCTAAATCTTATGGAAAGTAAAATAATAAAGCTTACATCAAGTTATCTCATAGCAGTTTTCAGCAAAATTCAACTCTACACTCTACTGAGCTGAAAGCATTACCTTATATTCCATGCATTTTCTGTTAAGGTCGAGGACATAACAACTCAGGGTGAGCTGGAATTTTATAGATATTGCCTGTATACTTGTCAGAGCAATGGAATACACAAGTGCAAGATGAATTCAGGAACCTACCTCATAACATTCAGAGTGGTATAGGCAATATCTTTGTTCTGTAAACGCTAATGGTCCATTGTGTACAAAGGGTGATGTTACAGAAATTATCTTCTCGAACTTTGGTAGAACACTCATCAAATTGGTTGCATACTACTCTTAATCATATGGAAAGTAAAATAATAAGGTTTACATCAAGTTATCACATAGCAGTTTTCAGCAAAATTCAACTCTACACTCTATCGAGCTCAATGCATTACCTTCTATTCTATGCATTTTCTCTTAAGGATGTGGACATAACAACTCATTGTGAGCTGGATTTGTATAGATATTGCCTGTATACTTCTCAGAGCCATGGAATACTCAAATGCAAGATGAATTCAGGAAGCTACCTCATAACATTTAGAGTGGTACAGGCAATATCTTTGTTTAGTTCTGTAAATGCTAATGTTAATTTGTGTACAAAAGGTGATGTTACAGAAAGTATCTTCTCGAACTTTGGTAGAACACTCATAAAATTGGTTGCATACTACTCTTAATCATATGGAAAGTAAAATAATAATGTTTACATCAAGTTATCATATAGTAGGTTTCAGCAAAATTCAACTCTACCCTCTATTGATCTCAATGCAATACCTTATATACCATGCATTTTCAGTTAAGGACGAGGACATAACAACTCAAGTTGAGCTGGACTTGCATTGATATTGCCTGTATACTTGTCAGAGCCCTGGAATACTCAAAGGCAAGACGAATTCAGGAACCTACCTCATAACATTCAGAGTGGTATTGGCAATATCTTTGCTTGTTCTGAAAAAGCTAATGATCCATTGTGTGCAAAAGGTGATGTTACAGAAAGTATCTTCTCGAACATTGGTAGAACACTCATAAAATTGGTTGCATACTACTCTAAATCATATGGAAAGTAAAATAATAAGCTTTACATCAAGTTAGCGCATAGCAGTTTTCAGCAAAATTCAGCTCTACACTCTATCGACCTCAATGCATTACCATCTATTCTATGCATTTTCTGTTAAGGATAGGACATAACAACTCATTGTGAGCTGGAATTGTATAGATATTGCCTGTATACTTGACAGAGCCATGGAATACTCATATGCAAGACGAATTCAGAGACCTACCTCATAACATTCAGAGCGGTACAGGCAATAACTTTGTTTAGTTCTGTAAACGCTAATGTTCCATTGTGTACAAAACTTGATGTTACTGAAAGTATCTTCTTGCACATTGGTAGAACACTCATAAAATTGGTTCCATACTACTCTAAATCATACGGAAAGTAAAATAATAAGGCTTACATCAAGTTATCTCATAGCAGTTTTCAGCAAAATTCAACTCTACTCTCTATTGATCTCAAAGCAATACCTTATATTCCATGCATTTTCAGTTAAGGACGAGGACATAACAACTCAAGTTGAGCTGGATTTGCATAGATATTGCCTGTATACTTGTCAGAGCCATGGAATACTCAAAGGCAAGACGAATTCAGGAACCTACCTCATAACATTCAGAGTGGTATTGGCAATATCTTTGCTTGTTCTGAAAAAGCTAATGATCCATTGTGTGCAAAAGGTGATGTTACATAAAGTATCTTCTCGAACATTGGTAGAACACTCATAAAATTGGTTGCATACTACTCTAAATCATATGGAAAGTAAAATAATAAGCTTTACATCAAGTTAGCGCATAGCAGTTTTCAGCAAAATTCAGCTCTACACTCTATCGACCTCAATGCATTACCATCTATTCTTTGCATTTTCTGTTAAGGATAGGACATACCAACTCATTGTGAGCTGGAATTGTATAGATATTGCCTGTATACTTGACAGAGCCATGGAGTACTCATATGCAAGACGAATTCAGAGACCTACCTCATAACATTCAGAGCGGTACAGGCAATAACTTTGTTTAGTTCTGTAAACGCTAATGTTCCATTGTGTACAAAACTTGATGTTACTGAACGTATCTTCTTGAACATTGGTAGAACACTCATAAAATTGGTTCCATACTACTCTAAATCATACGGAAAGTAAAATAATAAGGCTTACATCAAGTTCTCACATAGCAGTTTTCAGCAAAATTCAACTCTACACTCCATCGAGCTCAATGCATTACCTTCTATTCTATGCATTTTCTCTTAAGGATGTGGACATAACAACTCATTGTGAGCTGGAATTGTATAGATATTGCCTGTATACTTGACAGAGCCATGGAATACTCATATGCAAGACGAATTCAGAGACCTACCTCATAACATTCAGAGCGGTACAGGCAATAACTTTGTTTAGTTCTGTAAACGCTAATGTTCCATTGTGTACAAAACTTGATGTTACTGAAAGTATCTTCTTGCACCTTGGTAGAACACTCATAAAATTGGTTCCATACTACTCTAAATCATACGGAAAGTAAAGTAATAAGGCTTACATCAAGTTCTCACATAGCAGTTTTCAGCAAAATTCAACTCTACACTCTATCGAGCTCAATGCATTACCTTCTATTCTATGCATTTTCTGTTAAGGATAGGACATAACAACTCATTGTGAGCTGGAATTGTATAGATATTGCCTGTATACTTGTCAGAGCCATGGAATACTCATATGCAAGACGAATTCAGAGAACTACCTCGTAACATTCAGAGCGGTACAGGCAATATCTTTGTTTAGTTCTGTAAACGCTAATGTTCCATTGTGTACAAAACGTGATGTTACTGAAAGTATCTTCCCGACCATTGGTAGAACACTCAAAAAATTGCTTGCATACTACTCTAAATCTTATGGAAAGTAAAATAATAAAGCTTACATCAAGTTATCTCATAGCAGTTTTCAGCAAAATTCAACTCTACACTCTACTGAGCTGAAAGCATTACCTTATATTCCATGCATTTTCTGTTAAGGTCGAGGACATAACAACTCAGGGTGAGCTGGAATTTTATAGATATTGCCTGTATACTTGTCAGAGCAATGGAATACACAAGTGCAAGATGAATTCAGGAACCTACCTCATAACATTCAGAGTGGTATAGGCTATATCTTTGTTCTGTAAACGCTAATGGTCCATTGTGTACAAAGGGTGATGTTACAGAAATTATCTTCTCGAACTTTGGTAGAACACTCATCAAATTGGTTGCATACTACTCTTAATCATATGGAAAGTAAAATAATAAGGTTTACATCAAGTTATCACATAGCAGTTTTCAGCAAAATTCAACTCTACACTCTATCGAGCTCAATGCATTACCTTCTATTCTATGCATTTTCTCTTAAGGATGTGGACATAACAACTCATTGTGAGCTGGAGTTGTATAGATATTGCCTGTATACTTCTCAGAGCCATGGAATACTCAAATGCAAGATGAATTCAGGAAGCTACCTCATAACATTCAGAGCGGTACAGGCAATAACTTTGTTTAGTTCTGTAAACGCTAATGTTCCATTGTGTACAAAACTTGATGTTACTGAAAGTATCTTCTTGCACATTGGTAGAACACTCATAAAATTGGTTCCATACTACTCTAAATCATACGGAAAGTAAAATAATAAGGCTTACATCAAGTTATCTCATAGCAGTTTTCAGCAAAATTCAACTCTACTCTCTATTGATCTCAAAGCAATACCTTATATTCCATGCATTTTCAGTTAAGGACGAGGACATAACAACTCAAGTTGAGCTGGATTTGCATAGATATTGCCTGTATACTTGTCAGAGCCATGGAATACTCAAAGGCAAGACGAATTCAGGAACCTACCTCATAACATTCAGAGTGGTATTGGCAATATCTTTGCTTGTTCTGAAAAAGCTAATGATCCATTGTGTGCAAAAGGTGATGTTACAGAAAGTATCTTCTCGAACATTGGTAGAACACTCATAAAATTGGTTGCATACTACTCTAAATCATATGGAAAGTAAAATAATAAGCTTTACATCAAGTTAGCGCATAGCAGTTTTCAGCAAAATTCAGCTCTACACTCTATCGACCTCAATGCATTACCATCTATTCTTTGCATTTTCTGTTAAGGATAGGACATACCAACTCATTGTGAGCTGGAATTGTATAGATATTGCCTGTATACTTGACAGAGCCATGGAGTACTCATATGCAAGACGAATTCAGAGACCTACCTCATAACATTCAGAGCGGTACAGGCAATAACTTTGTTTAGTTCTGTAAACGCTAATGTTCCATTGTGTACAAAACTTGATGTTACTGAAAGTATCTTCTTGAACATTGGTAGAACACTCATAAAATTGGTTCCATACTACTCTAAATCATACGGAAAGTAAAATAATAAGGCTTACATCAAGTTCTCACATAGCAGTTTTCAGCAAAATTCAACTCTACACTCCATCGAGCTCAATGCATTACCTTCTATTCTATGCATTTTCTCTTAAGGATGTGGAGATAACAACTCATTGTGAGCTGGAATTGTATAGATATTGCCTGTATACTTGTCAGAGCCATGGAATACTCATATGCAAGACGAATTCAGAGACCTACCTCATAACATTCAGAGCGGTACAGGCAATATCTTTGTTTAGTTCTGTAAACGCTAATGTTCCATTGTGTACAAAACGTGATGTTACTGAAAGTATCTTCCCGACCATTGGTAGAACACTCAAAAAATTGCTTGCATACTACTCTAAATCTTATGGAAAGTAAAATAATAAAGCTTACATCAAGTTATCTCATAGCAGTTTTCAGCAAAATTCAACTCTACACTCTACTGAGCTGAAAGCATTACCTTATATTCCATGCATTTTCTGTTAAGGTCGAGGACATAACAACTCAGGGTGAGCTGGAATTTTATAGATATTGCCTGTATACTTGTCAGAGCAATGGAATACACAAGTGCAAGATGAATTCAGGAACCTACCTCATAACATTCAGAGTGGTATAGGCAATATCTTTGTTCTGTAAACGCTAATGGTCCATTGTGTACAAAGGGTGATGTTACAGAAATTATCTTCTCGAACTTTGGTAGAACACTCATCAAATTGGTTGCATACTACTCTTAATCATATGGAAAGTAAAATAATAAGGTTTACATCAAGTTATCACATAGCAGTTTTCAGCAAAATTCAACTCTACACTCTATCGAGCTCAATGCATTACCTTCTATTCTATGCATTTTCTCTTAAGGATGTGGACATAACAACTCATTGTGAGCTGGATTTGTATAGATATTGCCTGTATACTTCTCAGAGCCATGGAATACTCAAATGCAAGATGAATTCAGGAAGCTACCTCATAACATTTAGAGTGGTACAGGCAATATCTTTGTTTAGTTCTGTAAATGCTAATGTTAATTTGTGTACAAAAGGTGATGTTACAGAAAGTATCTTCTCGAACTTTGGTAGAACACTCATAAAATTGGTTGCATACTACTCTTAATCATATGGAAAGTAAAATAATAATGTTTACATCAAGTTATCATATAGTAGGTTTCAGCAAAATTCAACTCTACCCTCTATTGATCTCAATGCAATACCTTATATACCATGCATTTTCAGTTAAGGACGAGGACATAACAACTCAAGTTGAGCTGGACTTGCATTGATATTGCCTGTATACTTGTCAGAGCCCTGGAATACTCAAAGGCAAGACGAATTCAGGAACCTACCTCATAACATTCAGAGTGGTATTGGCAATATCTTTGCTTGTACTGAAAAAGCTAATGATCCATTGTGTGCAAAAGGTGATGTTACAGAAAGTATCTTCTCGAACATTGGTAGAACACTCATAAAATTGGTTGCATACTACTCTAAATCATATGGAAAGTAAAATAATAAGCTTTACATCAAGTTAGCGCATAGCAGTTTTCAGCAAAATTCAGCTCTACACTCTATCGACCTCAATGCATTACCATCTATTCTATGCATTTTCTGTTAAGGATAGGACATAACAACTCATTGTGAGCTGGAATTGTATAGATATTGCCTGTATACTTGACAGAGCCATGGAATACTCATATGCAAGACGAATTCAGAGACCTACCTCATAACATTCAGAGCGGTACAGGCAATAACTTTGTTTAGTTCTGTAAACGCTAATGTTCCATTGTGTACAAAACTTGATGTTACTGAAAGTATCTTCTTGAACATTGGTAGAACACTCATAAAATTGGTTCCATACTACTCTAAATCATACGGAAAGTAAAATAATAAGGCTTACATCAAGTTCTCACATAGCAGTTTTCAGCAAAATTCAACTCTACACTCCATCGAGCTCAATGCATTACCTTCTGTTCTATGCATTTTCTCTTAAGGATGTGGACATAACAACTCATTGTGAGCTGGAATTGTATAGATATTGCCTGTATACCTGTCAGAGCAATGGTATACACAAGTGCAAGATGAATTCAGGAACCTACCTCATAACATTCAGAGTGGCATAGGCAATATCTTTGTTTAGTTCTGTAAACGCTAATGTTCCATTGTGTACAAAACTTGATGTTACTGAAAGTATCTTCTTGAACATTGGTAGAACACTCATAAAATTGGTTGCATACTACTCTTAATCATATGGAAAGTAAAATAATAATGTTTACATCAAGTTATCACATAGTAGTTTTCAGCAAAATTCAACTCTACCCTCTATTGATCTCAATGCAATACCTTATATACCATGCATTTTCAGTTAAGGACGAGGACATAACAACTCAAGTTGAGCTGGATTTGCATAGATATTGCCTGTATACTTGTCAGAGCCATGGAATACTCAAAGGCAAGAATTCAGGAACCTACCTCATAACATTCAGAGTGGTATTGGCAATATCTTTGCTTGTTCTGAAAAAGCTAATGATCCATTGTGTGCAAAAGGTGATGTTACAGAAAGTATCTTCTCGAACATTGGTAGAACACTCATAAAATTGGTTGCATACTACTCTAAATCATATGGAAAGTAAAATAATAAGCTTTACATCAAGTTAGCGCATAGCAGTTTTCAGCAAAATTCAGCTCTACACTCTATCGACCTCAATGCATTACCATCTATTCTATGCATTTTCTGTTAAGGATAAGACATAACAACTCATTGTGAGCTGGAATTGTATAGATATTGCCTGTATACTTGACAGAGCCATGGAATACTCATATGCAAGACGAATTCAGAGACCTACCTCATAACATTCAGAGCGGTACAGGCAATAACCTTGTTTAGTTCTGTAAACGCTAATGTTCCATTGTGTACAAAACTTGATGTTACTGAAAGTATCTTCTTGAACATTGGTAGAACACTCATAAAATTGGTTCCATACTACTCTAAATCATACGGAAAGTAAAATAATAAGGCTTACATCAAGTTCTCACATAGCAGTTTTCAGCAAAATTCAACTCTACACTATCGAGCTCAATGCATTACATTCTATTCTATGCATTTTCTCTTAAGGATGTGGACATAACAACTGATTGTGAGCTGGAATTGTATAGATATTGCCTGTATACTTGTCAGAGCCATGGAATACTCATATGCAAGACGAATTCAGAGACCTACCTCATAACATTCAGAGCGGTACAGGCAATATCTTTGTTTAGTTCTGTAAACGCTAATGTTCCATTGTGTACAAAACGTGATGTTACTGAAAGTATCTTCCCGACCATTGGTAGAACACTCAAAAAATTGCTTGCATACTACTCTAAATCTTATGGAAAGTAAAATAATAAAGCTTACATCAAGTTATCTCATAGCAGTTTTCAGCAAAATTCAACTCTACACTCTACTGAGCTGAAAGCATTACCTTATATTCCATGCATTTTCTGTTAAGGTCGAGGACATAACAACTCAGGGTGAGCTGGAATTTTATAGATATTGCCTGTATACTTGTCAGAGCAATGGAATACACAAGTGCAAGATGAATTCAGGAACCTACCTCATAACATTCAGAGTGGTATAGGCAATATCTTTGTTCTGTAAACGCTAATGGTCCATTGTGTACAAAGGGTGATGTTACAGAAATTATCTTCTCGAACTTTGGTAGAACACTCATCAAATTGGTTGCATACTACTCTTAATCATATGGAAAGTAAAATAATAAGGTTTACATCAAGTTATCACATAGCAGTTTTCAGCAAAATTCAACTCTACACTCTATCGAGCTCAATGCATTACCTTCTATTCTATGCATTTCCTCTTAAGGATGTGGACATAACAACTCATTGTGAGCTGGATTTGTATAGATATTGCCTGTATACTTCTCAGAGCCATGGAATACTCAAATGCAAGATGAATTCAGGAAGCTACCTCATAACATTTAGAGTGGTACAGGCAATATCTTTGTTTAGTTCTGTAAATGCTAATGTTAATTTGTGTACAAAAGGTGATGTTACAGAAAGTATCTTCTCGAACTTTGGTAGAACACTCATAAAATTGGTTGCATACTACTCTTAATCATATGGAAAGTAAAATAATAATGTTTACATCAAGTTATCATATAGTAGGTTTCAGCAAAATTCAACTCTACCCTCTATTGATCTCAATGCAATACCTTATATACCATGCATTTTCAGTTAAGGACGAGGACATAACAACTCAAGTTGAGCTGGACTTGCATTGATATTGCCTGTATACTTGTCAGAGCCCTGGAATACTCAAAGGCAAGACGAATTCAGGAACCTACCTCATAACATTCAGAGTGGTATTGGCAATATCTTTGCTTGTTCTGATAAAGCTAATGATCCATTGTGTGCAAAAGGTGATGTTACAGAAAGTATCTTCTCGAACATTGGTAGAACACTCATAAAATTGGTTGCATACTACTCTAAATCATATGGAAAGTAAAATAATAAGCTTTACATCAAGTTAGCGCATAGCAGTTTTCAGCAAAATTCAGCTCTACACTCTATCGACCTCAATGCATTACCATCTATTCTATGCATTTTCTGTTAAGGATAGGACATAACAACTCATTGTGAGCTGGAATTGTATAGATATTGCCTGTATACTTGACAGAGCCATGGAATACTCATATGCAAGACGAATTCAGAGACCTACCTCATAACATTCAGAGCGGTACAGGCAATAACTTTGTTTAGTTCTGTAAACGCTAATGTTCCATTGTGTACAAAACTTGATGTTACTGAAAGTATCTTCTTGCACATTGGTAGAACACTCATAAAATTGGTTCCATACTACTCTAAATCATACGGAAAGTAAAATAATAAGGCTTACATCAAGTTATCTCATAGCAGTTTTCAGCAAAATTCAACTCTACTCTCTATTGATCTCAAAGCAATACCTTATATTCCATGCATTTTCAGTTAAGGACGAGGGCATAACAACTCAAGTTGAGCTGGATTTGCATAGATATTGCCTGTATACTTGTCAGAGCCATGGAATACTCAAAGGCAAGACGAATTCAGGAACCTACCTCATAACATTCAGAGTGGTATTGGCAATATCTTTGCTTGTTCTGAAAAAGCTAATGATCCATTGTGTGCAAAAGGTGATGTTACATAAAGTATCTTCTCGAACATTGGTAGAACACTCATAAAATTGGTTGCATACTACTCTAAATCATATGGAAAGTAAAATAATAAGCTTTACATCAAGTTAGCGCATAGCAGTTTTCAGCAAAATTCAGCTCTACACTCTATCGACCTCAATGCATTACCATCTATTCTTTGCATTTTCTGTTAAGGATAGGACATACCAACTCATTGTGAGCTGGAATTGTATAGATATTGCCTGTATACTTGACAGAGCCATGGAGTACTCATATGCAAGACGAATTCAGAGACCTACCTCATAACATTCAGAGCGGTACAGGCAATAACTTTGTTTAGTTCTGTAAACGCTAATGTTCCATTGTGTACAAAACTTGATGTTACTGAAAGTATCTTCTTGAACATTGGTAGAACACTCATAAAATTGGTTCCATACTACTCTAAATCATACGGAAAGTAAAATAATAAGGCTTACATCAAGTTCTCACATAGCAGTTTTCAGCAAAATTCAACTCTACACTCCATCGAGCTCAATGCATTACCTTCTATTCTATGCATTTTCTCTTAAGGATGTGGACATAACAACTCATTGTGAGCTGGAATTGTATAGATATTGCCTGTATACCTGTCAGAGCAATGGAATACACAAGTGCAAGATGAATTCAGGAACCTACCTCATAACATTCAGAGTGGCATAGGCAATATCTTTGTTTAGTTCTGTAAACGCTAATGTTCCATTGTGTACAAAACTTGATGTTACTGAAAGTATCTTCTTGAACATTGGTAGAACACTCATAAAATTGGTTGCATACTACTCTTAATCATATGGAAAGTAAAATAATAATGTTTACATCAAGTTATCACATAGTAGTTTTCAGCAAAATTCAACTCTACCCTCTATTGATCTCAATGCAATACCTTATATACCATGCATTTTCAGTTAAGGACGAGGACATAACAACTCAAGTTGAGCTGGATTTGCATAGATATTGCCTGTATACTTGTCAGAGCCATGGAATACTCAAAGGCAAGAATTCAGGAACCTACCTCATAACATTCAGAGTGGTATTGGCAATATCTTTGCTTGTTCTGAAAAAGCTAATGATCCATTGTGTGCAAAAGGTGATGTTACAGAAAGTATCTTCTCGAACATTGGTAGAACACTCATAAAATTGGTTGCATACTACTCTAAATCATATGGAAAGTAAAATAATAAGCTTTACATCAAGTTAGCGCATAGCAGTTTTCAGCAAAATTCAGCTCTACACTCTATCGACCTCAATGCATTACCATCTATTCTATGCATTTTCTGTTAAGGATAAGACATAACAACTCATTGTGAGCTGGAATTGTATAGATATTGCCTGTATACTTGACAGAGCCATGGAATACTCATATGCAAGACGAATTCAGAGACCTACCTCATAACATTCAGAGCGGTACAGGCAATAACCTTGTTTAGTTCTGTAAACGCTAATGTTCCATTGTGTACAAAACTTGATGTTACTGAAAGTATCTTCTTGAACATTGGTAGAACACTCATAAAATTGGTTCCATACTACTCTAAATCATACGGAAAGTAAAATAATAAGGCTTACATCAAGTTCTCACATAGCAGTTTTCAGCAAAATTCAACTCTACACTATCGAGCTCAATGCATTACATTCTATTCTATGCATTTTCTCTTAAGGATGTGGACATAATAACTCATTGTGAGCTGGAATTGTATAGATATTGCCTGTATACTTGTCACAGCCATGGAATACTCAAATGCAAGACGAATTCAGGAACCTACCTTATAACATTCAGAGTGGTACAGGCAATATCTTTGTTTAGTTCTGTAAATGCTAATGTTAATTTGTGTACAAAAGGTGATGTTACAGAAAGTATCTTCTCGAACTTTGGTAGAACACTCATAAAATTGGTTGCATACTACTCTTAATCATATGGAAAGTAAAATAATAAGGTTTACATCAAGTTATCACATAGCAGTTTTCAGCAAAATTCAACTCTACACGATATCGAGCTCAATGCATTACTTTCTATTCTATGCATTTTCTCTTAAGGATGTGGAAATAACAACTCATTGTGAGCTGGAATTGTATAGATATTGCCTGTATACTTGTCACAGCCATGGAATACTCAAATGCAAGACGAATTCAGGAACCTACCTTATAACATTCAGAGTGGTACAGGCAATATCTTTGTTTAGTTCTGTAAATGCTAATGTTAATTTGTGTACAAAAGGTGATGTTACAGAAAGTATCTTCTCGAACTTTGGTAGAAGACTCATAAAATTGGTTGCATACTACTCTAAATCATATGGTAAGCAAAATAATAAGGTTTACATCAAGTTAGCGCATAGCAGTTTTCAGCAAAATTCAACTCTACACTCTATCGAGCTCAATGCATTACCTTCTATTCTATGCATTTTCTGTTAAGGATAGGACATAACAACTCATTGTGAGCTGGAATTGTATAGATATTGCCTGTATACTTGTCAGAGACATAGAATACTCATATGCAAGACGAATTCAGAGACCTACCTCATAACATTCAGAGCGGTACAGGCAATATCTTTGTTTAGTTCTGTAAACGCTAATGTTCCATTGTGTACAAAACGTGATGTTACTGAAAGTATCTTCCCGACCATTGGTAGAACACTCAAAAAATTGGTTGCATACTACTCTAAATCTTATGGAAAGTAAAATAATAAGGCTTACATCAAGTTATCTCATAGCAGTTTTCAGCAAAATTCAACTCTACACTCCATCGAGCTCAATGCATTACCTTCTATTCTATGCATTTTCTCTTAAGGATGTGGACATAACAACTCATTGTGAGCTGGAATTGTATAGATGTTGCCTGTATACTTGTCACAGCCATGGAATACTCAAATGCAAGAGGAATTCAGGAACCTACCTTATAACATTCAGAGTGGTACAGGCAATATATTTGTTTAGTTCTGTAAATGCTAATGTTAATTTGTGTACAAAAGGTGATGTTACAGAAAGTATCTTCTCGAACTTTGGTAGAACACTCATAAAATTGGTTGCATACTACTCTTAATCATATGGAAAGTAAAATAATAAGGTTTACATCAAGTTATCACATAGCAGTTTTCAGCAAAATTCAACTCCACACTCTATCGAGCTCAATGCATTACCTATTCTATGCATTTTCTCTTAAGGATGTGGACATAACAACTCATTGTGAGCTGGAATTGTATAGATATTGCCTGTATACTTCTCAGAGCCATGGAATACTCAAATGCAAGATGAATTCAGGTACCTACCTCATAACATTCAGACTGGTATAGGCAATATCTTTGTTTGTTCTGTAAATGCTAATGTTCCATTGTGTACAAAAGGTGATGATACTGAAAGTATCTTCTCGAAAATTGGTAAAACACTCATAAAATTGGTTGCACACTACTCTAAATCATATGGTAAGCAAAATAATAAGGTTTACATCAAGTTAGCGCATAGCAGTATTCAGCAAAATTCAACTCTACACTCTATCGAGCTCAATGCATTACCTTCTATTCTATGCATTTTCTGTTAAGGATAGGACATAACAACTCATTGTGAGCTGGAATTGTATAGATATTGCCTGTATACTTGTCAGAGCCATGGAATACTCATATGCAAGACGAATTCAGAGACCTACCTCATAACATTCAGAGCGGTACAGGCAATATCTTTGTTTAGTTCTGTAAACGCTAATGTTCCATTGTGTACAAAACGTGATGTTACTGAAAGTATCTTCCCGACCATTGGTAGAACACTCAAAAAATTGGTTGCATACTACTCTAAATCTTATGGAAAGTAAAATAATAAGGCTTACATCAAGTTATCTCATAGCAGTTTTCAGCAAAATTCAACTCTACTCTCTATTGATCTCAAAGCAATACCTTATATTCCATGCATTTTCAGTTAAGGACGAGGACATAACAACTCAAGTTGAGCTGGATTTGCATAGATATTGCCTGTATACTTGTCAGAGCCATGGAATACTCAAAGGCAAGACGAATTCAGGAACCTACCTTATAACATTCAGAGTGGTACAGGCAATATCTTTGTTTTGTTCTGTAAACGCTAATGTTAATTTGTGTACAAAAGGTGATGTTACAGAAAGTATCTTCTCGAACTTTGGTAGAACACTCATAAAATTGGTTGCATACTGTTCTAAATCATATGGAAAGTAAAATAATAAGCTTTACATCAAGTTAGCGCATAGCAGTTTTCAGCAAAATTCAGCTCTACACTCTATCGACCTCAATGCATTACCATCTATTCTATGCATTTTCTGTTAAGGATAAGACATAACAACTCATTGTGAGCTGGAATTGTATAGATATTGCCTGTATACTTGACAGAGCCATGGAATACTCATATGCAAGACGAATTCAGAGACCTACCTCATAACATTCAGAGCGGTACAGGCAATAACCTTGTTTAGTTCTGTAAACGCTAATGTTCCATTGTGTACAAAACTTGATGTTACTGAAAGTATCTTCTTGAACATTGGTAGAACACTCATAAAATTGGTTCCATACTACTCTAAATCATACGGAAAGTAAAATAATAAGGCTTACATCAAGTTCTCACATAGCAGTTTTCAGCAAAATTCAACTCTACACTATCGAGCTCAATGCATTACATTCTATTCTATGCATTTTCTCTTAAGGATGTGGACATAACAACTCATTGTGAGCTGGAATTGTATAGATATTGCCTGTATACTTGTCACAGCCATGGAATACTCAAATGCAAGACGAATTCAGGAACCTACCTTATAACATTCAGAGTGGTACAGGCAATATCTTTGTTTAGTTCTGTAAATGCTAATGTTAATTTGTGTACAAAAGGTGATGTTACAGAAAGTATCTTCTCGAACTTTGGTAGAACACTCATAAAATTGGTTGCATACTACTCTTAATCATATGGAAAGTAAAATAATAAGGTTTACATCAAGTTATCACATAGCAGTTTTCAGCAAAATTCAACTCTACACGATATCGAGCTCAATGCATTACTTTCTATTCTATGCATTTTCTCTTAATGATGTGGAAATAACAACTCATTGTGAGCTGGAATTGTATAGATATTGCCTGTATACTTGTCACAGCCATGGAATACTCAAATGCAAGACGAATTCAGGAACCTACCTTATAACATTCAGAGTGGTACAGGCAATATCTTTGTTTAGTTCTGTAAATGCTAATGTTAATTTGTGTACAAAAGGTGATGTTACAGAAAGTATCTTCTCGAACTTTGGTAGAACACTCATAAAATTGGTTGCATACTACTCTTAATCATATGGAAAGTAAAATAATAAGGTTTACATCAAGTTATCACATAGCAGTTTCAGCAAAATTCAACTCCACACTCTATCGAGCTCAATGCATTACCTATTCTATGCATTTTCTCTTAAGGATGTAGACATAACAACTCATTGTGAGCTGGAATTGTATAGATATTGCCTGTATACTTCTCAGAGCCATGGAATACTCAAATGCAAGATGAATTCACGAACCTACCTCACAACATTCAGACTGGTATAGGCAATATCTTTGTTTGTTCTGTAAATGCTAATGTTCCATTGTGTACAAAAGGTGATGTTACTGAAAGTATCTTCTCGAAAATTGGTAAAACACTCATAAAATTGGTTGCACACTACTCTAAATCATATGGTAAGCAAAATAATAAGGTTTACATCAAGTTAGCGCATAGCAGTTTTCAGCAAAATTCAACACTACACTCTATCGAGCTCAATGCATTACCTTCTATTCTATGCATTTTCTGTTAAGGATAGGACATAACAACTCATTGTGAGCTGGAATTGTATAGATATTGCCTGTATACTTGTCAGAGACATAGAATACTCATATGCAAGACGAATTCAGAGACCTACCTCATAACATTCAGAGCGGTACAGGCAATATCTTTGTTTAGTTCTGTAAACGCTAATGTTCCATTGTGTACAAAACGTGATGTTACTGAAAGTATCTTCCCGACCATTGGTAGAACACTCAAAAAATTGGTTGCATACTACTCTAAATCTTATGGAAAGTAAAATAATAAGGCTTACATCAAGTTATCTCATAGCAGTTTTCAGCAAAATTCAACTCTACACTCCATCGAGCTCAATGCATTACCTTCTATTCTATGCATTTTCTCTTAAGGATGTGGACATAACAACTCATTGTGAGCTGGAATTGTATAGATGTTGCCTGTATACTTGTCACAGCCATGGAATACTCAAATGCAAGAGGAATTCAGGAACCTACCTTATAACATTCAGAGTGGTACAGGCAATATCTTTGTTTAGTTCTGTAAATGCTAATGTTAATTTGTGTACAAAAGGTGATGTTACAGAAAGTATCTTCTCGAACTTTGGTAGAACACTCATAAAATTGGTTGCATACTACTCTTAATCATATGGAAAGTAAAATAATAAGGTTTACATCAAGTTATCACATAGCAGTTTTCAGCAAAATTCAACTCCACACTCTATCGAGCTCAATGCATTACCTATTCTATGCATTTTCTCTTAAGGATGTGGACATAACAACTCATTGTGAGCTGGAATTGTATAGATATTGCCTGTATACTTCTCAGAGCCATGGAATACTCAAATGCAAGATGAATTCAGGTACCTACCTCATAACATTCAGACTGGTATAGGCAATATCTTTGTTTGTTCTGTAAATGCTAATGTTCCATTGTGTACAAAAGGTGATGATACTGAAAGTATCTTCTCGAAAATTGGTAAAACACTCATAAAATTGGTTGCACACTACTCTAAATCATATGGTAAGCAAAATAATAAGGTTTACATCAAGTTAGCGCATAGCAGTTTTCAGCAAAATTCAACTCTACACTCTATCGAGCTCAATGCATTACCTTCTATTCTATGCATTTTCTGTTAAGGATAGGACATAACAACTCATTGTGAGCTGGAATTGTATAGATATTGCCTGTATACTTGTCAGAGCCATGGAATACTCATATGCAAGACGAATTCAGAGACCTACCTCATAACATTCAGAGCGGTACAGGCAATATCTTTGTTTAGTTCTGTAAACGCTAATGTTCCATTGTGTACAAAACGTGATGTTACTGAAAGTATCTTCCCGACCATTGGTAGAACACTCAAAAAATTGGTTGCATACTACTCTAAATCTTATGGAAAGTAAAATAATAAGGCTTACATCAAGTTATCTCATAGCAGTTTTCAGCAAAATTCAACTCTACTCTCTATTGATCTCAAAGCAATACCTTATATTCCATGCATTTTCAGTTAAGGACGAGGACATAACAACTCAAGTTGAGCTGGATTTGCATAGATATTGCCTGTATACTTGTCAGAGCCATGGAATACTCAAAGGCAAGACGAATTCAGGAACCTACCTTATAACATTCAGAGTGGTACAGGCAATATCTTTGTTTAGTTCTGTAAACGCTAATGTTAATTTGTGTACAAAAGGTGATGTTACAGAAAGTATCTTCTCGAACTTTGGTAGAACACTCATAAAATTGGTTGCATACTGTTCTAAATCATATGGAAAGTAAAATAATAAGCTTTACATCAAGTTAGCGCATAGCAGTTTTCAGCAAAATTCAGCTCTACACTCTATCGACCTCAATGCATTACCATCTATTCTATGCATTTTCTGTTAAGGATAAGACATAACAACTCATTGTGAGCTGGAATTGTATAGATATTGCCTGTATACTTGACAGAGCCATGGAATACTCATATGCAAGACGAATTCAGAGACCTACCTCATAACATTCAGAGCGGTACAGGCAATATCTTTGTTTAGTTCTGTAAACGCTAATGTTCCATTGTGTACAAAACGTGATGTTACTGAAAGTATCTTCCCGACCATTGGTAGAACACTCAAAAAATTGGTTGCATACTACTCTAAATCTTATGGAAAGTAAAATAATAAGGCTTACATCAAGTTATCTCATAGCAGTTTTCAGCAAAATTCAACTCTACACTCCATCGAGCTCAATGCATTACCTTCTATTCTATGCATTTTCTCTTAAGGATGTGGACATAACAACTCATTGTGAGCTGGAATTGTATAGATGTTGCCTGTATACTTGTCACAGCCATGGAATACTCAAATGCAAGAGGAATTCAGGAACCTACCTTATAACATTCAGAGTGGTACAGGCAATATCTTTGTTTAGTTCTGTAAATGCTAATGTTAATTTGTGTACAAAAGGTGATGTTACAGAAAGTATCTTCTCGAACTTTGGTAGAACACTCATAAAATTGGTTGCATACTACTCTTAATCATATGGAAAGTAAAATAATAAGGTTTACATCAAGTTATCACATAGCAGTTTTCAGCAAAATTCAACTCCACACTCTATCGAGCTCAATGCATTACCTATTCTATGCATTTTCTCTTAAGGATGTGGACATAACAACTCATTGTGAGCTGGAATTGTATAGATATTGCCTGTATACTTCTCAGAGCCATGGAATACTCAAATGCAAGATGAATTCAGGTACCTACCTCATAACATTCAGACTGGTATAGGCAATATCTTTGTTTGTTCTGTAAATGCTAATGTTCCATTGTGTACAAAAGGTGATGATACTGAAAGTATCTTCTCGAAAATTGGTAAAACACTCATAAAATTGGTTGCACACTACTCTAAATCATATGGTAAGCAAAATAATAAGGTTTACATCAAGTTAGCGCATAGCAGTTTTCAGCAAAATTCAACTCTACACTCTATCGAGCTCAATGCATTACCTTCTATTCTATGCATTTTCTGTTAAGGATAGGACATAACAACTCATTGTGAGCTGGAATTGTATAGATATTGCCTGTATACTTGTCAGAGCCATGGAATACTCATATGCAAGACGAATTCAGAGACCTACCTCATAACATTCAGAGCGGTACAGGCAATATCTTTGTTTAGTTCTGTAAACGCTAATGTTCCATTGTGTACAAAACGTGATGTTACTGAAAGTATCTTCCCGACCATTGGTAGAACACTCAAAAAATTGGTTGCATACTACTCTAAATCTTATGGAAAGTAAAATAATAAGGCTTACATCAAGTTATCTCATAGCAGTTTTCAGCAAAATTCAACTCTACTCTCTATTGATCTCAAAGCAATACCTTATATTCCATGCATTTTCAGTTAAGGACGAGGACATAACAACTCAAGTTGAGCTGGATTTGCATAGATATTGCCTGTATACTTGTCAGAGCCATGGAATACTCAAAGGCAAGACGAATTCAGGAACCTACCTTATAACATTCAGAGTGGTACAGGCAATATCTTTGTTTAGTTCTGTAAACGCTAATGTTAATTTGTGTACAAAAGGTGATGTTACAGAAAGTATCTTCTCGAACTTTGGTAGAACACTCATAAAATTGGTTGCATACTGTTCTAAATCATATGGAAAGTAAAATAATAAGCTTTACATCAAGTTAGCGCATAGCAGTTTTCAGCAAAATTCAGCTCTACACTCTATCGACCTCAATGCATTACCATCTATTCTATGCATTTTCTGTTAAGGATAAGACATAACAACTCATTGTGAGCTGGAATTGTATAGATATTGCCTGTATACTTGACAGAGCCATGGAATACTCATATGCAAGACGAATTCAGAGACCTACCTCATAACATTCAGAGCGGTACAGGCAATAACCTTGTTTAGTTCTGTAAACGCTAATGTTCCATTGTGTACAAAACTTGATGTTACTGAAAGTATCTTCTTGAACATTGGTAGAACACTCATAAAATTGGTTCCATACTACTCTAAATCATACGGAAAGTAAAATAATAAGGCTTACATCAAGTTCTCACATAGCAGTTTTCAGCAAAATTCAACTCTACACTATCGAGCTCAATGCATTACATTCTATTCTATGCATTTTCTCTTAAGGATGTGGACATAACAACTCATTGTGAGCTGGAATTGTATAGATATTGCCTGTATACTTGTCACAGCCATGGAATACTCAAATGCAAGACGAATTCAGGAACCTACCTTATAACATTCAGAGTGGTACAGGCAATATCTTTGTTTAGTTCTGTAAATGCTAATGTTAATTTGTGTACAAAAGGTGATGTTACAGAAAGTATCTTCTCGAAATTTGGTAGAACACTCATAAAATTGGTTGCATACTACTCTTAATCATATGGAAAGTAAAATAATAAGGTTTACATCAAGTTATCACATAGCAGTTTTCAGCAAAATTCAACTCTACACGATATCGAGCTCAATGCATTACTTTCTATTCTATGCATTTTCTCTTAAGGATGTGGAAATAACAACTCATTGTGAGCTGGAATTGTATAGATATTGCCTGTATACTTGTCACAGCCATGGAATACTCAAATGCAAGACGAATTCAGGAACCTACCTTATAACATTCAGAGTGGTACAGGCAATATCTTTGTTTAGTTCTGTAAATGCTAATGTTAATTTGTGTACAAAAGGTGATGTTACAGAAAGTATCTTCTCGAACTTTGGTAGAACACTCATAAAATTGGTTGCATACTACTCTTAATCATATGGAAAGTAAAATAATAAGGTTTACATCAAGTTATCACATAGCAGTTTTCAGCAAAATTCAACTCCACACTCTATCGAGCTCAATGCATTACCTATTCTATGCATTTTCTCTTAAGGATGTGGACATAACAACTCATTGTGAGCTGGAATTGTATAGATATTGCCTGTATACTTCTCAGAGCCATGGAATACTCAAATGCAAGATGAATTCAGGAACCTACCTCATAACATTCAGACTGGTATAGGCAATATCTTTGTTTGTTCTGTAAATGCTAATGTTCCATTGTGTACAAAAGGTGATGTTACTGAAAGTATCTTCTCGAAAATTGGTAAAACACTCATAAAATTGGTTGCACACTACTCTAAATCATATGGTAAGCAAAGTAATAAGGTTTACATCAAGTTAGCGCATAGCAGTTTTCAGCAAAATTCAACTCTACACTCTATCGAGCTCAATGCATTACCTTCTATTCTATGCATTTTCTGTTAAGGATAGGACATAACAACTCATTGTGAGCTGGAATTGTATAGATATTGCCTGTATACTTGTCAGAGCCATGGAATACTCATATGCAAGACGAATTCAGAGACCTACCTCATAACATTCAGAGCGGTACAGGCAATATCTTTGTTTAGTTCTGTAAACGCTAATGTTCCATTGTGTACAAAACGTGATGTTACTGAAAGTATCTTCCCGACCATTGGTAGAACACTCAAAAAATTGGTTGCATACTACTCTAAATCTTATGGAAAGTAAAATAATAAGGCTTACATCAAGTTATCTCATAGCAGTTTTCAGCAAAATTCAACTCTACACTCCATCGAGCTCAATGCATTACCTTCTATTCTATGCATTTTCTCTTAAGGATGTGGACATAACAACTCATTGTGAGCTGGAATTGTATAGATGTTGCCTGTATACTTGTCACAGCCATGGAATACTCAAATGCAAGAGGAATTCAGGAACCTACCTTATAACATTCAGAGTGGTACAGGCAATATCTTTGTTTAGTTCTGTAAACGCTAATGTTAATTTGTGTACAAAAGGTGATGTTACAGAAAGTATCTTCTCGAACTTTGGTAGAACACTCATAAAATTGGTTGCATACTGTTCTAAATCATATGGAAAGTAAAATAATAAGCTTTACATCAAGTTAGCGCATAGCAGTTTTCAGCAAAATTCAGCTCTACACTCTATCGACCTCAATGCATTACCATCTATTCTATGCATTTTCTGTTAAGGATAAGACATAACAACTCATTGTGAGCTGGAATTGTATAGATATTGCCTGTATACTTGACAGAGCCATGGAATACTCATATGCAAGACGAATTCAGAGACCTACCTCATAACATTCAGAGCGGTACAGGCAATAACCTTGTTTAGTTCTGTAAACGCTAATGTTCCATTGTGTACAAAACTTGATGTTACTGAAAGTATCTTCTTGAACATTGGTAGAACACTCATAAAATTGGTTCCATACTACTCTAAATCATACGGAAAGTAAAATAATAAGGCTTACATCAAGTTCTCACATAGCAGTTTTCAGCAAAATTCAACTCTACACTATCGAGCTCAATGCATTACATTCTATTCTATGCATTTTCTCTTAAGGATGTGGACATAACAACTCATTGTGAGCTGGAATTGTATAGATATTGCCTGTATACTTGTCACAGCCATGGAATACTCAAATGCAAGACGAATTCAGGAACCTACCTTATAACATTCAGAGTGGTACAGGCAATATCTTTGTTTAGTTCTGTAAATGTTAATGTTAATTTGTGTACAAAAGGTGATGTTACAGAAAGTATCTTCTCGAACTTTGGTAGAACACTCATAAAATTGGTTGCATACTACTCTTAATCATATGGAAAGTAAAATAATAAGGTTTACATCAAGTTATCACATAGCAGTTTTCAGCAAAATTCAACTCCACACTCTATCGAGCTCAATGCATTACCTATTCTATGCATTTTCTCTTAAGGATGTGGACATAACAACTCATTGTGAGCTGGAATTGTATAGATATTGCCTGTATACTTCTCAGAGCCATGGAATACTCAAATGCAAGATGAATTCACGAACCTACCTCATAACATTCAGACTGGTATAGGCAATATCTTTGTTTGTTCTGTAAATGCTAATGTTCCATTGTGTACAAAAGGTGATGTTACTGAAAGTATCTTCTCGAAAATTGGTAAAACACTCATAAAATTGGTTGCACACTACTCTAAATCATATGGTAAGCAAAATAATAAGGTTTACATCAAGTTAGCGCATAGCAGTTTTCAGCAAAATTCAACACTACACTCTATCGAGCTCAATGCATTACCTTCTATTCTATGCATTTTCTGTTAAGGATAGGACATAACAACTCATTGTGAGCTGGAATTGTATAGATATTGCCTGTATACTTGTCAGAGACATAGAATACTCATATGCAAGACGAATTCAGAGACCTACCTCATAACATTCAGAGCGGTACAGGCAATATCTTTGTTTAGTTCTGTAAACGCTAATGTTCCATTGTGTACAAAACGTGATGTTACTGAAAGTATCTTCCCGACCATTGGTAGAACACTCAAAAAATTGGTTGCATACTACTCTAAATCTTATGGAAAGTAAAATAATAAGGCTTACATCAAGTTATCTCATAGCAGTTTTCAGCAAAATTCAACTCTACACTCCATCGAGCTCAATGCATTACCTTCTATTCTATGCATTTTCTCTTAAGGATGTGGACATAACAACTCATTGTGAGCTGGAATTGTATAGATGTTGCCTGTATACTTGTCACAGCCATGGAATACTCAAATGCAAGAGGAATTCAGGAACCTACCTTATAACATTCAGAGTGGTACAGGCAATATCTTTGTTTAGTTCTGTAAATGCTAATGTTAATTTGTGTACAAAAGGTGATGTTACAGAAAGTATCTTCTCGAACTTTGGTAGAACACTCATAAAATTGGTTGCATACTACTCTTAATCATATGGAAAGTAAAATAATAAGGTTTACATCAAGTTATCACATAGCAGTTTTCAGCAAAATTCAACTCCACACTCTATCGAGCTCAATGCATTACCTATTCTATGCATTTTCTCTTAAGGATGTGGACATAACAACTCATTGTGAGCTGGAATTGTATAGATATTGCCTGTATACTTCTCAGAGCCATGGAATACTCAAATGCAAGATGAATTCAGGTACCTACCTCATAACATTCAGACTGGTATAGGCAATATCTTTGTTTGTTCTGTAAATGCTAATGTTCCATTGTGTACAAAAGGTGATGATACTGAAAGTTTCTTCTCGAAAATTGGTAAAACACTCATAAAATTGGTTGCACACTACTCTAAATCATATGGTAAGCAAAATAATAAGGTTTACATCAAGTTAGCGCATAGCAGTTTTCAGCAAAATTCAACTCTACACTCTATCGAGCTCAATGCATTACCTTCTATTCTATGCATTTTCTGTTAAGGATAGGACATAACAACTCATTGTGAGCTGGAATTGTATAGATATTGCCTGTATACTTGTCAGAGCCATGGAATACTCATATGCAAGACGAATTCAGAGACCTACCTCATAACATTCAGAGCGGTACAGGCAATATCTTTGTTTAGTTCTGTAAACGCTAATGTTCCATTGTGTACAAAACGTGATGTTACTGAAAGTATCTTCCCGACCATTGGTAGAACACTCAAAAAATTGGTTGCATACTACTCTAAATCTTATGGAAAGTAAAATAATAAGGCTTACATCAAGTTATCTCATAGCAGTTTTCAGCAAAATTCAACTCTACTCTCTATTGATCTCAAAGCAATACCTTATATTCCATGCATTTTCAGTTAAGGACGAGGACATAACAACTCAAGTTGAGCTGGATTTGCATAGATATTGCCTGTATACTTGTCAGAGCCATGGAATACTCAAAGGCAAGACGAATTCAGGAACCTACCTTATAACATTCAGAGTGGTACAGGCAATATCTTTGTTTAGTTCTGTAAACGCTAATGTTAATTTGTGTACAAAAGGTGATGTTACAGAAAGTATCTTCTCGAACTTTGGTAGAACACTCATAAAATTGGTTGCATACTGTTCTAAATCATATGGAAAGTAAAATAATAAGGTTCACATCAAGTTATCACATAGCAGTTTTCAGCAAAATTCAACTCTACACTCTACTGAGCTGAAAGCATTACCTTATATTCCATGCATTTTCTGTTAAGGACGAGGAAATAACAACTCGGGGTGAGCTGGAATTTTATAGATATTGCCTGTATACTTGTCAGAGCAATGGAATACACAAGTGCAAGATGAATTCAGGAACCTACCTCATAACATTCAGAGTGGTATAGGCAATATCTTTGTTTAGTTCTGTAAACGCTAATGTTCCATTGTGTACAAAACTTGATGTTACTGAAAGTATCTTCTTGAACATTGGTAGAACACTCATAAAATTGGTTTCATACTACTCTAAATCATATGGAAAGTAAAATAATAAGCTTTACATCAAGTTAGCGCATAGCAGTTTTCAGCAAAATTCAGCTCTACACTCTATCGACCTCAATGCATTACCATCTATTCTATGCATTTTCTGTTAAGGATAAGACATAACAACTCATTGTGAGCTGTAATTGTATAGATATTGCCTGTATACTTGACAGAGCAATGGAATACTCATATGCAAGACGAATTCAGAGACCTACCTCATAACATTCAGAGCGGTACAGGCAATAACTTTGTTTAGTTCTGTAAACGCTAATGTTCCAGTGTGTACAAAACTTGATGTTACTGAAAGTATCTTCTTGAACATTGGTAGAACACTCATAAAATTGGTTGCATACTACTCTTAATCATATGGAAAGTAAAATAATAATGTTTACATCAAGTTATCACATAGTAGTTTTCAGCAAAATTCAACTCTACCCTCTATTGATCTCAATGCAATACCTTATATACCATGCATTTTCAGTTAAGGACGAGGACATAACAACTCAAGTTGAGCTGGATTTGCATAGATATTGCCTGTATACTTGTCAGAGCCATGGAATACTCAAAGTCAAGAATTCAGGAACCTACCTCATAACATTCAGAGTGGTATTGGCAATATCTTTGCTTGTTCTGAAAAAGCTAATGATCCATTGTGTGCAAAAGGTGATGTTACAGAAAGTATCTTCTCGAACATTGGTAGAACACTCATAAAATTGGTTTCATACTACTCTAAATCATATGGAAAGTAAAATAATAAGCTTTACATCAAGTTAGCGCATAGCAGTTTTCAGCAAAATTCAGCTCTACACTCTATCGACCTCAATGCATTACCATCTATTCTATGCATTTTCTGTTAAGGATAAGACATAACAACTGATTGTGAGCTGGAATTGTATAGATATTGCCTGTATACTTGACAGAGCCATGGAATACTCATATGCAAGACGAATTCAGAGACCTACCTCATAACATTCAGAGCGGTACAGGCAATAACTTTGTTTAGTTCTGTAAACGCTAATGTTCCATTGTGTACAAAACTTGATGTTACTGAAAGTATCTTCTTGAACATTGGTAGAACACTCATAAAATTGGTTCCATACTACTCTAAATCATACGGAAAGTAAAATAATAAGGCTTACATCAAGTTCTCACATAGCAGTTTTCAGCAAAATTCAACTCTACACTATCGAGCTCAATGCATTACCTTCTATTCTATGCATTTTCTCTTAAGGATGTGGACATAACAACTCATTGTGAGCTGGAATTGTATAGATATTGCCTGTATACTTGTCACAGCCATGGAATACTCAAATGCAAGACGAATTCAGGAACCTACCTTATAACATTCAGAGTGGTACAGGCAATATCTTTGTTTAGTTCTGTAAATGCTAATGTTAATTTGTGTACAAAAGGTGATGTTACAGAAAGTATCTTCTCGAACGTTGGTAGAACACTCATAAAATTGGTTGCATACTACTCTTAATCATATGGAAAGTAAAATAATAAGGTTTACATCAAGTTATCACATAGCAGTTTTCAGCAAAATTCAACTCTACACTCTATCGAGCTCAATGCATTACCTTCTATTCTATGCATTTTCTCTTAAGGATGTGGACATAACAACTCATTGTGAGCTGGAATTGTATAGATATTGCCTGTATACTTGTCACAGCCATGGAATACTCAAATGCAAGACGAATTCAGGAACCTACCTTATAACATTCAGAGTGGTACAGGCAATATCTTTGTTTAGTTCTGTAAATGCTAATGTTAATTTGTGTACAAAAGGTGATGTTACAGAAAGTATCTTCTCGAACTTTGGTAGAACACTCATAAAATTGGTTGCATACTACTCTTAATCATATGGAAAGTAAAATAATAAGGTTTACATCAAGTTATCACATAGCAGTTTTCAGCAAAATTCAACTCTACCCTCTATTGATCTCAATGCAATACCCTATATACTATGCATTTTCAGTTAAGGACGAGGACATAACAACTCAAGTTGAGCTGGATTTGCATAGATATTGCCTGTATACTTGTCAGATCCATGTAATACTCAAAGGCAAGACGAATTCAGGAACCAACCTAATCACATTCAGAGTGGTATTGTCAATATCTTTGCTTGTTCTGAAAAAGCTAATGATCCATTGTGTGCAAAAGGTGATGTTACAGAAAGTATCTTCTCGAACATTGGTAGAACACTCATAAAATTGGTTGCATACTACTCTAAATCATATGGAAAGTAATAAGCATTACTTTCTATTCTATGCATTTTGAGTTATGGATGTGTACATAACTACTCAGGGTGAGGTGGAACAGTATAAATATTGCATGTATCCTACTCAGAGCCAAGGAATACACAAATGCAAGGTGAATTCAGGAAGCTACCTCATAACATTTAGAGTGGAGCAGTAAATATCTTTGTTTTGTTCTGTAAACGGAAATGTTCCATTGTGTAAAAAAGATGAAGTTACTAAAAGTAACTTCTCCAACATTGGTAGCACACTCATAAAATCGGTTGCATACTACTCTAAGTGATGTGGTAAGTAAAATAATTAGGTTTACAGCAAGTTATCACATAGTAGTTTCCAGCAAAATTCAACTCTACACTCTATTGAGCTGAATGCATTACATTCTATTGTATGCATTTTGAGTTATGGATGTGTACATAACTACTCAGGGTGAGCTGGAACGGTAGAAATATTGCAGGTATCCTACTCAGAGCCATGGAATACTCAATTGCAAGGTGAATTCAGGAAGCTACCTCATAACATTTAGAGTGGTACAGGCAATATCTTTCTTTAGTTCTGTAAAAGCTTATGTTCCATTGTGTACAAAACGTGATGTTACTGAAAGTATCTTCTCGAACATTGTTAGAACACTGATAAAATTGGTTCCATAATACTCTAAATCATATGGAATGTAAAATAATAAGGTTTACATCAAGTTATCACATAGTAGTTTTCAGCAAATTTCAACTCTACTCTCTATTGATCTCAAAGCAATACCTTATATTCCATGCATTTTCAGTTAAAGATAGGACATAACAACTCAGTGTGAGCTGGAATTGCATAGATATTGCCTGTATACTTGTCAGAGCCATGGAATACTCAAAGGCAAGACGAATTCAGGAACCTATCTCATAACATTCAGAGTGCTACAGGCAATATCTTTGTTTAGTTCTGTAAATGCTAATGTTGCATTGTGTACAAAAGTTGATGTTACAGAAAGTATCTTCTCGAACATTGGTAGAACACTCATAAAACTGGTTGCATACTGTTCTAAATCATATGGAAAGTAAAATAATGTTCACATCAAGTTATCACATAGCAGTTTTCAGCAAAATTCAACTCTACACTCTACTGAGCTGAAAGCATTACCTTATATTCCATGCATTTTCTGTTAAGGACGAGGACATAACAACACAGGGTGAGCTGGAATTTTATAGATATTGCCTGTATACTTGTCAGAGCAATGGAATACACAAGTGCAAGATGAATTCAGGAACCTACCTCATAACATTCAGAGTTGTATAGGCAATATCTTTGTTCTGTAAACTCTAATGGTCCATTGTGTACAAAAGGTGATGTTACAGAAAGTATCTTCTCGAACTTTGGTAGAACACTCATAAAATTGTTTGCATACTACTCTAAATCATATGGAAAGTAAAATAAAGAGGTTTACATCAAGTTATCACATAGTAGTTTTCATCAAATTTCAACTCTACACTCTATCGTGCTCAATGCAATACCTTATATACCATGCATTTTCAGTTAAGGACGAGGACATAACAACTCAAGTTGAGCTGGATTTGCATAGATATTGCCTGTATACTTGTCAGAGCCATGGAATACGCAAATGCAAGATGAATTCAGGAACCTACCTCATAACATTCAGAGTGGTGCAGGCAATATCTTTGTTTAGTTCTGTAAACGCTAATGGTCCATTGTGTACAAAGTGTGATGTTACAGAAAGTATCTTCTCGAACTTTGGTAGAACACTCATAAAATTGGTTGCATACTACTCTTAATCATATGGAAAGTAAAATAATAATGTTAACATCAAGTTATCACATAGTAGTTTTCAGCAAAATTCAACTCTACCCTCTATTGATCTCAATGCAATACCTTATATACCATGCATTTTCAGTTAAGGACGAGGACATAACAACTCAAGTTGAGCTGGATTTGCATAGATATTGCCTGTATACTTGTCAGAGCCATGGAATACTCAAAGGCAAGACGAATTCAGGAACCTACCTCATAACATTCAGAGTGGTATTGGCAATATCTTTGCTTGTTCTGAAAAAGCTAATGATCTATTGTGTGCAAAAGGTGATGTTACAGAAAGTATCTTCTCGAACATTGGTAGAACACTCATAAAATTGGTTGCATACTACTCTAAATCATATGGAAAGTAAAATAATAAGCTTTACATCAAGTTAGCGCATAGCAGTTTTCAGCAAAATTCAGCTCTACACTCTATCGACCTCAATGCATTACCATCTATTCTATGCATTTTCTGTTAAGGATAGGACATAACAACTCATTGTGAGCTGGAATTGTATAGATATTGCCTGTATACTTGACAGAGCCATGGAATACTCATATGCAAGACGAATTCAGAGACCTACCTCATAACATTCAGAGCGGTACAGGCAATAACTTTGTTTAGTTCTGTAAACGCTAATGTTCCATTGTGTACAAAACTTGATGTTACTGAAAGTATCTTCTTGAACATTGGTAGAACACTCATAAAATTTGTTCCATACTACTCTAAATCATACGGAAAGTAAAATAATAAGGCTTACATCAAGTTCTCACATAGCAGTTTTCAGCAAAATTCAACTCTACACTCTATCGAGCTCAATGCATTACCTTCTATTCTATGCATTTTCTCTTAAGGATGTGGACATAACAACTCATTGTGAGCTGGAATTGTATAGATATTGCCTGTATACTTGTCACAGCCATGGAATACTCAAACGCAAGACGAATTCAGGAACCTACCTTATAACATTCAGAGTGGTACAGGCAATATCTTTGTTTAGTTCTGTAAATGCTAATGTTAATTTGTGTACAAAAGGTGATGTTACAGAAAGTATCTTCTCGAACGTTGGTAGAACACTCATAAAATTGGTTGCATACTACTCTTAATCATATGGAAAGTAAAATAATAAGGTTTACATCAAGTTATCACATAGCAGTTTTCAGCAAAATTCAACTCTACCCTCTATTGATCTCAATGCAATACCCTATATACTATGCATTTTCAGTTAAGGACGAGGACATAACAACTCAAGTTGAGCTGGATTTGCATAGATATTGCCTGTATACTTGTCAGATCCATGTAATACTCAAAGGCAAGACGAATTCAGGAACCAACCTAATCACATTCAGAGTGGTATTGTCAATATCTTTGCTTGTTCTGAAAAAGCTAATGATCCATTGTGTGCAAAAGGTGATGTTACAGAAAGTATCTTCTCGAACATTGGTAGAACACTCATAAAATTGGTTGCATTCTACTCTAAATCATATGCAAAGTAATAAGCATTACTTTCTATTCTATGCATTTTGAGTTATGGATGTGTACATAACTACTCAGGGTGAGGTGGAACAGTATAAATATTGCATGTATCCTACTCAGAGCCAAGGAATACACAAATGCAAGGTGAATTCAGGAAGCTACCTCATAACATTTAGAGTGGAGCAGTAAATATCTTTGTTTTGTTCTGTAAACGGAAATGTTCCATTGTGTAAAAAAGATGAAGTTACTAAAAGTAACTTCTCCAACATTGGTAGCACACTCATAAAATCGGTTGCATACTACTCTAAGTGATGTGGTAAGTAAAATAATTAGGTTTACAGCAAGTTATCACATAGTAGTTTCCAGCAAAATTCAACTCTACACTCTATTGAGCTGAATGCATTACATTCTATTGTATGCATTTTGAGTTATGGATGTGTACATAACTACTCAGGGTGAGCTGGAACGGTAGAAATATTGCAGGTATCCTACTCAGAGCCATGGAATACTCAATTGCAAGGTGAATTCAGGAAGCTACCTCATAACATTTAGAGTGGTACAGGCAATATCTTTCTTTAGTTCTGTAAAAGCTTATGTTCCATTGAGTACAAAACGTGATGTTACTGAAAGTATCTTCTCGAACATTGTTAGAACACTGATAAAATTGGTTCCATAATACTCTAAATCATATGGAATGTAAAATAATAAGGTTTACATCAAGTTATCACATAGTAGTTTTCAGCAAATTTCAACTCTACTCTCTATTGATCTCAAAGCAATACATTATATTCCATGCATTTTCAGTTAAAGATAGGACATAACAACTCAGTGTGAGCTGGAATTGCATAGATATTGCCTGTATACTTGTCAGAGCCATGGAATACTCAAAGGCAAGACGAATTCAGGAACCTATCTCATAACATTCAGAGTGCTACAGGCAATATCTTTGTTTAGTTCTGTAAATGCTAATGTTGCATTGTGTACAAAAGTTGATGTTACAGAAAGTATCTTCTCGAACATTGGTAGAACACTCATAAAACTGGTTGCATACTGTTCTAAATCATATGGAAAGTAAAATAATGTTCACATCAAGTTATCACATAGCAGTTTTCAGCAAAATTCAACTCTACACTCTACTGAGCTGAAAGCATTACCTTATATTCCATGCATTTTCTGTTAAGGACGAGGACATAACAACACAGGGTGAGCTGGAATTTTATAGATATTGCCTGTATACTTGTCAGAGCAATGGAATACACAAGTGCAAGATGAATTCAGGAACCTACCTCATAACATTCAGAGTTGTATAGGCAATATCTTTGTTCTGTAAACTCTAATGGTCCATTGTGTACAAAAGGTGATGTTACAGAAAGTATCTTCTCGAACTTTGGTAGAACACTCATAAAATTGTTTGCATACTACTCTAAATCATATGGAAAGTAAAATAAAGAGGTTTACATCAAGTTATCACATAGTAGTTTTCAGCAAAATTCAACTCTACCCTCTATTGATCTCAATGCAATACCTTATATACCATGCATTTTCAGTTAAGGACGAGGACATAACAACTCAAGTTGAGCTGGATTTGCATAGATATTGCCTGTATACTTGTCAGAGCCATGGAATACTCAAAGGCAAGACGAATTCAGGAACCTACCTCATAACATTCAGAGTGGTATTGGCAATATCTTTGCTTGTTCTGAAAAAGCTAATGATCCATTGTGTGCAAAAGGTGATGTTACAGAAAGTATCTTCTCGAACATTGGTAGAACACTCATAAAATTGGTTGCATACTACTCTAAATCATATGGAAAGTAAAATAATAAGCTTTACATCAAGTTAGCGCATAGCAGTTTTCAGCAAAATTCAGCTCTACACTCTATCGACCTCAATGCATTACCATCTATTCTATGCATTTTCTGTTAAGGATAGGACATAACAACTCATTGTGAGCTGGAATTGTATAGATATTGCCTGTATACTTGACAGAGCCATGGAATACTCATATGCAAGACGAATTCAGAGACCTACCTCATAACATTCAGAGCGGTACAGGCAATAACTTTGTTTAGTTCTGTAAACGCTAATGTTCCATTGTGTACAAAACTTGATGTTACTGAAAGTATCTTCTTGAACATTGGTAGAACACTCATAAAATTTGTTCCATACTACTCTAAATCATACGGAAAGTAAAATAATAAGGCTTACATCAAGTTCTCACATAGCAGTTTTCAGCAAAATTCAACTCTACACTCTATCGAGCTCAATGCATTACCTTCTATTCTATGCATTTTCTCTTAAGGATGTGGACATAACAACTCATTGTGAGCTGGAATTGTATAGATATTGCCTGTATACTTGTCACAGCCATGGAATACTCAAACGCAAGACGAGTTCAGGAACCTACCTTATAACATTCAGAGTGGTACAGGCAATAACTTTGTTTAGTTCTGTAAATGCTAATGTTAATTTGTGTACAAAAGGTGATGTTACAGAAAGTATCTTCTCGAAAATTGGTAAAACACTCATAAAATTGGTAGCACACTACTCTAAATCATATGGTAAGCAAAATAATAAGGTTTACATCAAGTTAGCGCATAGCAGTTTTCAGCAAAATTCAACTCTACACTCTATCGAGCTCAATGCATTACCTTCTATTCTATGCATTTTCTGTTAAGGATAGGACATAACAACTCATTGTGAGCTGGAATTGTATAGATATTGCCTGTATACTTGTCAGAGCCATGGAATACTCATATGCAAGACGAATTCAGAGACCTACCTCATAACATTCAGAGCGGTACAGGCAATATCTTTGTTTAGTTCTGTAAACGCTAATGTTCCATTGTGTACAAAACGTGATGTTACTGAAAGTATCTTCCCGACCATTGGTAGAACACTCAAAAAATTGGTTGCATACTACTCTAAATCTTATGGAAAGTAAAATAATAAGGCTTACATCAAGTTATCTCATAGCAGTTTTCAGCAAAATTCAACTCTACTCTCTATCGAGCTCAATGCATTACCTTCTATTCTATGCATTTTCTCTTAAGGATGTGGACATAACAACTCATTGTGAGCTGGAATTGTATAGATATTGCCTGTATACTCGTCAAAGCCATGGAATACTCAAATGCAAGGTGAATTCAGGAAGCTACCTCATAACATTTAGAGTGGAACAGTAAATATCTTTGTTTTGTTCTGTAAACGGAAATGTTCCATTGTGTAAAAAAGATGAAGTTACTAAAAGTAACTTCTCCAACATTGGTAGCACACTCATAAAATCGGTTGCATACTACTCTAAGTGATGTGGTAAGTAAAATAATTAGGTTTACAGCAAGTTATCACATAGTAGTTTCCAGCAAAATTCAACTCTACACTCTATTGAGCTGAATGCATTACATTCTATTGTATGCATTTTGAGTTATGTATGTGTACATAACTACTCAGGGTGAGGTGGAACGGTAGAAATATTGCAGGTATCCTACTCAGAGCCATGGAATACTCAATTGCAAGGTGAATTCAGGAAGCTACCTCATAACATTTAGAATGGTACAGGCAATATCTTTGTTTAGTTCTGTAAAAGCTTATGTTCCATTGTGTACAAAACGTGATGTTACTGAAAGTATCTTCTCGAACATTGTTAGAACACTGATAAAATTGGTTCCATAATACTCTAAATCATATGGAATGTAAAATAATAAGGTTTACATCAAGTTATCACATAGTAGTTTTCAGCAAATTTCAACTCTACTCTCTATTGATCTCAAAGCAATACCTTATATTCCATGCATTTTCAGTTAAGGATAGGACATAACAACTCAGGGTGAGCTGGAATTGCATAGATATTGCCTGTATACTTGTCAGAGCCATGGAATACTCAAAGGCAAGACGAATTCAGGAACCTATCTCATAACATTCAGAGTGCTACAGGCAATATCTTTGTTTAGTTCTGTAAATGCTAATGTTGCATTGTGTACAAAAGTTGATGTTACAGAAAGTATCTTCTCGAACATTGGTAGAACACTCATAAAACTGGTTGCATACTGTTCTAAATCATATGGAAAGTAAAATAATAAGGTTTACATCAAGTTAGCACATAGCAGTTTTCAGCAAAATTCAACTCTACACTCTATCGTGCTCAATGCAGTACCTTCTATTTATGCATTTTCTGTTAAGGATAGGACATAACAACTCATTGTGAGCTGGAATTGTATAGATATTGCCTGTATACTTCTCAGAACCATGGAATACGCAAATGCAAGATGAATTCAGGAACCTACCTCATAACATTCAGAGTGGTGCAGGCAATATCTTTGTTTAGTTCTGTAAACGCTAATGGTCCATTGTGTACAAAGTGTGATGTTACAGAAAGTATATTCTCGAACTTTGGTAGAACACTCATAAAATTGGTTGCATACTACTCTTAATCATATGGAAAGTAAAATAATAATGTTTACATCAAGTTATCACATAGTAGTTTTCAGCAAAATTCAACTCTACCCTCTATTGATCTCAATGCAATACCTTATATACCATGCATTTTCAGTTAAGGACGAGGACATAACAACTCAAGTTGAGCTGGATTTGCATAGATATTGCCTGTATACTTGTCAGAGCCATGGAATACTCAAAGGCAAGACGAATTCAGGAACCTACCTCATAACATTCAGAGTGGTATTGGCAATATCTTTGCTTGTTCTGAAAAAGCTAATGATCCATTGTGTGCAAAAGGTGATGTTACAGAAAGTATCTTCTCGAACATTGGTAGAACACTCATAAAATTGGTTGCATACTACTCTAAATCATATGGAAAGTAAAATAATAAGCTTTACATCAAGTTAGCGCATAGCAGTTTTCAGCAAAATTCAGCTCTACACTCTATCGACCTCAATGCATTACCATCTATTCTATGCATTTTCTGTTAAGGATAGGACATAACAACTCATTGTGAGCTGGAATTGTATAGATATTGCCTGTATACTTGACAGAGCCATGGAATACTCATATGCAAGACGAATTCAGAGACCTACCTCATAACATTCAGAGCGGTACAGGCAATAACTTTGTTTAGTTCTGTAAACGCTAATGTTCCATTGTGTACAAAACTTGATGTTACTGAAAGTATCTTCTTGAACATTGGTAGAACACTCATAAAATTTGTTCCATACTACTCTAAATCATACGGAAAGTAAAATAATAAGGCTTACATCAAGTTCTCACATAGCAGTTTTCAGCAAAATTCAACTCTACACTCTATCGAGCTCAATGCATTACCTTCTATTCTATGCATTTTCTCTTAAGGATGTGGACATAACAACTCATTGTGAGCTGGAATTGTATAGATATTGCCTGTATACTTGTCACAGCCATGGAATACTCAAACGCAAGACGAATTCAGGAACCTACCTTATAACATTTAGAGTGGTACAGGCAATATCTTTGTTTAGTTCTGTAAATGCTAATGTTAATTTGTGTACAAAAGGTGATGTTACAGAAAGTATCTTCTCGAAAATTGGTAAAACACTCATAAAATTGGTTGCACACTACTCTAAATCATATGGTAAGCAAAATAATAAGGTTTACATCAAGTTAGCGCATAGCAGTTTTCAGCAAAATTCAACTCTACACTCTATCGAGCTCAATGCATTACCTTCTATTCTATGCATTTTCTGTTAAGGATAGGACATAACAACTCATTGTGAGCTGGAATTGTATAGATATTGCCTGTATACTTGTCAGAGCCATGGAATACTCATATGCAAGACGAATTCAGAGACCTACCTCATAACATTCAGAGCGGTACAGGCAATATCTTTGTTTAGTTCTGTAAACGCTAATGTTCCATTGTGTACAAAACGTGATGTTACTGAAAGTATCTTCCCGACCATTGGTAGAACACTCAAAAAATTGGTTGCATACTACTCTAAATCTTATGGAAAGTAAAATAATAAGGCTTACATCAAGTTATCTCATAGCAGTTTTCAGCAAAATTCAACTCTACTCTCTATCGAGCTCAATGCATTACCTTCTATTCTATGCATTTTCTCTTAAGGATGTGGACATAACAACTCATTGTGAGCTGGAATTGTATAGATATTGCCTGTATACTCGTCAAAGCCATGGAATACTCAAATGCAATGTGAATTCAGGAAGCTACCTCATAACATTTAGAGTGGAACAGTAAATATCTTTGTTTTGTTCTGTAAACGGAAATGTTCCATTGTGTAAAAAAGATGAAGTTACTAAAAGTAACTTCTCCAACATTGGTAGCACACTCATAAAATCGGTTGCATACTACTCTAAGTGATGTGGTAAGTAAAATAATTAGGTTTACAGCAAGTTATCACATAGTAGTTTGCAGCAAAATTCAACTCTACACTCTATTGAGCTGAATGCATTACATTCTATTGTATGCATTTTGAGTTATGTATGTGTACATAACTACTCAGGGTGAGGTGGAACGGTAGAAATATTGCAGGTATCCTACTCAGAGCCATGGAATACTCAATTGCAAGGTGAATTCAGGAAGCTACCTCATAACATTTAGAATGGTACAGGCAATATCTTTGTTTAGTTCTGTAAAAGCTTATGTTCCATTGTGTACAAAACGTGATGTTACTGAAAGTATCTTCTCGAACATTGTTAGAACACTGATAAAATTGGTTCCATAATACTCTAAATCATATGGAATGTAAAATAATAAGGTTTACATCAAGTTATCACATAGTAGTTTTCAGCAAATTTCAACTCTACTCTCTATTGATCTCAAAGCAATACCTTATATTCCATGCATTTTCAGTTAAGGATAGGACATAACAACTCAGGGTGAGCTGGAATTGCATAGATATTGCCTGTATACTTGTCAGAGCCATGGAATACTCAAAGGCAAGACGAATTCAGGAACCTATCTCATAACATTCAGAGTGCTACAGGCAATATCTTTGTTTAGTTCTGTAAATGCTAATGTTGCATTGTGTACAAAAGTTGATGTTACAGAAAGTATCTTCTCGAACATTGGTAGAACACTCATAAAACTGGTTGCATACTGTTCTAAATCATATGGAAAGTAAAATAATAAGGTTTACATCAAGTTAGCACATAGCAGTTTTCAGCAAAATTCAACTCTACACTCTAACGTGCTCAATGCAGTACCTTCTATTTATGCATTTTCTGTTAAGGATAGGACATAACAACTCATTGTGAGCTGGAATTGTATAGATATTGCCTGTATACTTCTCAGAACCATGGAATACGCAAATGCAAGATGAATTCAGGAACCTACCTCATAACATTCAGAGTGGTGCAGGCAATATCTTTGTTTAGTTCTGTAAACGCTAATGGTCCATTGTGTACAAAGTGTGATGTTACAGAAAGTATATTCTCGAACTTTGGTAGAACACTCATAAAATTGGTTGCATACTACTCTTAATCATATGGAAAGTAAAATAATAATGTTTACATCAAGTTATCACATAGTAGTTTTCAGCAAAATTCAACTCTACCCTCTATTGATCTCAATGCAATACCTTATATACCATGCATTTTCAGTTAAGGACGAGGACATAACAACTCAAGTTGAGCTGGATTTGCATAGATATTGCCTGTATACTTGTCAGAGCCATGGAATACTCAAAGGCAAGACGAATTCAGGAACCTACCTCATAACATTCAGAGTGGTATTGGCAATATCTTTGCTTGTTCTGAAAAAGCTAATGATCCATTGTGTGCAAAAGGTGATGTTACAGAAAGTATCTTCTCGAACATTGGTAGAACACTCATAAAATTGGTTGCATACTACTCTAAATCATATGGAAAGTAAAATAATAAGCTTTACATCAAGTTAGCGCATAGCAGTTTTCAGCAAAATTCAGCTCTACACTCTATCGACCTCAATGCATTACCATCTATTCTATGCATTTTCTGTTAAGGATAGGACATAACAACTCATTGTGAGCTGGAATTGTATAGATATTGCCTGTATACTTGACAGAGCCATGGAATACTCATATGCAAGACGAATTCAGAGACCTACCTCATAACATTCAGAGCGGTACAGGCAATAACTTTGTTTAGTTCTGTAAACGCTAATGTTCCATTGTGTACAAAACTTGATGTTACTGAAAGTATCTTCTTGAACATTGGTAGAACACTCATAAAATTTGTTCCATACTACTCTAAATCATACGGAAAGTAAAATAATAAGGCTTACATCAAGTTCTCACATAGCAGTTTTCAGCAAAATTCAACTCTACACTCTATCGAGCTCAATGCATTACCTTCTATTCTATGCATTTTCTCTTAAGGATGTGGACATAACAACTCATTGTGAGCTGGAATTGTATAGATATTGCCTGTATACTTGTCACAGCCATGGAATACTCAAACGCAAGACGAATTCAGGAACCTACCTTATAACATTCAGAGTGGTACAGGCAATATCTTTGTTTAGTTCTGTAAATGCTAATGTTAATTTGTGTACAAAAGGTGATGTTACAGAAAGTATCTTCTCGAAAATTGGTAAAACACTCATAAAATTGGTTGCACACTACTCTAAATCATATGGTAAGCAAAATAATAAGGTTTACATCAAGTTAGCGCATAGCAGTTTTCAGCAAAATTCAACTCTACACTCTATCGAGCTCAATGCATTACCTTCTATTCTATGCATTTTCTGTTAAGGATAGGACATAACAACTCATTGTGAGCTGGAATTGTATAGATATTGCCTGTATACTTGTCAGAGCCATGGAATACTCATATGCAAGACGAATTCAGAGACCTACCTCATAACATTCAGAGCGGTGCAGGCAATATCTTTGTTTAGTTCTGTAAACGCTAATGTTCCATTGTGTACAAAACGTGATGTTACTGAAAGTATCTTCCCGACCATTGGTAGAACACTCAAAAAATTGGTTGCATACTACTCTAAATCTTATGGAAAGTAAAATAATAAGGCTTACATCAAGTTATCTCATAGCAGTTTTCAGCAAAATTCAACTCTACTCTCTATCGAGCTCAATGCATTACCTTCTATTCTATGCATTTTCTCTTAAGGATGTGGACATAACAACTCATTGTGAGCTGGAATTGTATAGATATTGCCTGTATACTCGTCAAAGCCATGGAATACTCAAATGCAAGGTGAATTCAGGAAGCTACCTCATAACATTTAGAGTGGAACAGTAAATATCTTTGTTTTGTTCTGTAAACGGAAATGTTCCATTGTGTAAAAAAGATGAAGTTACTAAAAGTAACTTCTCCAACATTGGTAGCACACTCATAAAATCGGTTGCATACTACTCTAAGTGATGTGGTAAGTAAAATAATTAGGTTTACAGCAAGTTATCACATAGTAGTTTGCAGCAAAATTCAACTCTACACTCTATTGAGCTGAATGCATTACATTCTATTGTATGCATTTTGAGTTATGTATGTGTACATAACTACTCAGGGTGAGGTGGAACGGTAGAAATATTGCAGGTATCCTACTCAGAGCCATGGAATACTCAATTGCAAGGTGAATTCAGGAAGCTACCTCATAACATTTAGAATGGTACAGGCAATATCTTTGTTTAGTTCTGTAAAAGCTTATGTTCCATTGTGTACAAAACGTGATGTTACTGAAAGTATCTTCTCGAACATTGTTAGAACACTGATAAAATTGGTTCCATAATACTCTAAATCATATGGAATGTAAAATAATAAGGTTTACATCAAGTTATCACATAGTAGTTTTCAGCAAATTTCAACTCTACTCTCTATTGATCTCAAAGCAATACCTTATATTCCATGCATTTTCAGTTAAGGATAGGACATAACAACTCAGGGTGAGCTGGAATTGCATAGATATTGCCTGTATACTTGTCAGAGCCATGGAATACTCAAAGGCAAGACGAATTCAGGAACCTATCTCATAACATTCAGAGTGCTACAGGCAATATCTTTGTTTAGTTCTGTAAATGCTAATGTTGCATTGTGTACAAAAGTTGATGTTACAGAAAGTATCTTCTCGAACATTGGTAGAACACTCATAAAACTGGTTGCATACTGTTCTAAATCATATGGAAAGTAAAATAATAAGGTTTACATCAAGTTAGCACATAGCAGTTTTCAGCAAAATTCAACTCTACACTCTATCGTGCTCAATGCAGTACCTTCTATTTATGCATTTTCTGTTAAGGATAGGACATAACAACTCATTGTGAGCTGGAATTGTATAGATATTGCCTGTATACTTCTCAGAACCATGGAATACGCAAATGCAAGATGAATTCAGGAACCTACCTCATAACATTCAGAGTGGTGCAGGCAATATCTTTGTTTAGTTCTGTAAACGCTAATGGTCCATTGTGTACAAAGTGTGATGTTACAGAAAGTATATTCTCGAACTTTGGTAGAACACTCATAAAATTGGTTGCATACTACTCTTAATCATATGGAAAGTAAAATAATAATGTTTACATCAAGTTATCACATAGTAGTTTTCAGCAAAATTCAACTCTACCCTCTATTGATCTCAATGCAATACCTTATATACCATGCATTTTCAGTTAAGGACGAGGACATAACAACTCAAGTTGAGCTGGATTTGCATAGATATTGCCTGTATACTTGTCAGAGCCATGGAATACTCAAAGGCAAGACGAATTCAGGTACCTACCTCATAACATTCAGAGTGGTATTGGCAATATCTTTGCTTGTTCTGAAAAAGCTAATGATCCATTGTGTGCAAAAGGTGATGTTACAGAAAGTATCTTCTCGAACATTGGTAGAACACTCATAAAATTGGTTGCATACTACTCTAAATCATATGGAAAGTAAAATAATAAGCTTTACATCAAGTTAGCGCATAGCAGTTTTCAGCAAAATTCAGCTCTACACTCTATCGACCTCAATGCATTACCATCTATTCTATGCATTTTCTGTTAAGGATAGGACATAACAACTCATTGTGAGCTGGAATTGTATAGATATTGCCTGTATACTTGACAGAGCCATGGAATACTCATATGCAAGACGAATTCAGAGACCTACCTCATAACATTCAGAGCGGTACAGGCAATAACTTTGTTTAGTTCTGTAAACGCTAATGTTCCATTGTGTACAAAACTTGATGTTACTGAAAGTATCTTCTTGAACATTGGTAGAACACTCATAAAATTTGTTCCATACTACTCTAAATCATATGGAAAGTAAAATAATAAGGCTTACATCAAGTTCTCACATAGCAGTTTTCAGCAAAATTCAACTCTACACTCTATCGAGCTCAATGCATTACCTTCTATTCTATGCATTTTCTCTTAAGGATGTGGACATAACAACTCATTGTGAGCTGGAATTGTATAGATATTGGCTGTATACTTCTCAGAGCCATGGAATACTCAAATGCAAGATGAATTCAGGAACCTACCTCATAACATTCAGACTGGGTTAGGCAATATCTTTGTTTGTTCTGTAAATGCTAATGTTCCATTGTGTACAAAAGGTGATGTTACAGAAAGTATCTTATCGAAAATTGGTAAAACACTCATAAAATTGGTTGCACACTACTCTAAATCATATGGTAAGCAAAATAATAAGGTTTACATCAAGTTAGCGCATAGCTGTTTTCAGCAAAATTCAACTCTACACTCTATCGAGCTCAATGCATTACCTTCTATTCTATGCATTTTCTGTTAAGGATAGGACATAACAACTCATTGTGAGCTGGAATTGTATAGATATTGTCTGTATACTTGTCAGAGCCATGGAATACTCATATGCAAGACGAATTCAGAGACCTACCTCATAACATTCAGAGCGGTACAGGCAATATCTTTGTTTAGTTCTGTAAACGCTAATGTTCCATTGTGTACAAAACGTGATGTTACTGAAAGTATCTTCCCGACCATTGGTAGAAAACTCAAAAAATTGCTTGCATACTACTCTAAATCTTATGGAAAGTAAAATAATAAGGCTTACATCAAGTTATCTCATAGCAGTTTTCAGCAAAATTCAACTCTACTCTCTATTGATCTCAAAGCAATACCTTATATTCCATGCATTTTCAGTTAAGGACGAGGACATAACAACTCAAGTTGAGCTGGATTTGCATAGATATTGCCTGTATACTTGTCAGTGCCATGGAATACTCAAAGGGAAGACGAATTCAGGAACCTACCTCATAACATTCAGAGTGGTATTGGCAATATCTTTGCTTGTTCTGAAAAAACTAATGATCCATTGTGTGCAAAAGGTGATGTTACGGAAAGTATCTTCTCGAACATTGGTAGAACACTCATAAAATTGTTTGCATACTACTCTAAATCACATGGAAAGTAAAATAATAAGCTTTACATTAAGTTAGCGCATAGCAGTTTTCAGCAAAATTCAGCTCTACACTCTATCGACCTCAATGCATTACCATCTATTCTATGCATTTTCTGTTAAGGATAGGACATAACAACTCATTGTGAGCTGGAATTGTATAGATATTGCCTGTATACTTGACAGAGCCATGGAATACTCATATGCAAGACGAATTCAGAGACCTACCTCATAACATTCAGAGCGGTACAGGCAATAACTTTGTTTAGTTCTGTAAACGCTAATGTTCCATTGTGTACAAAACTTGATGTTACTGAAAGTATCTTCTTGAACATTGGTAGAACACTCATAAAATTGGTTGCATACTACTCTAAATCATATCATAAGCTAAATAATAAGGTTTACATCAAGTTATCACATAGTAGTTTCCCGCAAAATTCATCTCAACACTCTATTCAACTAAATGCATTACTTTCTATTCGATGCATTTTGAGTTATGGATGTGTACATAACTACTCAGGGTGAGGTGGAACGGTATAAATATTGCATGTATCCTACTCAGAGTCATGGAATACTCAAATGCAAGGTGAATTCCGGAAGCTACCTCATAACATTTAGAGTGGAACAGTAAATATCTTTGTTTAGTTCTGTAAACGGTAATGTTCCATTGTGTAAAAAAGTTGGTTACTAAAAGTAACTTCTCGAACATTGGTAGCACACTCATAAAATTGGTTGCATTTTATTCTAAATCATATGATAAGCAAAATAATAAGGTTTACATCAAGTTATCACATAGTAGTTTCCCGCAAAATTCATCTCAACACTCTATTCAGCTGAATGCATTACTTTCTAGTCGATGCATTTTGAGTTATGGATGTGTACATAACTACTCAGCGTGAGGTGGAACGGTATAAATATTGCATGTATCCTACTCAGAGCTATGGAATACTCAAATGCAAGGTGAATTCAGGAAGCTACCTCATAACATTTAGAGAGGAACAGTAAATATCTTTGTTTAGTTCTGTAAACGGTAATGTTCCATTGTGTAAAAAAGTTGGTTACTAAAAGTAACTTCTCGAACATTGGTAGCACACTCATAAAATTGGTTGCATACTACTCTAAATCATATGATTAGCAAAATAATAAGGTTTACATCAAGTTATCACATAGTAGTTTCCCGCAAAATTCATCTCAACACTCTATTCAGCTGAATGCATTACTTTCTAGTCGATGCATTTTGAGTTATGGATGTGTACATAACTACTCAGCGTGAGGTGGAACGGTATAAATATTGCATGTATCCTACTCAGAGCCATGGAATACTCAAATGCAAGGTGAATTCAGGAAGCTACCTCATAACATTTAGAGTGGAACAGTAAATATCTTTGTTTAGTTCTGTAAACGGTAATGTTCCATTGTGTAAAAAAGTTGGTTACTAAAAGTAACTTCTCGAACATTGGTAGCACACTCATAAAATTGGTTGCATACTACTCTAAATCATATGATAAGCAAAATAATAAGGTTTACATCAAGTTATCACATAGTAGTTTCCCGCAAAATTCATCTCAACACTCTATTCAGCTGAATGCATTACTTTCTATTCTATGCTTTTTGAGTTATGGTTGTGTACATAACTACTCAGGGTGAGGTGGTACTGTATAAATATTGCATGTATCCTACTCAGAGCCATGGAATACTCAAATGCAAGGTGAATTCAGGAAGCTACCTCATAACATTTAGAGTGGAACAGTAAATATCTTTGTTTAGTTCTGTAAACGGTAATGTTCCATTGTGTAAAAAAGTTGTTTACTAAAAGTAACTTCTCGAACATTGGTAGCACACTCATAAAATTGGTTGCATACTACTCTAAATCATATCATAAGCTAAATAATAAGGTTTACATCGTTATCACATAGTAGTTTCCCGCAAAATTCATCTCAACACTCTATTCAGCTGAATGCATTACTTTCTAGATGCTTTTTGATTTATGGATGTGTACATAACTACTCAGGGTGAGGTGGTACTGTATAAATATTGCATGTATCCTACTCAGAGCCATGGAATACTCAAATGCAAGGTGAATTCAGGAAGCTACCTCATAACATTTAGAGTGGAACAGTAAATATCTTTGTTTAGTTCTGTAAACGGTAATGTTCCATTGTGTAAAAAAGTTGGTTACTAAAATTAACTTCTCGAACATTGGTAGCACAGTCATAAAATTGGTTGCATACTACTCTAAATCATATGATAAGCAAAATAATAAGGTTTACATCAAGTTATCACAGTAGTTTCCCGCAAAATTCATCTCAACACTCTATTCAGCTGAATGCATTACTTTCTAGTCGATGCATTTTGAGTTATGGATGTGTACATAACTACTCAGCGTGAGGTGGAACGGTATAAATATTGCATGTATCCTACTCAGAGCCATGGAATACTCAAATGCAAGGTGAATTCAGGAAGCTACCTCATAACATTTAGAGTGGAACAGTAAATATCTTTGTTTAGTTCTGTAAACGGTAATGTTCCATTGTGTAAAAAAGTTGGTTACTAAAAGTAACTTCTCGAACATTGGTAGCACACTCATAAAATTGGTTGCACACTACTCTAAATCATATGGTAAGCAAAATAATAAGGTTTACATCAAGTTAGCGCATAGCAGTTTTCAGCAAAATTCAACTCTACACTCTATCGAGCTCAATGCATTACCTTCTATTCTATGCATTTTCTGTTAAGGATAGGACATAACAACACATTGTGAGCTGGAATTGTATAGATATTGCCTGTATACTTGTCAGAGCCATGGAATACTCATATGCAAGACGAATTCAGAGACCTACCTCATAACATTCAGAGCGGTACAGGCAATATCTTTGTTTAGTTCTGTAAACGCTAATGTTCCATTGTGTACAAAACGTGATGTTACTGAAAGTATCTTCCCGACCATTGGTAGAACACTCAAAAAATTGGTTGCATACTACTCTAAATCTTATGGAAAGTAAAATAATAAGGCTTACATCAAGTTATCTCATAGCAGTTTTCAGCAAAATTCAACTCTACTCTCTATCGAGCTCAATGCATTACCTTCTATTCTATGCATTTTCTCTTAAGGATGTGGACATAACAACTCATTGTGAGCTGGAATTGTATAGATATTGCCTGTATACTCGTCAAAGCCATGGAATACTCAAATGCAAGGTGAATTCAGGAGGCTACCTCATAACATTTAGAGTGGAACAGTAAATATCTTTGTTTTGTTCTGTAAACGGAAATGTTCCATTGTGTAAAAAAGATGAAGTTACTAAAAGTATCTTCTCGAACATTGGTAGAACACTCATAAAACTGGTTGCATACTGTTCTAAATCATATGGAAAGTAAAATAATAAGGTTTACATCAAGTTAGCACATAGCAGTTTTCAGCAAAATTCAACTCTACACTCTATCGTGCTCAATGCAGTACCTTCTATTTATGCATTTTCTGTTAAGGATAGGACATAACAACTCATTGTGAGCTGGAATTGTCTAGATATTGCCTGTATACTTCTCAGAACCATGGAATACGCAAATGCAAGATGAATTCAGGAACCTACCTCATAACATTCAGAGTGGTGCAGGCAATATCTTTGTTTAGTTCTGTAAACGCTAATGGTCCATTGTGTACAAAGTGTGATGTTACAGAAAGTATATTCTCGAACTTTGGTAGAACACTCATAAAATTGGTTGCATACTACTCTTAATCATATGGAAAGTAAAATAATAATGTTAACATCAAGTTATCACATAGTAGTTTTCAGCAAAATTCAACTCTACCCTCTATTGATCTCAATGCAATACCTTATATACCATGCATTTTCAGTTAAGGACGAGGACATAACAACTCAAGTTGAGCTGGATTTGCATAGATATTGCCTGTATACTTGTCAGAACCATGGAATACTCATATGCAAGACGAATTCAGAGACCTACCTCATAACATTCAGAGCGGTACAGGCAATAACTTTGTTTAGTTCTGTAAACGCTAATGTTCCATTGTGTACAAAACTTGATGTTACTGAAAGTATCTTCTTGAACATTGGTAGAACACTCATAAAATTTGTTCCATACTACTCTAAATCATACGGAAAGTAAAATAATAAGGCTTACATCAAGTTCTCACATAGCAGTTTTCAGCAAAATTCAACTCTACACTCTATCGAGCTCAATGCATTACCTTCTATTCTATGCATTTTCTCTTAAGGATGTGGACATAACAACTCATTGTGAGCTGGAATTGCATAGATATTGCCTGTATACTTGTCACAGCCATGGAATACTCAAACGCAAGACGAATTCAGGAACCTACCTTATAACATTCAGAGTGGTACAGGCAATATCTTTGTTTAGTTCTGTAAATGCTAATGTTAATTTGTGTACAAAAGGTGATGTTACAGAAAGTATCTTCTCGAAAATTGGTAAAACACTCATAAAATTGGTTGCACACTACTCTAAATCATATGGTAAGCAAAATAATAAGGTTTACATCAAGTTAGCGCATAGCAGTTTTCAGCAAAATTCAACTCTACACTCTATCGAGCTCAATGCATTACCTTCTATTCTATGCATTTTCTGTTAAGGATAGGACATAACAACTCATTGTGAGCTGGAATTGTATAGATATTGCCTGTATACTTGTCAGAGCCATGGAATACTCATATGCAAGACGAATTCAGAGACCTACCTCATAACATTCAGAGCGGTACAGGCAATATCTTTGTTTAGTTCTGTAAACGCTAATGTTCCATTGTGTACAAAACGTGATGTTACTGAAAGTATCTTCCCGACCATTGGTAGAACACTCAAAAAATTGCTTGCATACTACTCTAAATCTTATGGAAAGTAAAATAATAAGGCTTACATCAAGTTATCTCATAGCAGTTTTCAGCAAAATTCAACTCTACTCTCTATTGATCTCAAAGCAATACCTTATATTCCATGCATTTTCAGTTAAGGACGAGGACATAACAACTCAAGTTGAGCTGGATTTGCATAGATATTGCCTGTATACTTGTCAGAGCCATGGAATACTCAAAGGCAAGACGAATTCAGGAACCTACCTCATAACATTCAGAGTGGTATTGGCAATATCTTTGCTTGTTCTGAAAAAACTAATGATCCATTGTGTGCAAAAGGTGATGTTACGGAAAGTATCTTCTCGAACATTGGTAGAACACTCATAAAATTGGTTGCATACTACTCTAAATCATATGGAAAGTAAAATAATAAGCTTTACATCAAGTTAGCGCATAGCAGTTTTCAGCAAAATTCAGCTCTACACTCTATCGACCTCAATGCATTACCATCTATTCTATGCATTTTCTGTTAAGGATAGGACATAACAACTCATTGTGAGCTGGAATTGTATAGATATTGCCTGTATACTTGACAGAGCCATGGAATACTCATATGCAAGACGAATTCAGAGACCTACCTCATAACATTCAGAGTGGTACAGGCAATATCTTTGTTTAGTTCTGTAAATGCTAATGTTAATTTGTGTACAAAAGGTGATGTTACAGAAAGTAACTTCTCGAACATTGGTAGCACACTCATAAAATTGGTTGCATACTACTCTAAATCATATGATAAGCAAAATAATAAGGTTTACATCAAGTTATCACATAGTAGTTTCCCGCAAAATTCATCTCAACACTCTATTCAGCTGAATGCATTACTTTGTAGTCGATGCATTTTGAGTTATGGATGTGTACATAACTACTCAGGGTGAGGAGGTACTGTATAAATATTGCATGTATCCTACTCAGAGCCATGGAATACTCAAATGCAAGGTGAATTCAGGAAGCTACCTCATAACATTTAGAGAGGAACAGTAAATATCTTTGTTTAGTTCTGTAAACGGTAATATTCCATTGTGTAAAAAAGTTGGTTACTAAAAGTAGCTTCCCGAACATTGGTAGCACACTCATAAAATTGGTTGCATACTACTCTAAATCATATCATAAGCTAAATAATAAGGTTTACATCAAGTTATCACAGTAGTTTCCCGCAAAATTCATCTCAACACTCTATTCAGCTGAATGCATTACTTTCTAGTCGATGCATTTTGAGTTATGGATGTGTACATAACTAATCAGGGTGAGGTGGTACTGTATAAATATTGCATGTATCCTACTCAGAGCCATGGAATACTCAAATGCAAGGTGAATTCAGGAAGCTACCTCATAACATTTAGAGTGGAACAGTAAATATCTTTGTTTAGTTCTGTAAACGGTAATGGTCGATTGTGTAAAAAAGTTGGTTACTAAAAGTAACTTCTCGAACATTGGTAGCACACTCATAAAATTGGTTGCATACTACTCTAAATCATATGATAAGCAAAATAATAAGGTTTACATCAAGTTATCACATAGTAGTTTCCCGCAAAATTCATCTCAACACTCTATTCAGCTGAATGCATTACTTTGTAGTCGTTGCATTTTGAGTTATGGATGTGTACATAACTACTCAGCGTGAGGTGGAACGGTATAAATATTGCATGTATCCTACTCAGAGCTATGGAATACTCAAATGCAAGGTGAATTCTGGAAGCTACCTCATAACATTTAGAGAGGAACAGTAAATATCTTTGTTTAGTTCTGTAAACGGTAATGTTCCATTGTGTAAAAAAGTTGGTTACTAAAAGTAACTTCTCGAACATTGGTAGCACACTCATAAAATTGGTTGCATTTTATTCTAAATCATATGATAAGCAAAATAATAAGGTTTACATCAAGTTATCACATAGTAGTTTCCCGCAAAATTCATCTCAACACTCTATTCAGCTGAATGCATTATTTTCTATAAGCTTTTTGAGTTATGGATGTGTACATAACTACTCAGGGTGAGGTGGTACTGTATAAGTATTGCATGTATCCTACTCAGAGCCATGGAATACTCAAATGCAAGGTGAATTCAGGAAGCTACCTCATAACATTTAGAGTGGAACAGTAAATATCTTTGTTTAGTTCTGTAAACGGTAATGTTCCATTGTGTAAAAAAGTTGAAGTTACTAAAAGTAACTTCTCGAACATTGGTAGCACACTCATAAAATTGGTTGCATACTACTCTAAATCATATGATAAGCAAAATAATAAGGTTTACATCAAGTTATCACAAAGTAGTTTCCCGCAAAATTCATCTCAACACTCTATTCAGCTGAATGCATTACTTTGTAGTCGATGCATTTTGAGTTATGGATGTGTACATAACTACTCAGGGTGAGGAGGTACTGTATAAATATTGCATGTATCCTACTCAGAGCCATGGAATACTCAAATGCAAGGTGAATTCAGGAAGCTACCTCATAACATTTAGAGAGGAACAGTAAATATCTTTGTTTAGTTCTGTAAACGGTAATGGTCCATTGTGTAAAAAAGTTGGTTACTAAAAGTAACTTCTCGAACATTGGTAGCACACTCATAAAATTGGTTGCATACTACTCTAAATCATATGATAAGCAAAATAATAAGGTTTACATCAAGTTATCACATAGTAGTTTCCCGCAAAATTCATCTCAACACTCTATTCAGCTGAATGCATTACTTTGTAGTCGTTGCATTTTGAGTTATGGATGTGTACATAACTACTCAGCGTGAGGTGGAACGGTATAAATATTGCATGTATCCTACTCAGAGCTATGGAATACTCAAATGCAAGGTGAATTCTGGAAGCTACCTCATAACATTTAGAGAGGAACAGTAAATATCTTTGTTTAGTTCTGTAAACGGTAATGTTCCATTGTGTAAAAAAGTTGGTTACTAAAAGTAACTTCTCGAACATTGGTAGCACACTCATAAAATTGGTTGCATTTTATTCTAAATCATATGATAAGCAAAATAATAAGGTTTACATCAAGTTATCACATAGTAGTTTCCCGCAAAATTCATCTCAACACTCTATTCAGCTGAATGCATTATTTTCTATAAGCTTTTTGAGTTATGGATGTGTACATAACTACTCAGGGTGAGGTGGTACTGTATAAGTATTGCATGTATCCTACTCAGAGCCATGGAATACTCAAATGCAAGGTGAATTCAGGAAGCTACCTCATAACATTTAGAGTGGAACAGTAAATATCTTTGTTTAGTTCTGTAAACGGTAATGTTCCATTGTGTAAAAAAGTTGAAGTTACTAAAAGTAACTTCTCGAACATTGGTAGCACACTCATAAAATTGGTTGCATACTACTCTAAATCATATGATAAGCAAAATAATAAGGTTTACATCAAGTTATCACAAAGTAGTTTCCCGCAAAATTCATCTCAACACTCTATTCAGCTGAATGCATTACTTTGTAGTCGATGCATTTTGAGTTATGGATGTGTACATAACTACTCAGGGTGAGGAGGTACTGTATAAATATTGCATGTATCCTACTCAGAGCCATGGAATACTCAAATGCAAGGTGAATTCAGGAAGCTACCTCATAACATTTAGAGAGGAACAGTAAATATCTTTGTTTAGTTCTGTAAACGGTAATATTCCATTGTGTAAAAAAGTTGGTTACTAAAAGTAGCTTCCCGAACATTGGTAGCACACTCATAAAATTGGTTGCATACTACTCTAAATCATATCATAAGCTAAATAATAAGGTTTACATCAAGTTATCACAGTAGTTTCCCGCAAAATTCATCTCAACACTCTATTCAGCTGAATGCATTACTTTCTAGTCGATGCATTTTGAGTTATGGATGTGTACATAACTACTCAGCGTGAGGTGGAACGGTATAAATATTGCATGTATCCTACGCAGAGCCATGGAATACTCAAATGCAAGGTGAATTCAGGAAGCTACCTCATAACATTTAGAGTGGAACAGTAAATATCTTTGTTTAGTTCTGTAAACGGTAATGTTCCATTGTGTAAAAAAGTTGGTTACTAAAAGTAACTTCTCGAACATTGGTAGCACACTCATAAAATTGGTTGCATACTACTCTAAATCATATGATAAGCAAAATAATAAGGTTTACATCAAGTTATCACATAGTAGTTTCCCGCAAAATTCATCTCAACACTCTATTCAGCTGAATGCATTACTTTCTATATGCTTTTTGAGTTATGGATGTGTACATAACTAATCAGGGTGAGGTGGTACTGTATAAATATTGCATGTATCCTACTCAGAGCCATGGAATACTCAAATGCAAGGTGAATTCAGGAAGCTACCTCATAACATTTAGAGTGGAACAGTAAATATCTTTGTTTAGTTCTGTAAACGGTAATGGTCCATTGTGTAAAAAAGTTGGTTACTAAAAGTAACTTCTCGAACATTGGTAGCACACTCATAAAATTGGTTGCATACTACTCTAAATCATATGATAAGCAAAATAATAAGGTTTACATCAAGTTATCACATAGTAGTTTCCCGCAAAATTCCTCTCAACACTCTATTCAGCTGAATGCATTACTTTGTAGTCGTTGCATTTTGAGTTATGGATGTGTACATAACTACTCAGCGTGAGGTGGAACGGTATAAATATTGCATGTATCCTACTCAGAGCTATGGAATACTCAAATGCAAGGTGAATTCTGGAAGCTACCTCATAACATTTAGAGAGGAACAGTAAATATCTTTGTTTAGTTCTGTAAACGGTAATGTTCCATTGTGTAAAAAAGTTGGTTACTAAAAGTAACTTCTCGAACATTGGTAGCACACTCATAAAATTGGTTGCATACTACTCTAAATCATATGATAAGCAAAATAATAAGGTTTACATCAAGTTATCACATAGTAGTTTCCCGCAAAATTCATCTCAACACTCTATTCAGCTGAATGCATTACTTTGTAGTCGATGCATTTTGAGTTATGGATGTGTACATAACTACTCAGCGTGAGGTGGAACGGTATAAATATTGCATGTATCCTACTCAAAGCTATGGAATACTCAAATGCAAGGTGAATTCAGGAAGCTACCTCATAACATTTAGAGAGGAACAGTAAATATCTTTGTTTAGTTCTGTAAACGGTAATGTTCCATTGTGTAAAAAAGTTGGTTACTAAAAGTAACTTCTCGAACATTGGTAGCACACTCATAAAATTGGTTGCATACTACTCTAAATCATATCATAAGCTAAATAATAAGGTTTACATCAAGTTATCACAGTAGTTTCCCGCAAAATTCATCTCAACACTCTATTCAGCTGAATGCATTACTTTCTAGTCGATGCATTTTGAGTTATGGATGTGTACATAACTACTCAGCGTGAGGTGGAACGGTATAAATATTGCATGTATCCTACGCAGAGCCATGGAATACTCAAATGCAAGGTGAATTCAGGAAGCTACCTCATAACATTTAGAGTGGAACAGTAAATATCTTTGTTTAGTTCTGTAAACGGTAATGTTCCATTGTGTAAAAAAGTTGGTTACTAAAAGTAACTTCTCGAACATTGGTAGCACACTCATAAAATTGGTTGCATACTACTCTAAATCATATGATAAGCAAAATAATAAGGTTTACATCAAGTTATCACATAGTAGTTTCCCGTAAAATTCATCTCAACACTCTATTCAGCTGAATGCATTACTTTCTATATGCTTTTTGAGTTATGGATGTGTACATAACTAATCAGGGTGAGGTGGTACTGTATAAATATTGCATGTATCCTACTCAGAGCCATGGAATACTCAAATGCAAGGTGAATTCAGGAAGCTACCTCATAACATTTAGAGTGGAACAGTAAATATCTTTGTTTAGTTCTGTAAACGGTAATGGTCCATTGTGTAAAAAAGTTGGTTACTAAAAGTAACTTCTCGAACATTGGTAGCACACTCATAAAATTGGTTGCATACTACTCTAAATCATATGATAAGCAAAATAATAAGGTTTACATCAAGTTATCACATAGTAGTTTCCCGCAAAATTCATCTCAACACTCTATTCAGCTGAATGCATTACTTTGTAGTCGTTGCATTTTGAGTTATGGATGTGTACATAACTACTCAGCGTGAGGTGGAACGGTATAAATATTGCATGTATCCTACTCAGAGCTATGGAATACTCAAATGCAAGGTGAATTCAGGAAGCTACCTCATAACATTTAGAGAGGAACAGTAAATATCTTTGTTTAGTTCTGTAAACGTTAATGTTCCATTGTGTAAAAAAGTTGGTTACTAAAAGTAACTTCTCGAACATTGGTAGCACACTCATTAAATTGGTTGCATACTACTCTAAATCATATGATAAGCAAAATAATAAGGTTTACATCAAGTTATCACATAGTAGTTTCCCGCAAAATTCATCTCAACACTCTATTCAGCTGAATGCATTACTTTCTATTCTATGCTTTTTGAGTTATGGATGTGTACATAACTACTCAGGGTGAGGTGGTACTGTATAAATATTGCATGTATCCTACTCAGAGCCATGGAATACTCAAATGCAAGGTGAATTCAGGAAGCTACCTCATAACATTTAGAGTGGAACAGTAAATATCTTTGTTTATTTCTGTAAACGGTAATGTTCCATTGTGTAAAAAAGTTGGTTAGTAAAAGTAACTTCTCGAACATTGGTAGCACACTCATAAAATTGGTTGCATACTACTCTAAATCATATGATAAGCAAAATAATAAGGTTTACATCAAGTTATCACATAGTAGTTTCCCGCAAAATTCATCTCAACACTCTATTCAGCTGAATGCATTACTTTCTATTCTATGCATTTTGAGTTATGGATGTGTACATAACTACTCAGGGTGAGGTGGAACGGTATAAATATTGCATGTATCCTACTCAGAGCCATGGAATACTCAAATGCAAGGTGAATTCAGGAAGCTACCTCATAACATTTAGTGTGGAACAGTAAATATCTTTGTTTAGTTCTGTAAACGGTAATGTTCCATTGTGTAAAAAAGTTGGTTACTAAAAGTAACTTCTCGAACATTGGTAGCACATTCATAAAATTGGTTGCATACTACTCTAAATCATATCATAAGCTAAATAATAAGGTTTACATCGTTATCACATAGTAGTTTCCCTCAAAATTCATCTCAACACTCTATTCAGCTGAATGCATTACTTTCTATTCTATGCTTTTTGAGTTATGGATGTGTACATACCTACTCAGGGTGAGGTGGTACTGTATAAATATTGCATGTATCCTACTCAGAGCCATGGAATACTCAAATGCAAGGTGAATTCAGGAAGCTACCTCATAACATTTAGAGTGGAACAGTAAATATCTTTGTTTAGTTCTGTAAACGGTAATGTTCCATTGTGTAAAAAAGTTGGTTAGTAAAAGTAACTTCTCGAACATTGGTAGCACACTCATAAAATTGGTTGCATACTACTCTAAATCATATGATAAGCAAAATAATAAGGTTTACATCAAGTTATCACAGTAGTTTCCCGCAAAATTCATCTCAACACTCTATTCAGCTGAATGCATTACTTTCTAGTCGATGCATTTTGAGTTATGGATGTGTACATAACTACTCAGCGTGAGGTGGAACGGTATAAATATTGCATGTATCCTACGCAGAGCCATGGAATACTCAAATGCAAGGTGAATTCAGGAAGCTACCTCATAACATTTAGAGTGGAACAGTAAATATCTTTGTTTAGTTCTGTAAACGGTAATGGTCCATTGTGTAAAAAAGTTGGTTACTAAAAGTAACTTCTCGAACATTGGTAGCACACTCATAAAATTGGTTGCATACTACTCTAAATCATATGATAAGCAAAATAATAAGGTTTACATCAAGTTATCACATAGTAGTTTCCCGCAAAATTCATCTCAACACTCTATTCAGCTGAATGCATTACTTTGTAGTCGTTGCATTTTGAGTTATGGATGTGTACATAACTACTCAGCGTGAGGTGGAACGGTATAAATATTGCATGTATCCTACTCAGAGCTATGGAATACTCAAATGCAAGGTGAATTCAGGAAGCTACCTCATAACATTTAGAGAGGAACAGTAAATATCTTTGTTTAGTTCTGTAAATGGTAATGTTCCATTGTGTAAAAAAGTTGGTTACTAAAAGTAACTTCTCGAACATTGGTAGCACACTCATAAAATTGGTTGCATACTACTCTAAATCATATGATAAGCAAAATAATAAGGTTTACATCAAGTTATCACATAGTAGTTTCCCGCAAAATTCATCTCAACACTCTATTCAGCTGAATGCATTACTTTCTATTCTATGCTTTTTGAGTTATGGATGTGTACATAACTACTCAGGGTGAGGTGGTACTGTATAAATATTGCATGTATCCTACTCAGAGCCATGGAATACTCAAATGCAAGGTGAATTCAGGAAGCTACCTCATAACATTTAGAGTGGAACAGTAAATATCTTTGTTTAGTTCTGTAAACGGTAATGTTCCATTGTGTAAAAAAGTTGGTTAGTAAAAGTAACTTCTCGAACATTGGTAGAACACTCATAAAATTGGTTGCATACTACTCTAAATCATATGATCAGCAAAATAATAAGGTTTACATCAAGTTATCACATAGTAGTTTCCCGCAAAATTCATCTCAACACTCTATTCAGCTGAATGCATTACTTTCTATTCTATGCATTTTGAGTTATGGATGTGTACATAACTACTCAGGGTGAGGTGGAACGGTATAAATATTGCATGTATCCTACTCAGAGCCATGGAATACTCAAATGCAAGGTGAATTCAGGAAGCTACCTCATAACATTTAGAGTGGAACAGTAAATATCTTTGTTTAGTTCTGTAAACGGTAATGTTCCATTGTGTAAAAAAGTTGGTTAGTAAAAGTAACTTCTCGAACATTGGTAGCACACTCATAAAATTGGTTGCATACTACTCTAAATCATATGATAAGCAAAATAATAAGGTTTACATCAAGTTATCACATAGTAGTTTCCCGCAAAATTCATCTCAACACTCTATTCAGCTGAATGCATTACTTTCTATTCTATGCATTTTGAGTTATGGATGTGTACATAACTACTCAGGGAGAGGTGGAACGGTATAAATATTGCATGTATCCTACTCAGAGCCATGGAATACTCAAATGGAAGGTGAATTCAGGAAGCTACCTCATAACATTTAGTGTGGAACAGTAAATATCTTTGTTTAGTTCTGTAAACGGTAATGTTCCATTGTGTAAAAAAGTTGGTTACTAAAAGTAACTTCTCGAACATTGGTAGCACATTCATAAAATTGGTTGCATACTACTCTAAATCATATCATAAGCTAAATAATAAGGTTTACATCGTTATCACATAGTAGTTTCCCTCAAAATTCATCTCAACACTCTATTCAGCTGAATGCATTACTTTCTATTCTATGCTTTTTGAGTTATGGATGTGTACATACCTACTCAGGGTGAGGTGGTACTGTATAAATATTGCATGTATCCTACTCAGAGCCATGGAATACTCAAATGCAAGGTGAATTCAGGAAGCTACCTCATAACATTTAGTGTGGAACAGTAAATATCTTTGTTTAGTTCTGTAAACGGTAATGTTCCATTGTGTAAAAAAGTTGGTTACTAAAAGTAACTTCTCGAACATTGGTAGCACACTCATAAAATTGGTTGCATACTACTCTAAATCATATCATAACCTAAATAATAAGGTTTACATCGTTATCACATAGTAGTTTCCCGCAAAATTCATCTCAGCACTCTATTCAGCTGAATGCATTACTTTCTATTCTATGCTTTTTGAGTTATGGATGTGTACATACCTACTCAGGGTGAGGTGGTACTGTATAAATATTGCATGTATCCTACTCAGAGCCATGGAATACTCAAATGCAAGGTGAATTCAGGAAGCTACCTCATAACATTTAGAGTGGAACAGTAAATATCTTTGTTTAGTTCTGTAAACGGTAATGTTTCATTGTGTAAAAAAGTTGGTTACTAAAAGTAACTTCTCGAACATTGGTAGCACACTCATAAAATTGGTTGCATTTTATTCTAAATCATATGATAAGCAAAATAATAAGGTTTACATCAAGTTATCACATAGTAGTTTCCCGCAAAATTCATCTCAACACTCTATTCAGCTGAATGCATTATTTTCTATAAGCTTTTTGAGTTATGGATGTGTACATAACTACTCAGGGTGAGGTGGTACTGTATAAGTATTGCATGTATCCTACTCAGAGCCATGGAATACTCAAATGCAAGGTGAATTCAGGAAGCTACCTCATAACATTTAGAGTGGAACAGTAAATATCTTTGTTTAGTTCTGTAAACGGTAATGTTCCATTGTGTAAAAAAGTTGAAGTTACTAAAAGTAACTTCTCGAACATTGGTAGCACACTCATAAAATTGGTTGCATACTACTCTAAATCATATGATAAGCAAAATAATAAGGTTTACATCAAGTTATCACATAGTAGTTTCCCGCAAAATTCATCTCAACACTCTATTCAGCTGAATGCATTACTTTGTAGTCGATGCATTTTGAGTTATGGATGTGTACATAACTACTCAGCGTGAGGTGGAACGGTATAAATATTGCATGTATCCTTCTCAGAGCTATGGAATACTCAAATGCAAGGTGAATTCAGGAAGCTACCTCATAACATTTAGAGAGGAACAGTAAATATCTTTGTTTAGTTCTGTAAACGGTAATGTTCCATTGTGTAAAAAAGTTGGTTACTAAAAGTAGCTTCTCGAACATTGGTAGCACACTCATAAAATTGGTTGCATACTACTCTAAATCATATCATAAGCTAAATAATAAGGTTTACATCAAGTTATCACAGTAGTTTCCCGCAAAATTCATCTCAACACTCTATTCAGCTGAATGCATTACTTTCTAGTCGATGCATTTTGAGTTATGGATGTGTACATAACTACTCAGCGTGAGGTGGAACGGTATAAATATTGCATGTATCCTACGCAGAGCCATGGAATACTCAAATGCAAGGTGAATTCAGGAAGCTACCTCATAACATTTAGAGTGGAACAGTAAATATCTTTGTTTAGTTCTGTAAACGGTAATGTTCCATTGTGTAAAAAAGTTGAAGTTACTAAAAGTAACTTCTCGAACATTGGTAGTGTTATGAAACCAGTAACTGGTTTCACTTACCAGCAAAGATAGATACGTCAGTTGAAGTCCAATGGTACTATTTTCAAAAGTTTTATTAATAAAGGGGCACAAAAATTAAGGTTAATACAAACATTCAGATAACATGCGTCAATACTCAATCTAAAACGCAGGTACATTAATAATCACTCAGAAATAAGCTCTTTCGTTGTCTAGGGTATAATACTGAGTCCAATTGGAAATATAAAGAGTCACTCTGAAGTCTGCAGGCTTTTTCCTTTTTGGTTTCACGTGTTGGAGAGAGAGAAGAGAGATTGTTAGGAAAAGAGAACACTTGCCGTTGTCTTTATGAATCAAATCCTCAGCCTCAGAGGATTTGGCTTCCCTGGTGTTAAATAAAAGCGGTTTTCCGTTGGTTCTAGCCACAAACCCCGCATTCGGAATTTAACGCACGTGGCTTATTTCAAAATGGCTTCCCGTTCCCACGGGAAGCGTTATCGTGCTTCTTGGTGTCTCCTTGGTGCGTCTGAGGGTCGTCCTCTTTCAGACCCTTCTTTATACTGCCTCACGGGATCTCAGGTGTCAATCAGGTTGCAGGTGATGCAATCTCTCTCTCAACCAGCCCACTTTGCCCGAGGGCTTTACAATGTCCCTGCGAGTTGGCACGTCTGCAGTTCCCAGGTGTCTCCTGAGAACAATGCCACAGTCCCCAGCTTTTGTCCCAGTGGAATGCGGTATCCAGCACGTCGCTGTCTTTCCATTTCCTGTGTCCATTCAGCCTGTCTCTCTCTCTCTTGCTCTCTCTCTCTCGGGTCATTGACCCCCCTTTCACTAGGGCTCTTGCAATTCTCACAAAGGAGGGGGCTGGTATCATAACACCTCCCCTCTTAAAAAGGTTTTTACCAGCGGTTAAAACCCAGAGTGGTACAGTCTTACAGAAATTTTGAATCTAACACAATACAGAAGCTTTTCTTTTCACTACAGAGTAATAGTTATACATTCAAGTCAGCATCTAAACAGGTAACAAGTACAGTGCCCCTTTCCTTTAATACCTTAACCTCACGTGCCATGCTAACGCCTGGCAGCATCAGACTTCAGCTCAATAACCAGCTTATTTATTTGCTTTCTTCAGCAACATAACTAAGGAGGTGTGATCTTAGCTTAGGTGCATCTACAAAAGTTTATGCGAATACTAATCGTTTCGGTTGGTTTACTTCGCCGGCAGGTCTCCAAAGGTCTGTCTTTATTATTCACAGGCTTTGGCGCAACCCGTAAAAACCTGCTTTGCTGTTTAAAAAAAATGGCATCCCCATTAACCGTCACCTCTTTTCTGGCGAGTCCCCTCCGTTGGGACTTTGAGTAATTTGGCGTGGTGAACTTCCGCCCGCCTCGTTCATCGGGGCTATTTGTTTTTAATTCCAACTCCTCTTTCAGGTAGCATTTCGAATGCAACCTCTTCACACCCCACCCTGGCGTAACAATAGAGTGGGGGGCCCCGCTATTTCCCGACTCACTCTGTGAGCGATCTGCCAGGTTTAAAATTTCTTCCTTCGACTTGGGAACTACAGACTTTCCGTTTCCTTCAATAACAATCCTCATTCCCCCCTTAAATTCGGCATTAACCTTGGCCCCACTCTCGAATACAAACACCGTGGAACTCACACTTCCCACGGTTACCAAGGTTAACCCTTTTCCTACTGAACCAACCCTATCTGATCCACAAAGACGGCCGCCCCGTTCCCCTGAATCAAACACCTCAGACTTCCCCTGAGCTCTGTTACCAGGTTCAGCACCACGTGCGCCCCCATCTTGGACACACTCAAACGGGACATTGGCCCCTTCCAGGCTTTCAATACCCGTACCTTTTTCAAATTCTAACGTCCCCCGATCCTTCCAGTTACTCTCTAGGCAGCCCCCCGTTGGGGAAGGCGCAACCCTGCGAGTTGAAACAACCTCCTCGGCCATGTCAGCTGACTTTTCCACAGCAAGGATACCCTTCCTCTCTAAGACTGCCCTCACTTCACTCTCGGGACCATCGAGAACACCTTTAGAATTCTGAACTTCTTCAAACAATTCTGCCAAACCAGACAGATTAACCATGTCCAACTCTGGACATTTTAACAACTTTATCCGTTTCTCAACTTTAGTTCCTACCTCTAGGACCTTTCTCTTCACTAAGGGCAGGGCTATTTCCTCTCCCTTACCCCCTTTTACTTTACTGCTTTCTGTTTTACCACCCTCGGAACCCTCATGGTACAGGGTCGGTAAAAACATCTTGGCCAGATTACTGCTGGCCCGATTTAAACTGCTCACTGCTTTTCTGGACAGGCTGCGTGTGACCGCGCATGCGCGATAGCTTTGGGACTCTAGGGGCGGAGCCACCGCACTCGCCAGTCTGCGGGTCGGCATCATGGCTGCCCAAATCCTCCCTCCTGCTAACACACTTTGTAACAACGCGACCCACTGCTCTTGTGGCCACTTCTGGTTCACTGCCACCTTTTCAAAAAGCAAGAAATAACTATCAACATCCGTCTCTTCGAACGGAGGTACTAATCTCAGCTCCCGACTAACATTAAACCGCTCTCTCCTTAGCTCCTCCCTCTCTCTTTCTCTCCCCGCTGCCGCTCTCTCGGCTGCTGCTAACTCTCTGATCCGAATTTCATGCTGTCTTTGCCTCTCAGCTTGATCCTGCTCGTTTTCCACCTCTAACCCCTTCGCCAAATTTAACAAGTCTGATTTGGTGCTCACCTCTAGCGCCGCCACAGTCGCGTTTTTCATAAATTCACACACGTCCATCTTTGCTGGTTTTTCTGTCTGGCTACCTGCGTACCAGATCCAAATTATTTTTTTTTGACTTACAATCCCGATTGACTGACCTCCCCCTTTTTGGTGTCAAATCCCGAGACGAGAACCCCACTTGTTATGAAACCAGTAACTGGTTTCACTTACCAGCAAAGATAGATACGTCAGTTGAAGTCCAATGGTACTATTTTCAAAAGTTTTATTAATAAAGGGGCACAAAAATTAAGGTTAATACAAACATTCAGATAACATGCGTCAATACTCAATCTAAAACGCAGGTACATTAATAATCACTCAGAAATAAGCTCTTTCGTTGTCTAGGGTATAATACTGAGTCCAATTGGAAATATAAAGAGTCACTCTGAAGTCTGCAGGCTTTTCCCTTTTTGGTTTCACGTGTTGGAGAGAGAGAAGAGAGATTGTTAGGAAAAGAGAACACTTGCCGTTGTCTTTATGAATCAAATCCTCAGCCTCAGAGGATTTGGCTTCCCTGGTGTTAAATAAAAGCGGTTTTCCGTTGGTTCTAGCCACAAACCCCGCATTCGGAATTTAACGCACGTGGCTTATTTCAAAATGGCTTCCCGTTCCCACGGGAAGCGTTATCGTGCTTCTTGGTGTCTCCTTGGTGCGTCTGAGGGTCGTCCTCTTTCAGACCCTTCTTTATACTGCCTCACGGGATCTCAGGTGTCAATCAGGTTGCAGGTGATGCAATCTCTCTCTCAACCAGCCCACTTTGCCCGAGGGCTTTACAATGTCCCTGCGAGTTGGCACGTCTGCAGTTCCCAGGTGTCTCCTGAGAACAATGCCACAGTCCCCAGCTTTTGTCCCAGTGGAATGCGGTATCCAGCACGTCGCTGTCTTTCCATTTCCTGTGTCCATTCAGCCTGTCTCTCTCTCTCTTGCTCTCTCTCTCTGGGGTCATTGACCCCCCTTTCACTAGGGCTCTTGCAATTCTCACAAAGGAGGGGGCTGGTATCATAACAGTAGCACACTCATAAAATTGGTTGCATTTTATTCTAAATCATATGATAAGCAAAATAATAAGGTTTACATCAAGTTATCACATAGTAGTTTCCCGCAAAATTCATCTCAACACTCTATTCAGCTGAATGCATTACTTTCTATATGCTTTTTGAGTTATGGATGTGTACATAACTAATCAGGGTGAGGTGGTACTGTATAAATATTGCATGTATCCTACTCAGAGCCATGGAATACTCAAATGCAAGGTGAATTCAGGAAGCTACCTCATAACATTTAGAGTGGAACAGTAAATATCTTTGTTTAGTTCTGTAAACGGTAATGGTCCATTGTGTAAAAAAGTTGGTTACTAAAAGTAACTTCTCGAACATTGGTAGCACACTCATAAAATTGGTTGCATACTACTCTAAATCATATGATAAGCAAAATAATAAGGTTTACATCAAGTTATCACATAGTAGTTTCCCGCAAAATTCATCTCAACACTCTATTCAGCTGAATGCATTACTTTGTAGTCATTGCATTTTGAGTTATGGATGTGTACATAACTACTCAGGGTGAGGTGGAACGGTATAAATATTGCATGTATCCTACTCAGAGCCATGGAATACTCAAATGCAAGGTGAATTCAGGAAGCTACCTCATAACATTTAGTGTGGAACAGTAAATATCTTTGTTTAGTTCTGTAAACGGTAATGTTCCATTGTGTAAAAAAGTTGGTTACTAAAAGTAACTTCTCGAACATTGGTAGCACATTCATAAAATTGGTTGCATACTACTCTAAATCATATCATAAGCTAAATAATAAGGTTTACATCGTTATCACATAGTAGTTTCCCTCAAAATTCATCTCAACACTCTATTCAGCTGAATGCATTACTTTCTATTCTATGCTTTTTGAGTTATGGATGTGTACATACCTACTCAGGGTGAGGTGGTACTGTATAAATATTGCATGTATCCTACTCAGAGCCATGGAATACTCAAATGCAAGGTGAATTCAGGAAGCTAGCTCATAACATTTAGAGTGGAACAGTAAATATCTTTGTTTAGTTCTGTAAACGGTAATGTTCCATTGTGTAAAAAAGTTGAAGTTACTAAAAGTAACTTCTCGAACATTGGTAGCACACTCATAAAATTGGTTGCATACTACTCTAAATCATATGATAAGCAAAATAATAAGGTTTACATCAAGTTATCACATAGTAGTTTCCCGCAAAATTCATCTAAACACTCTATTCAGCTGAATGCATTACTTTGTAGTCGATGCATTTTGAGTTATGGATGTGTACATAACTACTCAGCGTGAGGTGGAACGGTATAAATATTGCATGTATCCTACTCAGAGCTATGGAATACTCAAATGCAAGGTGAATTCAGGAAGCTACCTCATAACATTTAGAGAGGAACAGTAAATATCTTTGTTTAGTTCTGTAAACGGTAATGTTCCATTGTGTAAAAAAGTTGGTTACTAAAAGTAACTTCTCGAACATTGGTAGCACACTCATAAAATTGGTTGCATACTACTCTAAATCATATCATAAGCAAAATAATAAGGTTTACATCAAGTTATCACATAGTAGTTTCCCGCAAAATTCATCTCAACACTCTATTCAGCTGAATGCATTACTTTCTATTCTATGCTTTTTGAGTTATGGATGTGTACATAACTACTCAGGGTGAGGTGGTACTGTATAAATATTGCATGTATCCTACTCAGAGCCATGGAATACTCAAATGCAAGGTGAATTCAGGAAGCTACCTCATAACATTTAGAGTGGAACAGTAAATATCTTTGTTTAGTTCTGTAAACGGTAATGTTCCATTGTGTAAAAAAGTTGGTTAGTAAAAGTAACTTCTCGAACATTGGTAGCACACTCATAAAATTGGTTGCATACTACTCTAAATCATATGATAAGCAAAATAATAAGGTTTACATCAAGTTATCACATAGTAGTTTCCCGCAAAATTCATCTAAACACTCTATTCAGCTGAATGCATTACTTTGTAGTCGATGCATTTTGAGTTATGGATGTGTACATAACTACACTCGTGAGGTGGAACGGTATAAATATTGCATGTATCCTACTCAGAGCTATGGAATACTCAAATGCAAGGTGAATTCAGGAAGCTACCTCATAACATTTAGAGAGGAACAGTAAATATCTTTGTTTAGTTCTGTAAACGGTAATGTTCCATTGTGTAAAAAAGTTGGTTACTAAAAGTAACTTCTCGAACATTGGTAGCACACTCATAAAATTGGTTGCATACTACTCTAAATCATATCATAAGCAAAATAATAAGGTTTACATCAAGTTATCACATAGTAGTTTCCCGCAAAATTCATCTCAACACTCTATTCAGCTGAATGCATTACTTTCTATTCTATGCTTTTTGAGTTATGGATGTGTACATAACTACTCAGGGTGAGGTGGTACTGTATAAATATTGCATGTATCCTACTCAGAGCCATGGAATACTCAAATGCAAGGTGAATTCAGGAAGCTACCTCATAACATTTAGAGTGGAACAGTAAATATCTTTGTTTAGTTCTGTAAACGGTAATGTTCCATTGTGTAAAAAAGTTGGTTAGTAAAAGTAACTTCTCGAACATTGGTAGCACACTCATAAAATTGGTTGCATACTACTCTAAATCATATGATAAGCAAAATAATAAGGTTTACATCAAGTTATCACATAGTAGTTTCCCGCAAAATTCATCTCAACACTCTATTCAGCTGAATGCATTACTTTCTATTCTATGCATTTTGAGTTATGGATGTGTACATAACTACTCAGGGTGAGGTGGAACGGTATAAATATTGCATGTATCCTACTCAGAGCCATGGAATACTCAAATGCAAGGTGAATTCAGGAAGCTACCTCATAACATTTAGTGTGGAACAGTAAATATCTTTGTTTAGTTCTGTAAACGGTAATGTTCCATTGTGTAAAAAAGTTGGTTACTAAAAGTAACTTCTCGAACATTGGTAGCACACTCATAAAATTGGTTGCATACTACTCTAAATCATATCATAAGCTAAATAATAAGGTTTACATCGTTATCACATAGTAGTTTCCCTCAAAATTCATCTCAACACTCTATTCAGCTGAATGCATTACTTTCTATTCTATGCTTTTTGAGTTATGGATGTGTACATACCTACTCAGGGTGAGGTGGTGCTGTATAAATATTGCATGTATCCTACTCAGAGCCATGGAATACTCAAATGCAAGGTGAATTCAGGAAGCTTGCTCATAACATTTAGAGTGGAACAGTAAATATCTTTGTTTAGTTCTGTAAACGGTAATGTTCCATTGTGTAAAAAAGTTGAAGTTACTAAAAGTAACTTCTCGAACATTGGTAGCACACTCATAAAATTGGTTGCATACTACTCTAAATCATATGATAAGCAAAATAATAAGGTTTACATCAAGTTATCACATAGTAGTTTCCCGCAAAATTCATCTAAACACTCTATTCAGCTGAATGCATTACTTTGTAGTCGATGCATTTTGAGTTATGGATGTGTACATAACTACACAGCGTGAGGTGGAACGGTATAAATATTGCATGTATCCTACTCAGAGCTATGGAATACTCAAATGCAAGGTGAATTCAGGAAGCTACCTCATAACATTTAGAGAGGAACAGTAAATATCTTTGTTTAGTTCTGTAAACGGTAATGTTCCATTGTGTAAAAAAGTTGGTTACTAAAAGTAACTTCTCGAACATTGGTAGCACACTCATAAAATTGGTTGCATACTACTCTAAATCATATCATAAGCTAAATAATAAGGTTTACATCAAGTTATCACAGTAGTTTCCCGCAAAATGCATCTCAACACTCTATTCAGCTGAATGCATTACTTTCTAGTCGATGCATTTTGAGTTATGGATGTGTACATAACTACTCAGCGTGAGGTGGAACGGTATAAATATTGCATGTATCCTACGCAGAGCCACGGAATACTCAAATGCAAGGTGAATTCAGGAAGCTACCTCATAACATTTAGAGTGGAACAGTAAATATCTTTGTTTAGTTCTGTAAACGGTAATGTTCCATTGTGTAAAAAAGTTGGTTACTAAAAGTAACTTCTCGAACATTGGTAGCACACTCATAAAATTGGTTGCATACTACTCTAAATCATATGATAAGCAAAATAATAAGGTTTACATCAAGTTATCACATAGTAGTTTCCCGCAAAATTCATCTCAACACTCTATTCAGCTGAATGCATTACTTTCTATATGCTTTTTGAGTTATGGATGTGTACATAACTAATCAGGGTGAGGTGGTACTGTATAAATATTGCATGTATCCTACTCAGAGCCATGGAATACTCAAATGCAAGGTGAATTCAGGAAGCTACCTCATAACATTTAGAGTGGAATAGTAAATATCTTTGTTTAGTTCTGTAAACGGTAATGTTCCATTGTGTAAAAAAGTTGGTTAGTAAAAGTAACTTCTCGAACATTGGTAGCACACTCATAAAATTGGTTGCATACTACTCTAAATCATATGATAAGCAAAATAATAAGGTTTACATCAAGTTATCACATAGTAGTTTCCCGCAAAATTCATCTCAACACTCTATTCACCTGAATGCATTACTTTGTAGTCGATGCATTTTGAGTTATGGATGTGTACATAACTACTCAGCGTGAGGTGGAACGGTATAAATATTGCATGTATCCTACTCAGAGCTATGGAATACTCAAATGCAAGGTGAATTCAGGAAGCTACCTCATAACATTTAGAGAGGAACAGTAAATATCTTTGTTTAGTTCTGTAAACGGTAATGTTCCATTGTGTTAAAAAGTTGGTTACTAAAAGTAACTTCTCGAACATTGGTCGCACACTCATAAAATTGGTTGCATACTACTCTAAATCATATCATAAGCTAAATAATAAGGTTTACATCAAGTTATCACAGTAGTTTCCCGCAAAATTCATCTCAACACTCTATTCAGCTGAATGCATTACTTTCTAGTCGATGCATTTTGAGTTATGGATGTGTACATAACTACTCAGGGTGAGGTGGTACTGTATAAATATTGCATGTATCCTACTCAGAGCCATGGAATACTCAAATGCAAGGTGAATTCAGGAAGCTACCTCATAACATTTAGAGTGCAACAGTAAATATCTTTGTTTAGTTCTGTAAACGGTAATGTTCCATTGTGTAAAAAAGTTGGTTACTAAAAGTAACTTCTCGAACATTGGTAGCACACTCATAAAATTGGTTGCATACTACTCTAAATCATATGATAAGCAAAATAATAAGGTTTACATCAAGTTATCACATAGTAGTTTCCCGCAAAATTCAGCTCAACACTCTATTCAGCTGAATGCATTACTTTCTATTCTATGCTTTTTGAGTTATGGATGTGTACATAACTACTCAGGGTGAGGTGGTACTGTATAAATATTGCATGTATCCTACTCAGAGCCATGGAATACTCAAATGCAAGGTGAATTCAGGAAGCTACCTCATAACATTTAGAGTGGAACAGTAAATATCTTTGTTTAGTTCTGTAAACGGTAATGTTCCATTGTGTAAAAAAGTTGGTTAGTAAAAGTAACTTCTCGAACATTGGTAGCACACTCATAAAATTGGTTGCATACTACTCTAAATCATATGATAAGCAAAATAATAAGGTTTACATCAAGTTATCACATAGTAGTTTCCCGCAAAATTCATCTCAACACTCTATTCACCTGAATGCATTACTTTGTAGTCGATGCATTTTGAGTTATGGATGTGTACATAACTACTCAGCGTGAGGTGGAACGGTATAAATATTGCATGTATCCGACTCAGAGCTATGGAATACTCAAATGCAAGGTGAATTCAGGAAGCTACCTCATAACATTTAGAGAGGAACAGTAAATATCTTTGTTTAGTTCTGTAAACGGTAATGTTCCATTGTGTAAATAAGTTGGTTACTAAAAGTAACTTCTCGAACATTGGTAGCACACTCATAAAATTGATTGCATACTACTCTAAATCATATCATAAGCTAAATAATAAGGTTTACATCAAGTTATCACAGTAGTTTCCCGCAAAATTCATCTCAACACTCTATTCAGCTGAATGCATTACTTTCTAGTCGATGCATTTTGAGTTATGGATGTGTACATAACTACTCAGGGTGAGGTGGTACTGTATAAATATTGCATGTATCCTACTCAGAGCCATGGAATACTCAAATGCAAGGTGAATTCAGGAAGCTACCTCATAACATTTAGAGTGCAACAGTAAATATCTTTGTTTAGTTCTGTAAACGGTAATGTTCCATTGTGTAAAAAAGTTGGTTACTAAAAGTAACTTCTCGAACATTGGTAGCACACTCATAAAATTGGTTGCATACTACTCTAAATCATAAGATAAGCAACATAATAAGGTTTACATCAAGTTATCACATAGTAGTTTCCCGCAAAATTCAGCTCAACACTCTATTCAGCTGAATGCATTACTTTCTATTCTATGCTTTTTGAGTTATGAATGTGTACATAACTACTCAGGGTAAGGTGGTACTGTATAAATATTGCATGTATCCTACTCAGAGCCATGGAATACTCAAATGCAAGGTGAATTCAGGAAGCTACCTCATAACATTTAGAGTGGAACAGTAAATATCTTTGTTTAGTTCTGTAAACGGTAATGTTCCATTGTGTAAAAAAGTTGGTTACTAAAAGTAACTTCTCGAACATTGGTAGCACACTCATAAAATTGGTTGCATACTACTCTAAATCATATGATAAGCAAAATTATAAGGTTTACATCAAGTTATCACATAGTAGTTTCCCGCAAAATTCATCTCAACACTCTATTCAGCTGAATGCATTACTTTCTATTCTATGCTTTTTGAGTTATGGATGTGTACATAACTACTCAGGGTGAGGTGGTACTGTATAAATATTGCATGTATCCTACTCAGAGCCATGGAATACTCAAATGCAAGGTGAATTCAGGAAGCTACCTCATAACATTTAGAGTGCAACAGTAAATATCTTTGTTTAGTTCTGTAAACGGTAATGTTCCATTGTGTAAAAAAGTTGGTTACTAAAAGTAACTTCTCGATCATTGGTAGCACACTCATAAAATTGGTTGCATACTACTCTAAATCATATCATAAGCTAAATAATAAGGTTTACATCGTTATCACATAGTAGTTTCCCGCAAAATTCATCTCAACACTCTATTCAGCTGAATGCATTACTTTCTATTCTATGCTTTTTGAGTTATGGATGTGTACATACCTACTCAGGGTGAGGTGGTACTGTATAAATATTGCATGTATCCTACTCAGAGCCATGGAATACTCAAATGCAAGGTGAATTCAGGAAGCTAGCTCATAACATTTAGAGTGGAACAGTAAATATCTTTGTTTAGTTCTGTAAACGGTAATGTTCTATTGTGTAAAAAAGTTGAAGTTACTAAAAGTAACTTCTCGAACATTGGTAGCACACTCATAAAATTGGTTGCATTTTATTCTAAATCATATGATAAGCAAAATAATAAGGTTTACATCAAGTTATCACATAGTAGTTTCCCGCAAAATTCATCTCAACACTCTATTCAGCTGAATGCATTACTTTCTATAAGCTTTCTGAGTTATGGATGTGTACATAACTACTCAGGGTGAGGTGGTACTGTATAAATATTGCATGTATCCTACTCAGAGCCATGGAATACTCAAATGCAAGGTGAATTCAGGAAGCTACCTCATAACATTTAGAGTGGAACAGTAAATATCTTTGTTTAGTTCTGTAAACGGTAATGTTCCATTGTGTAAAAAAGTTGAAGTTACTAAAAGTAACTTCTCGAACATTGGTAGCACACTCATAAAATTGGTTGCATACTACTCTAAATCATATGATAAGCAAAATAATAAGGTTTACATCAAGTTATCACATTGTAGTTTCCCGCAAAATTCATCTCAACACTCTATTCAGCTGAATGCATTACTTTGTAGTCGATGCATTTTGAGTTATGGATGTGTACATAACTACTCAGCGTGAGGTGGAACGGTATAAATATTGCATGTATCCTACTCAGAGCTATGGAATACTCAAATGCAAGGTGAATTCAGGAAGCTACCTCATAACATTTAGAGAGGAACAGTAAATATCTTTGTTTAGTTCTGTAAACGGTAATGTTCCATTGTGTAAAAAAGTTGGTTACTAAAAGTAACTTCTCGAACATTGGTAGCACACTCATAAAATTGGTTGCATACTACTCTAAATCATATCATAAGCTAAATAATAAGGTTTACATCAAGTTATCACAGTAGTTTCCCGCAAAATTCATCTCAACACTCTATTCAGCTGATTGCATTACTTTCTAGTCGATGCATTTTGAGTTATGGATGTGTACATAACTACTCAGCGTGAGGTGGAGCGGTATAAATATTGCATGTATCCTACTCAGAGCCATGGAATACTCAAATGCAAGGTGAATTCAGGAAGCTACCTCATAACATTTAGAGTGGAACAGTAAATATCTTTGTTTAGTTCTGTAAACGGTAATGTTCCATTGTGTAAAAAAGTTGGTTACTAAAAGTAACTTCTCGAACATTGGTAGCACACTCATAAAATTGGTTGCATACTACTCTAAATCATATGATAAGCAAAATAATAAGGTTTACATCAAGTTATCACATAGTAGTTTCCCGCAAAATTCAGCTCAACACTCTATTCAGCTGAATGCATTACTTTCTATTCTATGCTTTTTGAGTTATGGATGTGTACATAACTACTCAGGGTGAGGTGGTACTGTATAAATATTGCATGTATCCTACTCAGAGCCATGGAATACTCAAATGCAAGGTGAATTCAGGAAGCTACCTCATAACATTTAGAGTGGAACAGTAAATATCTTTGTTTAGTTCTGTAAACGGTAATGTTCCATTGTGTAAAAAAGTTGGTTAGTAAAAGTAACTTCTCGAACATTGGTAGCACACTCATAAAATTGGTTGCATACTACTCTAAATCATATGATAAGCAAAATAATAAGGTTTACATCAAGTTATCACATAGTAGTTTCCCGCAAAATTCATCTCAACACTCTATTCACCTGAATGCATTACTTTGTAGTCGATGCATTTTGAGTTATGGATGTGTACATAACTACTCAGCGTGAGGTGGAACGGTATAAATATTGCATGTATCCGACTCAGAGCTATGGAATACTCAAATGCAAGGTGAATTCAGGAAGCTACCTCATAACATTTAGAGAGGAACAGTAAATATCTTTGTTTAGTTCTGTAAACGGTAATGTTCCATTGTGTAAATAAGTTGGTTACTAAAAGTAACTTCTCGAACATTGGTAGCACACTCATAAAATTGATTGCATACTACTCTAAATCATATCATAAGCTAAATAATAAGGTTTACATCAAGTTATCACAGTAGTTTCCCGCAAAATTCATCTCAACACTCTATTCAGCTGAATGCATTACTTTCTAGTCGATGCATTTTGAGTTATGGATGTGTACATAACTACTCAGGGTGAGGTGGTACTGTATAAATATTGCATGTATCCTACTCAGAGCCATGGAATACTCAAATGCAAGGTGAATTCAGGAAGCTACCTCATAACATTTAGAGTGCAACAGTAAATATCTTTGTTTAGTTCTGTAAACGGTAATGTTCCATTGTGTAAAAAAGTTGGTTACTAAAAGTAACTTCTCGAACATTGGTAGCACACTCATAAAATTGGTTGCATACTACTCTAAATCATAAGATAAGCAACATAATAAGGTTTACATCAAGTTATCACATAGTAGTTTCCCGCAAAATTCAGCTCAACACTCTATTCAGCTGAATGCATTACTTTCTATTCTATGCTTTTTGAGTTATGAATGTGTACATAACTACTCAGGGTAAGGTGGTACTGTATAAATATTGCATGTATCCTACTCAGAGCCATGGAATACTCAAATGCAAGGTGAATTCAGGAAGCTACCTCATAACATTTAGAGTGGAACAGTAAATATCTTTGTTTAGTTCTGTAAACGGTAATGTTCCATTGTGTAAAAAAGTTGGTTACTAAAAGTAACTTCTCGAACATTGGTAGCACACTCATAAAATTGGTTGCATACTACTCTAAATCATATGATAAGCAAAATTATAAGGTTTACATCAAGTTATCACATAGTAGTTTCCCGCAAAATTCATCTCAACACTCTATTCAGCTGAATGCATTACTTTCTATTCTATGCTTTTTGAGTTATGGATGTGTACATAACTACTCAGGGTGAGGTGGTACTGTATAAATATTGCATGTATCCTACTCAGAGCCATGGAATACTCAAATGCAAGGTGAATTCAGGAAGCTACCTCATAACATTTAGAGTGCAACAGTAAATATCTTTGTTTAGTTCTGTAAACGGTAATGTTCCATTGTGTAAAAAAGTTGGTTACTAAAAGTAACTTCTCGATCATTGGTAGCACACTCATAAAATTGGTTGCATACTACTCTAAATCATATCATAAGCTAAATAATAAGGTTTACATCGTTATCACATAGTAGTTTCCCGCAAAATTCATCTCAACACTCTATTCAGCTGAATGCATTACTTTCTATTCTATGCTTTTTGAGTTATGGATGTGTACATACCTACTCAGGGTGAGGTGGTACTGTATAAATATTGCATGTATCCTACTCAGAGCCATGGAATACTCAAATGCAAGGTGAATTCAGGAAGCTAGCTCATAACATTTAGAGTGGAACAGTAAATATCTTTGTTTAGTTCTGTAAACGGTAATGTTCTATTGTGTAAAAAAGTTGAAGTTACTAAAAGTAACTTCTCGAACATTGGTAGCACACTCATAAAATTGGTTGCATTTTATTCTAAATCATATGATAAGCAAAATAATAAGGTTTACATCAAGTTATCACATAGTAGTTTCCCGCAAAATTCAACTCAACACTCTATTCAGCTGAATGCATTACTTTCTATAAGCTTTCTGAGTTATGGATGTGTACATAACTACTCAGGGTGAGGTGGTACTGTATAAATATTGCATGTATCCTACTCAGAGCCATGGAATACTCAAATGCAAGGTGAATTCAGGAAGCTACCTCATAACATTTAGAGTGGAACAGTAAATATCTTTGTTTAGTTCTGTAAACGGTAATGTTCCATTGTGTAAAAAAGTTGAAGTTACTAAAAGTAACTTCTCGAACATTGGTAGCACACTCATAAAATTGGTTGCATACTACTCTAAATCATATGATAAGCAAAATAATAAGGTTTACATCAAGTTATCACATTGTAGTTTCCCGCAAAATTCATCTCAACACTCTATTCAGCTGAATGCATTACTTTGTAGTCGATGCATTTTGAGTTATGGATGTGTACATAACTACTCAGCGTGAGGTGGAACGGTATAAATATTGCATGTATCCTACTCAGAGCTATGGAATACTCAAATGCAAGGTGAATTCAGGAAGCTACCTCATAACATTTAGAGAGGAACAGTAAATATCTTTGTTTAGTTCTGTAAACGGTAATGTTCCATTGTGTAAAAAAGTTGGTTACTAAAAGTAACTTCTCGAACATTGGTAGCACACTCATAAAATTGGTTGCATACTACTCTAAATCATATCATAAGCTAAATAATAAGGTTTACATCAAGTTATCACAGTAGTTTCCCGCAAAATTCATCTCAACACTCTATTCAGCTGATTGCATTACTTTCTAGTCGATGCATTTTGAGTTATGGATGTGTACATAACTACTCAGCGTGAGGTGGAGCGGTATAAATATTGCATGTATCCTACTCAGAGCCATGGAATACTCAAATGCAAGGTGAATTCAGGAAGCTACCTCATAACATTTAGAGTGGAACAGTAAATATCTTTGTTTAGTTCTGTAAACGGTAATGTTCCATTGTGTAAAAAAGTTGAAGTTACTAAAAGTAACTTCTCGAACATTGGTTGCACACTCATAAAATTGGTTGCATTTTATTCTAAATCATATGATAAGCAAAATAATAAGGTTTACATCAAGTTATCACATAGTAGTTTCCCGCAAAATTCATCTCAACACTCTATTCAGCTGAATGCACTACTTTCTATTCTATGCTTTTTGAGTTATGAATGTGTACATAACTACTCAGGGTAAGGTGGTACTGTATAAATATTGCATGTATCCTACTCAGAGCCATGGAATACTCAAATGCAAGGTGAATTCAGGAAGCTACCTCATAACATTTAGAGTGGAACAGTAAATATCTTTGTTTAGTTCTGTAAACGGTAATGTTCCATTGTGTAAAAAAGTTGGTTACTAAAAGTAACTTCTCGAACATTGGTAGCACACTCATAAAATTGGTTGCATACTACTCTAAATCATATGATAAGCAAAATAATAAGGTTTACATCAAGTTATCACATAGTAGTTTCCCGCAAAATTCAGCTCAACACTCTATTCAGCTGAATGCATTACTTTCTATTCTATGCTTTTTGAGTTATGGATGTGTACATAACTACTCAGGGTGAGGTGGTACTGTATAAATATTGCATGTATCCTACTCAGAGCCATGGAATACTCAAATGCAAGGTGAATTCAGGAAGCTACCTCATAACATTTAGAGTGGAACAGTAAATATCTTTGTTTAGTTCTGTAAACGGTAATGTTCCATTGTGTAAAAAAGTTGGTTAGTAAAAGTAACTTCTCGAACATTGGTAGCACACTCATAAAATTGGTTGCATACTACTCTAAATCATATGATAAGCAAAATAATAAGGTTTACATCAAGTTATCACATAGTAGTTTCCCGCAAAATTCATCTCAACACTCTATTCACCTGAATGCATTACTTTGTAGTCGATGCATTTTGAGTTATGGATGTGTACATAACTACTCAGCGTGAGGTGGAACGGTATAAATATTGCATGTATCCGACTCAGAGCTATGGAATACTCAAATGCAAGGTGAATTCAGGAAGCTACCTCATAACATTTAGAGAGGAACAGTAAATATCTTTGTTTAGTTCTGTAAACGGTAATGTTCCATTGTGTAAATAAGTTGGTTACTAAAAGTAACTTCTCGAACATTGGTAGCACACTCATAAAATTGATTGCATACTACTCTAAATCATATCATAAGCTAAATAATAAGGTTTACATCAAGTTATCACAGTAGTTTCCCGCAAAATTCATCTCAACACTCTATTCAGCTGAATGCATTACTTTCTAGTCGATGCATTTTGAGTTATGGATGTGTACATAACTACTCAGGGTGAGGTGGTACTGTATAAATATTGCATGTATCCTACTCAGAGCCATGGAATACTCAAATGCAAGGTGAATTCAGGAAGCTACCTCATAACATTTAGAGTGCAACAGTAAATATCTTTGTTTAGTTCTGTAAACGGTAATGTTCCATTGTGTAAAAAAGTTGGTTACTAAAAGTAACTTCTCGAACATTGGTAGCACACTCATAAAATTGGTTGCATACTACTCTAAATCATAAGATAAGCAACATAATAAGGTTTACATCAAGTTATCACATAGTAGTTTCCCGCAAAATTCAGCTCAACACTCTATTCAGCTGAATGCATTACTTTCTATTCTATGCTTTTTGAGTTATGAATGTGTACATAACTACTCAGGGTAAGGTGGTACTGTATAAATATTGCATGTATCCTACTCAGAGCCATGGAATACTCAAATGCAAGGTGAATTCAGGAAGCTACCTCATAACATTTAGAGTGGAACAGTAAATATCTTTGTTTAGTTCTGTAAACGGTAATGTTCCATTGTGTAAAAAAGTTGGTTACTAAAAGTAACTTCTCGAACATTGGTAGCACACTCATAAAATTGGTTGCATACTACTCTAAATCATATGATAAGCAAAATTATAAGGTTTACATCAAGTTATCACATAGTAGTTTCCCGCAAAATTCATCTCAACACTCTATTCAGCTGAATGCATTACTTTCTATTCTATGCTTTTTGAGTTATGGATGTGTACATAACTACTCAGGGTGAGGTGGTACTGTATAAATATTGCATGTATCCTACTCAGAGCCATGGAATACTCAAATGCAAGGTGAATTCAGGAAGCTACCTCATAACATTTAGAGTGCAACAGTAAATATCTTTGTTTAGTTCTGTAAACGGTAATGTTCCATTGTGTAAAAAAGTTGGTTACTAAAAGTAACTTCTCGATCATTGGTAGCACACTCATAAAATTGGTTGCATACTACTCTAAATCATATCATAAGCTAAATAATAAGGTTTACATCGTTATCACATAGTAGTTTCCCGCAAAATTCATCTCAACACTCTATTCAGCTGAATGCATTACTTTCTATTCTATGCTTTTTGAGTTATGGATGTGTACATACCTACTCAGGGTGAGGTGGTACTGTATAAATATTGCATGTATCCTACTCAGAGCCATGGAATACTCAAATGCAAGGTGAATTCAGGAAGCTAGCTCATAACATTTAGAGTGGAACAGTAAATATCTTTGTTTAGTTCTGTAAACGGTAATGTTCTATTGTGTAAAAAAGTTGAAGTTACTAAAAGTAACTTCTCGAACATTGGTAGCACACTCATAAAATTGGTTGCATTTTATTCTAAATCATATGATAAGCAAAATAATAAGGTTTACATCAAGTTATCACATAGTAGTTTCCCGCAAAATTCAACTCAACACTCTATTCAGCTGAATGCATTACTTTCTATAAGCTTTCTGAGTTATGGATGTGTACATAACTACTCAGGGTGAGGTGGTACTGTATAAATATTGCATGTATCCTACTCAGAGCCATGGAATACTCAAATGCAAGGTGAATTCATGAAGCTACCTCATAACATTTAGAGTGGAACAGTAAATATCTTTGTTTAGTTCTGTAAACGGTAATGTTCCATTGTGTAAAAAAGTTGAAGTTACTAAAAGTAACTTCTCGAACATTGGTAGCACACTCATAAAATTGGTTGCATACTACTCTAAATCATATGATAAGCAAAATAATAAGGTTTACATCAAGTTATCACATTGTAGTTTCCCGCAAAATTCATCTCAACACTCTATTCAGCTGAATGCATTACTTTGTAGTCGATGCATTTTGAGTTATGGATGTGTACATAACTACTCAGCGTGAGGTGGAACGGTATAAATATTGCATGTATCCTACTCAGAGCTATGGAATACTCAAATGCAAGGTGAATTCAGGAAGCTACCTCATAACATTTAGAGAGGAACAGTAAATATCTTTGTTTAGTTCTGTAAACGGTAATGTTCCATTGTGTAAAAAAGTTGGTTACTAAAAGTAACTTCTCGAACATTGGTAGCACACTCATAAAATTGGTTGCATACTACTCTAAATCATATCATAAGCTAAATAATAAGGTTTACATCAAGTTATCACAGTAGTTTCCCGCAAAATTCATCTCAACACTCTATTCAGCTGATTGCATTACTTTCTAGTCGATGCATTTTGAGTTATGGATGTGTACATAACTACTCAGCGTGAGGTGGAGCGGTATAAATATTGCATGTATCCTACTCAGAGCCATGGAATACTCAAATGCAAGGTGAATTCAGGAAGCTACCTCATAACATTTAGAGTGGAACAGTAAATATCTTTGTTTAGTTCTGTAAACGGTAATGTTCCATTGTGTAAAAAAGTTGAAGTTACTAAAAGTAACTTCTCGAACATTGGTTGCACACTCATAAAATTGGTTGCATTTTATTCTAAATCATATGATAAGCAAAATAATAAGGTTTACATCAAGTTATCACATAGTAGTTTCCCGCAAAATTCATCTCAACACTCTATTCAGCTGAATGCACTACTTTCTATTCTATGCTTTTTGAGTTATGAATGTGTACATAACTACTCAGGGTAAGGTGGTACTGTATAAATATTGCATGTATCCTACTCAGAGCCATGGAATACTCAAATGCAAGGTGAATTCAGGAAGCTACCTCATAACATTTAGAGTGGAACAGTAAATATCTTTGTTTAGTTCTGTAAACGGTAATGTTCCATTGTGTAAAAAAGTTGGTTACTAAAAGTAACTTCTCGAACATTGGTAGCACACTCATAAAATTGGTTGCATACTACTCTAAATCATATGATAAGCAAAATAATAAGGTTTACATCAAGTTATCACATAGTAGTTTCCCGCAAAATTCATCTCAACACTCTATTCAGCTGAATGCATTACTTTGTAGTCGATGCATTTTGAGTTATGGATGTGTACATAACAACTCAGCGTGAGGTGGAACGGTATAAATATTGCATGTATCCTACTCAGAGCTATGGAATACTCAAATGCAAGGTGAATTCAGGAAGCTACCTCATAACATTTAGAGAGGAACAGTAAATATCTTTGTTTAGTTCTGTAAACGGTAATGTTCCATTGTGTAAAAAAGTTGGTTACTAAAAGTAACTTCTCGAACATTGGTAGCACACTCATAAAATTGGTTGCATACTACTCTAAATCATATCATAAGCTAAATAATAAGGTTTACATCAAGTTATCACAGTAGTTTCCCGCAAAATTCATCTCAACACTCTATTCAGCTGAATGCATTACTTTCTAGTCGATGCATTTTGAGTTATGGATGTGTACATAACTACTCAGCGTGAGGTGGAACGGTATAAATATTGCATGTATCCTACTCAGAGCCATGGAATACTCAAATGCAAGGTGAATTCAGGAAGCTACCTCATAACATTTAGAGAGGAACAGTAAATATCTTTGTTTAGTTCTGTAAACGGTAATGTTCCATTGTGTAAAAAAGTTGGTTACTAAAAGTAACTTCTCGAACATTGGTAGCACACTCATAAAATTGGTTGCATACTACTCTAAATCATATGATAAGCAAAATAATAAGGTTTACATCAAGTTATCACATAGTAGTTTCCCGCAAAATTCAGCTCAACACTCTATTCAGCTGAATGCATTACTTTCTATTCTATGCTTTTTGAGTTATGAATGTGTACATAACTACTCAGGGTAAGGTGGTACTGTATAAATATTGCATGTATCCTACTCAGAGCCATGGAATACTCAAATGCAAGGTGAATTCAGGAAGCTACCTCATAACATTTAGAGTGGAACAGTAAATATCTTTGTTTAGTTCTGTAAACGGTAATGTTCCATTGTGTAAAAAAGTTGGTTACTAAAAGTAACTTCTCGAACATTGGTAGCACACTCATAAAATTGGTTGCATACTACTCTAAATCATATGATAAGCAAAATTATAAGGTTTACCTTGTTATGAAACCAGTAACTAGTTTCACTTACCAGCAAAGATAGATATGTCAGTTGAAGTCCAATGGTACTATTTTCAAAAGTCTTATTAATAAAGGGGCACAAAATTAAGGTTAATACAAACATTCAGATAACATGCGTCAATACTCAATCTAAAACGCAGGTACATTAATAATCACTCAGAAATAATCTCTTTCGTTGTCTAGGGTATAATACTGAGTCCAATTGGAAATATAAAGAGTCACTCTGAAGTCTGAAGGCTTTTCCCTTTTTGGTTTCACGTGTTGGAGAGAGAGAAGAGAGATTGTTAGGAAAAGAGAACACTTGCCGTTGTCTTTATGAATCAAATCCTCAGCCTCAGAGGATTTGGCTTCCCTGGTGTTAAATAAAAGCGGTTTTCCGTTGGTTCTAGCCACAAACCCCGCATTCGGAATTTAACGCACGTGGCTTATTTCAAAATGGCTTCCCGTTCCCACGGGAAGCGTTATCGTGCTTCTTGGTGTCTCCTTGGTGCGTCTGAGGGTCGTCCTCTTTCAGACCCTTCTTTATACTGCCTCACTGGATCTCAGGTGTCAATCAGGTTGCAGGTGATGCAATCTCTCTCTCAACCAGCCCACTTTGCCCGAGGGCTTTACAATGTCCCTGTGAGTTGGCACGTCTGCAGTTCCCAGGTGTCTCCTGAGAACAATGCCACAGTCACCAGCTTTTGTCCCAGTGGAATGCGGTATCCAGCACGTCGCTGTCTTTCCATTTCCTGTGTCCATTCAGCCTGTCTCTCTCTCTCTCTTGCTCTCTCTCTCTCGGGTCATTGACCCCCCTTTCACTAGGGCTCTTGCAATTCTCACAAAGGAGGGGGCTGGTATCATAACACCTCCCCTCTTAAAGGTTTTTTTACCAGCGGTTAAAAACACAGAGTGGTACAGAGTCTTACAGAAATTTTGAATCTAACACAATACAGAAGCTTTTCTTTTCACTACAGAGTAATACAGTTATACATTCAAGTCAGCATCTAAACAGGTAACAAGTACAGTGCCCCTTTCCTTTAATACCTTAACCTCACGTGCCATGCTAACGCCTAGCAGCATCAGACTTCAGCTCAATAACCAGCTTATTTATTTGCTTTCTTCAGCAACATAACTAAGGAGGTGTGATCTTAGCTTAGGTGCATCTACAAAAGTTTATGCGAATACTAATCGTTTCGGTCGGTTTACTTCGCCGGCAGGTCTCCAAAGGTCTGTCTTTATTATTCACAGGCTTTGGCGCAACCCGTAAAAACCTGCTTTGCTGTTTAAAAAAAATGGCATCCCCATTAACCGTCACCTCTTTTCTGGCGAGTCCCCCCGTTGGGACTTTGAGTAATTTGGCGTGGTGAACTCCCGCCCGCCTCGTTCATCGGGGCTATTTTTTCAACACCATGCCACAAACTGTCAAGACCCTTCAGGCTATTTGTTTTTAATTCCAACTCCTCTTTCAGGTAGCATTTCGAATGCAACCTCTTCACACCCCACCCTGGCGTAACAATAGAGTGGGGGGCCCCGCTATTTCCCGACTCACTCTGTGAGCGATCTGCCAGGTTTAAAATTTCTTCCTTCGACTTGGGAACTACAGACTTTCCGTTTCCTTCAATAACAATCCTCATTCCCCCCTTAAATTCGGCATTAACCTTGGCCCCACTCTCGAATACAAACACCGTGGAACTCACACTTCCCACGGTTACCAAGGTTAACCCTTTTCCTACTGAACCAACCCTATCTGATCCACAAAGACGGCCGCCCCGTCCCCCTGAATCAAACACCTCAGACTTCCTCTGAGCTCTGTTACCAGGTTCAGCACCACGTGCGCCCCCATCTTGGACACACTCAAACGGGACATTGGCCCCTTCCAGGCTTTCAATACCCGTACCTTTTTCAAATTCTAACGTCCCCCGATCCTTCCAGTTACTTTCTAGGCAGCCCCCCGTTGGGGAAGGCGCAACCCTGCGAGCTGAAACAACCTCCTCGGCCATTTCAGCTGACTTCTCCACAGCAAGGATACCCTTCCTCTCTAAGACTGCCCTCATTTCACTCTCGGGACCATCGAGAACACCTTTAGAACTCTGAACTTCTTCAAACAATTCTGCCAAACCAGACAGATTAACCATGTCCAACTCTGGACATTTTAACAACTTTATCCGTTTCTCAACTTTAGTTCCTACCTCTAGGACCTTTCTCTTCACTAAGGGCAGGGCTATTTCCTCTCCCTTACCCCCTTTTACTTTACTGCTTTCTGTTTTACCACCCTCGGAACCCTCATGGTACAGGGTCGGTAAAAACATCTTGGCCAGATCACCGCTGGCTTCATTTAAACTGTCCTCTTTCTCAGCCGCTTTTTCCGACAGGCTGCGAGTGACCGCGCATGCGCGATAGCTTTGGGACTCTAGGGGCGGAGCCACCGCACTCGCCAGTCTGCGGGTCGGCATCACAGCTGCCACCGTTTCAAAAAACAAGAAATAACTATCAACATCCGTCTCTTCGAACGGAGGTACTACTCTCAGCTCCCGACTAACATTAAACCGCTCTCTCCTTAGCTCCTCCCTCTCTCTTTCTCTCCCCGCTGCCGCTCTCTCGGCTGCTGCTAACTCTCTGATCCGAATTTCATGCTGTCTTTGCCTCTCAGCTTGATCCTGCTCGTTTTCCACCTCTAACCCCTTCGCCAAATTTAACAAGTCTGATTTGGTGCTCATAAATTCACACACGTCCATCTTTGCTGGTTTTTCTGTCTGGCTACCTGCGTACCAGATCCAAATTATTTTTTTTTTGACTTACAATCCCAATTGACTGACCTCCCCCTTTTTGGTGTCAAATCCCGAGACGAGAACCCCACTTGTTACGAAAACCCCGTAACCAGGTAACTTACCAGCAAAGATAGATGGATCAGCTGAGTCGGATGCTACTATTTTCAAACGTTTTATTCAATAAGGGCACAAACGTATGGTTAATACAAAACATTCAAATCGTCAAAACTCAATCTAAACACCGGTGTAACCATAATCAATCAGAAATAAGCTCTTTCGTTGTCTAGGGTATATAATACTGAGTCCAATTGAAAATATAAAGAGTCACTCTGAAGTCTGCAGGCTTTTCTCTTTTGGTTTCACGTGTTGGAGAGAGAGAGAGATAAAACGGAAAAACTTGCCCAAAACATCCGTGGAATCAGGGGAGCGATCTTCCCCGTTGTTAGTTAAAAAGCGATCTTCCGTTTGTTCTAGCCACAAACCCCGCATTCGGAATTTAACGCACGTGGCTTATTTCAAAATGGCTTCCCGTTCCCACGGGAAGCGTTATCGTGCTTCTTGGTGTCTCCTTGGTGCGTCTGAGGGTCGTCCTCTTTCAGACCCTTCTTTATACTGCCTCACTGGATCTCAGGTGTCAATCAGGTTGCAGGTGATGCAATCTCTCTCTCAACCAGCCCACTTTGCCCGAGGGCTTTACAATGTCCCTGTGAGTTGGCACGTCTGCAGTTCCCAGGTGTCTCCTGAGAACAATGCCACAGTCACCAGCTTTTGTCCCAGTGGAATGCGGTATCCAGCATGTCGCTGTCTTTCCATTTCCTGTGTCCATTCAGCCTGTCTCTCTCTCTCTCTTGCTCTCTCTCTCTCGGGTCATTGACCCCCCTTTCACTAGGGCTCTTGCAATTCTCACAAAGGAGGGGGCTGGTATCATAACAACATCAAGTTATCACATAGTAGTTTCCCGCAAAATTCATCTCAACACTCTATTCAGCTGAATGCATTACTTTCTATTCTATGCTTTTTGAGTTATGGATGTGTACATAACTACTCAGGGTGAGGTGGTACTGTATAAATATTGCATGTATCCTACTCAGAGCCATGGAATACTCAAATGCAAGGTGAATTCAGGAAGCTACCTCATAACATTTAGAGTGCAACAGTAAATATCTTTGTTTAGTTCTGTAAACGGTAATGTTCCATTGTGTAAAAAAGTTGGTTAGTAAAAGTAACTTCTCGAACATTGGTAGCACACTCATAAAATTGGTTGCATACTACTCTAAATCATATCATAAGCTAAATAATAAGGTTTACATCAAGTTATCACATAGTAGTTTCCCGCAAAATTCATCTCAACACTCTATTCAGCTGAATGCATTACTTTCTATTCTATGCATTTTGAGTTATGGATGTGTACATAACTACTCAGGGTGAGGTGGTACTGTATAAATATTGCATGTATCCTACTCAGAGCCATGAAATACTCAAATGCAAGGTGAATTCAGGAAGCTACCTCATAACATTTAGAGTGGAACAGTAAATATCTTTGTTTAGTTCTGTAAACGGTAATGTTCCATTGTGTAAAAAAGTTGGTTACTAAAAGTAACTTCTCGAACATTGGTAGCACACTCATAAAATTGGTTGCATACTACTCTAAATCATATGATAAGCAAAATAATAAGGTTTACATCAAGTTATCACATAGTAGTTTCCCGCAAAATTCATCTCAACACTCTATTCAGCTGAATGCATTACTTTCTATTCTATGCATTTTGAGTTATGGATGTGTACATAACTACTCAGGGTGAGGTGGAACGGTATAAATATTGCATGTATCCTACTCAGAGCCATGGAATACTCAAATGCAAGGTGAATTCAGGAAGCTACCTCATAACATTTAGAGTGGAACAGTAAATATCTTTGTTTAGTTCTGTAAACGGTAATGTTCCATTGTGTAAAGAAGTTGGTTACTAAAAGTAACTTCTCGAACATTGGTAGCAGACTCATAAAATTGGTTGCATACTACTCTAAATCATATCATAAGCTAAATAATAAGGATTACATCGTTATCACATAGTAGTTTCCCGCAAAATTCATCTCAACACTCTATTCAGCTGAATGCATTACTTTCTATTCTATGCTTTTTGAGTTATGGATGTGTACATAACTACTCAGGGTGAGGTGGTACTGTATAAATATTGCATGTATCCTACTCAGAGCCATGGAATACTCAAATGCAAGGTGAATTCAGGAAGCTACCTCATAACATTTAGAGTGCAACAGTAAATATCTTTGTTTAGTTCTGTAAACGGTAATGTTCCATTGTGTAAAAAAGTTGGTTACTAAAAGTAACTTCTCGAACATTGGTAGCACACTCATAAAATTGGTTGCATACTACTCTAAATCATATGATAAGCAAAATAATAAGGTTTACATCAAGTTATCACATAGTAGTTTCCCGCAAAATTCATCTCAACACTCTATTCAGCTGAATGCATTACTTTCTATTCTATGCAGTTTGAGTTATGGATGTGTACATAACTACTCAGGGTGAGGTGGAACGGTATAAATATTGCATGTATCTTACTCAGAGTCATGGAATACTCAAATGCAAGGTGAATTCCGGAAGCTACCTCATAACATTTAGAGTGGAACAGTAAATATCTTTGTTTAGTTCTGTAAACGGTAATGTTCCATTGTGTAAAAAAGTTGGTTACTAAAAGTAACTTCTCGAACATTGGTAGCACACTCATAAAATTGGTTGCATTCTATTCTAAATCATATGATAAGCAAAATAATAAGGTTTACATCAAGTTATCACATAGTAGTTTCCCGCAAAATTCATCTCAACACTCTATTCAGTTGAATGCATTACTTTCTATTCTATGCAGTTTGAGTTATGAATGTGTACATAACTACTCAGGGTGAGGTGGAACTGTATAACTATTGCATGTATCCTACGCAGAGCCATGGAATACTCAAATGCAAGGTGAATTCAGGAAGCTACCTCATAACATTTAGAGAGGAACAGTAAATATCTTTGTTTAGTTCTGTAAACGGTAATGTTCCATTGTGTAAAAAAGTTGGTTACTAAAAGTAACTTCTCGAACATTGGTAGCACACTCATAAAATTGGTTGCATACTACTCTAAATCAAATGATAAGCAAAATAATAAGGTTTACATCAAGTTATCACATAGTAGTTTCCCGCAAAATTCATCTCAACACTCTATTCAGCTGAATGCATTACTTTCTATTCTATGCATTTTGAGTTATGGATGTGTACATAACTACTCAGGGTGAGGTGGAACGGTATAAATATTGCATGTATCCTACTCAGAGCCATGGAATACTCAAATGCAAGGTGAATTCAGGAAGCTACCTCATAACATTTAGAGTGGAACAGTAAATATCTTTGTTTAGTTCTGTAAACGGTAATGTTCCATTGTGTAAAGAAGTTGGTTACTAAAAGTAACTTCTCGAACATTGGTAGCACACTCATAAAATTGGTTGCATACTACTCTAAATCATATGATAAGCAAAATAATAAGGTTTACATCAAGTTATCACATAGTAGTTTCCCGCAAAATTCATCTCAACACTCTATTCAGCTGAATGCATTACTTTCTATTCTATGCAGTTTGAGTTATGTATGTGTACATAACTACTCAGGGTGAGGTGGAACAGTATAACTATTGCATGTATCCTACGCAGAGCCATGGAATACTCAAATGCAAGGTGAATTCAGGAAGCTACCTCATAACATTTAGAGAGGAACAGTAAATATCTTTGTTTAGTTCTGTAAACGGTAATGTTCCATTGTGTAAAAAAGTTGGTTACTAAAAGTAACTTCTCGAACATTGGTAGCACACTCATAAAATTGGTTGCATACTACACTAAATCATATCATAAGCTAAATAATAAGGTTTACATCAAGTTATCACATAGTAGTTTCCCGCAAAATTCATCTCAACACTCTATTCAGCTGAATGCATTACTTTCTATTCTATGCATTTTGAGTTATGGATGTGTACATAACTACTCAGGGTGAGGTGGTACTGTATAAATATTGCATGTATCCTACTCAGAGCCATGGAATACTCAAATGCAAGGTGAATTCAGGAAGCTACCTCATAACATTTAGTGTGGAACAGTAAATATCTTTGTTTAGTTCTGTAAACGGTAATGTTCCATTGTGTAAAAAAGTTGGTTACTAAAAGTAACTTCTCGAACATTGGTAGCACACTCATAAAATTGGTTGCATACTACTCTAAATCATATCATAAGCTAAATAATAAGGATTACATCGTTATCACATAGTAGTTTCCCGCAAAATTCATCTCAACACTCTATTCAGCTGAATGCATTACTTTCTATTCTATGCTTTTTGAGTTATGGATGTGTACATAACTACTCAGGGTGAGGTGGTACTGTATAAATATTGCATGTATCCTACTCAGAGCCATGGAATACTCAAATGCAAGGTGAATTCAGGAAGCTACCTCATAACATTTAGAGTGCAACAGTAAATATCTTTGTTTAGTTCTGTAAACGGTAATGTTCCATTGTGTAAAGAAGTTGGTTACTAAAAGTAACTTCTCGAACATTGGTAGCACACTCATAAAATTGGTTGCATACTACTCTAAATCATATGATAAGCAAAATAATAAGGTTTACATCAAGTTATCACATAGTAGTTTCCCGCAAAATTCATCTCAACACTCTATTCAGCTGAATGCATTACTTTCTATTCTATGCAGTTTGAGTTATGGATGTGTACATAACTACTCAGGGTGAGGTGGAACGGTATAAATATTGCATGTATCTTACTCAGAGTCATGGAATACTCAAATGCAAGGTGAATTCCGGAAGCTACCTCATAACATTTAGAGTGGAACAGTAAATATCTTTGTTTAGTTCTGTAAACGGTAATGTTCCATTGTGTAAAAAAGTTGGTTACTAAAAGTAACTTCTCGAACATTGGTAGCACACTCATAAAATTGGTTGCATTCTATTGTAAATCATATGATAAGCAAAATAATAAGGTTTACATCAAGTTATCACATAGTAGTTTCCCGCAAAATTCATCTCAATACTCTATTCAGCTGAATGCATTACTTTCTATTCTATGCAGTTTGAGTTATGTATGTGTACATAACTACTCAGGGTGAGGTGGAACTGTATAACCATTGCATGTATCCTACGCAGAGCCATGGAATACTCAAATGCAAGGTGAATTCAGGAAGCTACCTCATAACATTTAGAGAGGAACAGTAAATATCTTTGTTTAGTTCTGTAAACGGTAATGTTCCATTGTGTAAAAAAGTTGGTTACTAAAAGTAACTTCTCGAACATTGGTAGCACACTCATAAAATTGGTTGCATACTACACTAAATCATATCATAAGCTAAATAATAAGGTTTACATCAAGTTATCACATAGTAGTTTCCCGCAAAATTCATCTCAACACTCTATTCAGCTGAATGCATTACTTTCTATTCTATGCATTTTGAGTTATGGATGTGTACATAACTACTCAGGGTGAGGTGGAACGGTATAAATATTGCATGTATCCTACTCAGAGCCATGGAATACTCAAATGCAAGGTGAATTCAGGAAGCTACCTCATAACATTTAGTGTGGAACAGTAAATATCTTTGTTTAGTTCTGTAAACGGTAATGTTCCATTGTGTAAAAAAGTTGGTTACTAAAAGTAACTTCTCGAACATTGGTAGCACACTCATAAAATTGGTTGCATACTACTCTAAATCATATCATAAGCTAAATAATAAGGATTACATCGTTATCACATAGTAGTTTCCCGCAAAATTCATCTCAACACTCTATTCAGCTGAATGCATTACTTTCTATTCTATGCTTTTTGAGTTATGGATGTGTACATAACTACTCAGGGTGAGGTGGTACTGTATAAATATTGCATGTATCCTACTCAGAGCCATGGAATACTCAAATGCAAGGTGAATTCAGGAAGCTACCTCATAACATTTAGAGTGCAACAGTAAATATCTTTGTTTAGTTCTGTAAACGGTAATGTTCCATTGTGTAAAGAAGTTGGTTACTAAAAGTAACTTCTCGAACATTGGTAGCACACTCATAAAATTGGTTGCATACTACTCTAAATCATATGATAAGCAAAATAATAAGGTTTACATCAAGTTATCACATAGTAGTTTCCCGCAAAATTCATCTCAACACACTATTCAGCTGAATGCATTACTTTCTATTCGATGCATTTTGAGTTATGGATGTGTACATAACTACTCAGCGTGAGGTGGAACGGTATAAATATTGCATGTATCTTACTCAGAGTCATGGAATACTCAAATGCAAGGTGAATTCCGGAAGCTACCTCATAACATTTAGAGTGGAACAGTAAATATCTTTGTTTAGTTCTGTAAACGGTAATGTTCCATTGTGTAAAAAAGTTGGTTACTAAAAGTAACTTCTCGAACATTGGTAGCACACTCATAAAATTGGTTGCATACTACTCTAAATCATATGATAAGCAAAATAATAAGGTTTACATCAAGTTATCACATAGTAGTTTCCCGCAAAATTCAGCTCAACACTCTATTCAGCTGAATGCATTACTTTCTATTCTATGCTTTTTGAGTTATGAATGTGTACATAACTACTCAGGGTAAGGTGGTACTGTATACATATTGCATGTATCCTACTCAGAGCCATGGAATACTCAAATGCAAGGTGAATTCAGGAAGCTACCTCATAACATTTAGAGTGGAACAGTAAATATCTTTGTTTAGTTCTGTAAACGGTAATGTTCCATTGTGTAAAAAAGTTGGTTACTAAAAGTAACTTCTCGAACATTGGTAGCACACTCATAAAATTGGTTGCATACTACTCTAAATCATATCATAAGCTAAATAATAAGGTTTACATCGTTATCACATAGTAGTTTCCCGCAAAATTCATCTCAACACTCTATTCAGCTGAATGCATTACTTTCTATTCTATGCTTTTTGAGTTATGGATGTGTACATACCTACTCAGGGTGAGGTGGTACTGTATAAATATTGCATGTATCCTACTCAGAGCCATGGAATACTCAAATGCAAGGTGAATTCAGGAAGCTACCTCATAACATTTAGAGAGGAACAGTAAATATCTTTGTTTAGTTCTGTAAACGGTAATGTTCCATTGTGTAAAAAAGTTGGTTACTAAAAGTAACTTCTCGAACATTGGTAGCACACTCATAAAATTGGTTGCATACTACTCTAAATCAAATGATAAGCAAAATAATAAGGTTTACATCAAGTTATCACATAGTAGTCTCCCGCAAAATTCATCTCAACACTCTATTCAGCTGAATGCATTACTTTCTATTCTATGCATTTTGAGTTATGGATGTGTACATAACTACTCAGGGTGAGGTGGAACGGTATAAATATTGCATGTATCCTACTCAGAGCCATGGAATACTCAAATGCAAGGTGAATTCAGGAAGCTACCTCATAACATTTAGAGTGGAACAGTAAATATCTTTGTTTAGTTCTGTAAACGGTAATGTTCCATTGTGTAAAGAAGTTGGTTACTAAAAGTAACTTCTCGAACATTGGTAGCACACTCATAAAATTGGTTGCATACTACTCTAAATCATATGATAAGCAAAATAATAAGGTTTACATCAAGTTATCACATAGTAGTTTCCCGCAAAATTCATCTCAACACTCTATTCAGCTGAATGCATTACTTTCTATTCTATGCAGTTTGAGTTATGTATGTGTACATAACTACTCAGGGTGAGGTGGAACAGTATAACTATTGCATGTATCCTACGCAGAGCCATGGAATACTCAAATGCAAGGTGAATTCAGGAAGCTACCTCATAACATTTAGAGAGGAACAGTAAATATCTTTGTTTAGTTCTGTAAACGGTAATGTTCCATTGTGTAAAAAAGTTGGTTACTAAAAGTAACTTCTCGAACATTGGTAGCACACTCATAAAATTGGTTGCATACTACACTAAATCATATCATAAGCTAAATAATAAGGTTTACATCAAGTTATCACATAGTAGTTTCCCGCAAAATTCATCTCAACACTCTATTCAGCTGAATGCATTACTTTCTATTCTATGCATTTTGAGTTATGGATGTGTACATAACTACTCAGGGTGAGGTGGTACTGTATAAATATTGCATGTATCCTACTCAGAGCCATGGAATACTCAAATGCAAGGTGAATTCGGGAAGCTACCTCATAACATTTAGTGTGGAACAGTAAATATCTTTGTTTAGTTCTGTAAACGGTAATGTTCCATTGTGTAAAAAAGTTGGTTACTAAAAGTAACTTCTCGAACATTGGTAGCACACTCATAAAATTGGTTGCATACTACTCTAAATCATATCATAAGCTAAATAATAAGGATTACATCGTTATCACATAGTAGTTTCCCGCAAAATTCATCTCAACACTCTATTCAGCTGAATGCATTACTTTCTATTCTATGCTTTTTGAGTTATGGATGTGTACATAACTACTCAGGGTGAGGTGGTACTGTATAAATATTGCATGTATCCTACTCAGAGCCATGGAATACTCAAATGCAAGGTGAATTCAGGAAGCTACCTCATAACATTTAGAGTGCAACAGTAAATATCTTTGTTTAGTTCTGTAAACGGTAATGTTCCATTGTGTAAAGAAGTTGGTTACTAAAAGTAACTTCTCGAACATTGGTAGCACACTCATAAAATTGGTTGCATACTACTCTAAATCATATGATAAGCAAAATAATAAGGTTTACATCAAGTTATCACATAGTAGTTTCCCGCAAAATTCATCTCAACACTCTATTCAGCTGAATGCATTACTTTCTATTCTATGCAGTTTGAGTTATGGATGTGTACATAACTACTCAGGGTGAGGTGGAACGGTATAAATATTGCATGTATCTTACTCAGAGTCATGGAATACTCAAATGCAAGGTGAATTCCGGAAGCTACCTCATAACATTTAGAGTGGAACAGTAAATATCTTTGTTTAGTTCTGTAAACGGTAATGTTCCATTGTGTAAAAAAGTTGGTTACTAAAAGTAACTTCTCGAACATTGGTAGCACACTCATAAAATTGGTTGCATTCTATTGTAAATCATATGATAAGCAAAATAATAAGGTTTACATCAAGTTATCACATAGTAGTTTCCCGCAAAATTCATCTCAATACTCTATTCAGCTGAATGCATTACTTTCTATTCTATGCAGTTTGAGTTATGTATGTGTACATAGCTACTCAGGGTGAGGTGGAACTGTATAACTATTGCATGTATCCTACGCAGAGCCATGGAATACTCAAATGCAAGGTGAATTCAGGAAGCTACCTCATAACATTTAGAGAGGAACAGTAAATATCTTTGTTTAGTTCTGTAAACGGTAATGTTCCATTGTGTAAAAAAGTTGGTTACTAAAAGTAACTTCTCGAACATTGGTAGCACACTCATAAAATTGGTTGCATACTACACTAAATCATATCATAAGCTAAATAATAAGGTTTACATCAAGTTATCACATAGTAGTTTCCCGCAAAATTCATCTCAACACTCTATTCAGCTGAATGCATTACTTTCTATTCTATGCATTTTGAGTTATGGATGTGTACATAACTACTCAGGGTGAGGTGGAACGGTATAAATATTGCATGTATCCTACTCAGAGCCATGGAATACTCAAATGCAAGGTGAATTCAGGAAGCTACCTCATAACATTTAGTGTGGAACAGTAAATATCTTTGTTTAGTTCTGTAAACGGTAATGTTCCATTGTGTAAAAAAGTTGGTTACTAAAAGTAACTTCTCGAACATTGGTAGCACACTCATAAAATTGGTTGCATACTACTCTAAATCATATCATAAGCTAAATAATAAGGATTACATCGTTATCACATAGTAGTTTCCCGCAAAATTCATCTCAACACTCTATTCAGCTGAATGCATTACTTTCTATTCTATGCAGTTTGAGTTATGTATGTGTACATAACTACTCAGGGTGAGGTGGAACAGTATAACTATTGCATGTATCCTACGCAGAGCCATGGAATACTCAAATGCAAGGTGAATTCAGGAAGCTACCTCATAACATTTAGAGAGGAACAGTAAATATCTTTGTTTAGTTCTGTAAACGGTAATGTTCCATTGTGTAAAAAAGTTGGTTACTAAAAGTAACTTCTCGAACATTGGTAGCACACTCATAAAATTGGTTGCATACTACACTAAATCATATCATAAGCTAAATAATAAGGTTTACATCAAGTTATCACATAGTAGTTTCCCGCAAAATTCATCTCAACACTCTATTCAGCTGAATGCATTACTTTCTATTCTATGCATTTTGAGTTATGGATGTGTACATAACTACTCAGGGTGAGGTGGTACTGTATAAATATTGCATGTATCCTACTCAGAGCCATGGAATACTCAAATGCAAGGTGAATTCAGGAAGCTACCTCATAACATTTAGTGTGGAACAGTAAATATCTTTGTTTAGTTCTGTAAACGGTAATGTTCCATTGTGTAAAAAAGTTGGTTACTAAAAGTAACTTCTCGAACATTGGTAGCACACTCATAAAATTGGTTGCATACTACTCTAAATCATATCATAAGCTAAATAATAAGGATTACATCGTTATCACATAGTAGTTTCCCGCAAAATTCATCTCAACACTCTATTCAGCTGAATGCATTACTTTCTATTCTATGCTTTTTGAGTTATGGATGTGTACATAACTACTCAGGGTGAGGTGGTACTGTATAAATATTGCATGTATCCTACTCAGAGCCATGGAATACTCAAATGCAAGGTGAATTCAGGAAGCTACCTCATAACATTTAGAGTGCAACAGTAAATATCTTTGTTTAGTTCTGTAAACGGTAATGTTCCATTGTGTAAAGAAGTTGGTTACTAAAAGTAACTTCTCGAACATTGGTAGCACACTCATAAAATTGGTTGCATACTACTCTAAATCATATGATAAGCAAAATAATAAGGTTTACATCAAGTTATCACATAGTAGTTTCCCGCAAAATTCATCTCAACACTCTATTCAGCTGAATGCATTACTTTCTATTCTATGCAGTTTGAGTTATGGATGTGTACATAACTACTCAGGGTGAGGTGGAACGGTATAAATATTGCATGTATCTTACTCAGAGTCATGGAATACTCAAATGCAAGGTGAATTCCGGAAGCTACCTCATAACATTTAGAGTGGAACAGTAAATATCTTTGTTTAGTTCTGTAAACGGTAATGTTCCATTGTGTAAAAAAGTTGGTTACTAAAAGTAACTTCTCGAACATTGGTAGCACACTCATAAAATTGGTTGCATTCTATTGTAAATCATATGATAAGCAAAATAATAAGGTTTACATCAAGTTATCACATAGTAGTTTCCCGCAAAATTCATCTCAATACTCTATTCAGCTGAATGCATTACTTTCTATTCTATGCAGTTTGAGTTATGTATGTGTACATAACTACTCAGGGTGAGGTGGAACTGTATAACTATTGCATGTATCCTACGCAGAGCCATGGAATACTCAAATGCAAGGTGAATTCAGGAAGCTACCTCATAACATTTAGAGAGGAACAGTAAATATCTTTGTTTAGTTCTGTAAACGGTAATGTTCCATTGTGTAAAAAAGTTGGTTACTAAAAGTAACTTCTCGAACATTGGTAGCACACTCATAAAATTGGTTGCATACTACACTAAATCATATCATAAGCTAAATAATAAGGTTTACATCAAGTTATCACATAGTAGTTTCCCGCAAAATTCATCTCAACACTCTATTCAGCTGAATGCATTACTTTCTATTCTATGCATTTTGAGTTATGGATGTGTACATAACTACTCAGGGTGAGGTGGAACGGTATAAATATTGCATGTATCCTACTCAGAGCCATGGAATACTCAAATGCAAGGTGAATTCAGGAAGCTACCTCATAACATTTAGTGTGGAACAGTAAATATCTTTGTTTAGTTCTGTAAACGGTAATGTTCCATTGTGTAAAAAAGTTGGTTACTAAAAGTAACTTCTCGAACATTGGTAGCACACTCATAAAATTGGTTGCATACTACTCTAAATCATATCATAAGCTAAATAATAAGGATTACATCGTTATCACATAGTAGTTTCCCGCAAAATTCATCTCAACACTCTATTCAGCTGAATGCATTACTTTCTATTCTATGCTTTTTGAGTTATGGATGTGTACATAACTACTCAGGGTGAGGTGGTACTGTATAAATATTGCATGTATCCTACTCAGAGCCATGGAATACTCAAATGCAAGGTGAATTCAGGAAGCTACCTCATAACATTTAGAGTGCAACAGTAAATATCTTTGTTTAGTTCTGTAGACGGTAATGTTCCATTGTGTAAAGAAGTTGGTTACTAAAAGTAACTTCTCGAACATTGGTAGCACACTCATAAAATTGGTTGCATACTACTCTAAATCATATGATAAGCAAAATAATAAGGTTTACATCAAGTTATCACATAGTAGTTTCCCGCAAAATTCATCTCAACACACTATTCAGCTGAATGCATTACTTTCTATTCGATGCATTTTGAGTTATGGATGTGTACATAACTACTCAGCGTGAGGTGGAACGGTATAAATATTGCATGTATCCTACTCAGAGCCATGGAATACTCAAATGCAAGGTGAATTCAGGAAGCTACCTCATAACATTTAGTGTGGAACAGTAAATATCTTTGTTTAGTTCTGTAAACGGTAATGTTCCATTGTGTAAAAAAGTTGGTTACTAAAAGTAACTTCTCGAACATTGGTAGCACACTCATAAAATTGGTTGCATACTACTCTAAATCATATCATAAGCTAAATAATAAGGATTACATCGTTATCACATAGTAGTTTCCCGCAAAATTCATCTCAACACTCTATTCAGCTGAATGCATTACTTTCTATTCTATGCTTTTTGAGTTATGGATGTGTACATAACTACTCAGGGTGAGGTGGTACTGTATAAATATTGCATGTATCCTACTCAGAGCCATGGAATACTCAAATGCAAGGTGAATTCAGGAAGCTACCTCATAACATTTAGAGTGCAACAGTAAATATCTTTGTTTAGTTCTGTAGACGGTAATGTTCCATTGTGTAAAGAAGTTGGTTACTAAAAGTAACTTCTCGAACATTGGTAGCACACTCATAAAATTGGTTGCATACTACTCTAAATCATATGATAAGCAAAATAATAAGGTTTACATCAAGTTATCACATAGTAGTTTCCCGCAAAATTCATCTCAACACACTATTCAGCTGAATGCATTACTTTCTATTCGATGCATTTTGAGTTATGGATGTGTACATAACTACTCAGCGTGAGGTGGAACGGTATAAATATTGCATGTATCTTACTCAGAGTCATGGAATACTCAAATGCAAGGTGAATTCCGGAAGCTACCTCATAACATTTAGAGTGGAACAGTAAATATCTTTGTTTAGTTCTGTAAACGGTAATGTTCCATTGTGTAAAAAAGTTGGTTACTAAAAGTAACTTCTCGAACATTGGTAGCACACTCATAAAATTGGTTGCATACTACTCTAAATCATATGATAAGCAAAATAATAAGGTTTACATCAAGTTATCACATAGTAGTTTCCCGCAAAATTCAGCTCAACACTCTATTCAGCTGAATGCATTACTTTCTATTCTATGCTTTTTGAGTTATGAATGTGTACATAACTACTCAGGGTAAGGTGGTACTGTATACATATTGCATGTATCCTACTCAGAGCCATGGAATACTCAAATGCAAGGTGAATTCAGGAAGCTACCTCATAACATTTAGAGTGGAACAGTAAATATCTTTGTTTAGTTCTGTAAACGGTAATGTTCCATTGTGTAAAAAAGTTGGTTACTAAAAGTAACTTCTCGAACATTGGTAGCACACTCATAAAATTGGTTGCATACTACTCTAAATCATATCATAAGCTAAATAATAAGGTTTACATCGTTATCACATAGTAGTTTCCCGCAAAATTCATCTCAACACTCTATTCAGCTGAATGCATTACTTTCTATTCTATGCTTTTTGAGTTATGGATGTGTACATACCTACTCAGGGTGAGGTGGTACTGTATAAATATTGCATGTATCCTACTCAGAGCCATGGAATACTCAAATGCAAGGTGAATTCAGGAAGCTAGCTCATAACATTTAGAGTGGAACAGTAAATATCTTTGTTTAGTTCTGTAAACGGTAATGTTCCATTGTGTAAAAAAGTTGGTTACTAAAAGTAACTTCTCGAACATTGGTAGCACACTCATAAAATTGGTTGCATTTTATTCTAAATCATATGATAAGCAAAATAATAAGGTTTACATCAAGTTATCACATAGTAGTTTCCCGCAAAATTCATCTCAACACTCTATTCAGCTGAATGCATTACATTCTATAAGCTTTTTGAGTTATGGATGTGTACATAACTACTCAGGGTGAGGTGGTACTGTATAAATATTGCATGTATCCTACTCAGAGCCATGGAATACTCAAATGCAAGGTGAATTCAGGAAGCTACCTCATAACATTTAGTGTGGAACAGTAAATATCTTTGTTTAGTTCTGTAAACGGTAATGTTCCATTGTGTAAAAAAGTTGGTTACTAAAAGTAACTTCTCGAACATTGGTAGCACACTCATAAAATTGGTTGCATACTACTCTAAATCATATCATAAGCTAAATAATAAGGATTACATCGTTATCACATTGTAGTTTCCCGCAAAATTCATCTCAACACTCTATTCAGCTGAATGCATTACTTTGTAGTCGATGCATTTTGAGTTATGGATGTGTACATAACTACTCAGCGTGAGGTGGAACGGTATAAATATTGCATGTATCCTACTCAGAGCTATGGAATACTCAAATGCAAGGTGAATTCAGGAAGCTACCTCATAACATTTAGAGAGGAACAGTAAATATCTTTGTTTAGTTCTGTAAACGGTAATGTTCCATTGTGTAAAAAAGTTGGTTACTAAAAGTAACTTCTCGAACATTGGTAGCACACTCATAAAATTGGTTGCATACTACTCTAAATCATATCATAAGCTAAATAATAAGGTTTACATCAAGTTATCACAGTAGTTTCCCGCAAAATTCATCTCAACACTCTATTCAGCTGAATGCATTACTTTCTAGTCGATGCATTTTGAGTTATGGATGTGTACATAACTACTCAGCGTGAGGTGGAACGGTATAAATATTGCATGTATCCTACTCAGAGCCATGGAATACTCAAATGCAAGGTGAATTCAGGAAGCTACCTCATAACATTTAGAGTGGAACAGTAAATATCTTTGTTTAGTTCTGTAAACGGTAATGTTCCATTGTGTAAAAAAGTTGAAGTTACTAAAAGTAACTTCTCGAACATTGGTAGCAGACTCATAAAATTGGTTGCATTTTATTCTAAATCATATGATAAGCAAAATAATAAGGTTTACATCAAGTTATCACATAGTAGTTTCCCGCAAAATTCATCTCAACACTCTATTCAGCTGAATGCATTACTTTCTATTCTATGCTTTTTGAGTTATGAATGTGTACATAACTACTCAGGGTAAGGTGGTACTGTATAAATATTGCATGTATCCTAAGAGCCATGGAATACTCAAATGCAAGGTGAATTCAGGAAGCTACCTCATAACATTTAGAGTGGAACAGTAAATATCTTTGTTTAGTTCTGTAAACGGTAATGTTCCATTGTGTAAAAAAGTTGGTTACTAAAAGTAACTTCTCGAACATTGGTAGCACACTCATAAAATTGGTTGCATACTACTCTAAATCATATCATAAGCTAAATAATAAGGTTTACATCAAGTTATCACAGTAGTTTCCCGCAAAATTCATCTCAACACTCTATTCAGCTGAATGCATTACTTTCTAGTCGATGCATTTTGAGTTATGGATGTGTACATAACTACTCAGCGTGAGGTGGAACGGTATAAATATTGCATGTATCCTACTCAGAGCCATGGAATACTCAAATGCAAGGTGAATTCAGGAAGCTACCTCATAACATTTAGAGAGGAACAGTAAATATCTTTGTTTAGTTCTGTAAACGGTAATGTTCCATTGTGTAAAAAAGTTGGTTACTAAAAGTAACTTCTCGAACATTGGTAGCACACTCATAAAATTGGTTGCATACTACTCTAAATCATATGATAAGCAAAATAATAAGGTTTACATCAAGTTATCACATAGTAGTTTCCCGCAAAATTCATCTCAACACACTATTCAGCTGAATGCATTACTTTCTATTCGATGCATTTTGAGTTATGGATGTGTACATAACTACTCAGCGTGAGGTGGAACGGTATAAATATTGCATGTATCTTACTCAGAGTCATGGAATACTCAAATGCAAGGTGAATTCCGGAAGCTACCTCATAACATTTAGAGTGGAACAGTAAATATCTTTGTTTAGTTCTGTAAACGGTAATGTTCCATTGTGTAAAAAAGTTGGTTACTAAAAGTAACTTCTCGAACATTGGTAGCACACTCATAAAATTGGTTGCATACTACTCTAAATCATATGATAAGCAAAATAATAAGGTTTACATCAAGTTATCACATAGTAGTTTCCCGCAAAATTCAGCTCAACACTCTATTCAGCTGAATGCATTACTTTCTATTCTATGCTTTTTGAGTTATGAATGTGTACATAACTACTCAGGGTAAGGTGGTACTGTATAAATATTGCATGTATCCTACTCAGAGCCATGGAATACTCAAATGCAAGGTGAATTCAGGAAGCTACCTCATAACATTTAGAGTGGAACAGTAAATATCTTTGTTTAGTTCTGTAAACGGTAATGTTCCATTGTGTAAAAAAGTTGGTTACTAAAAGTAACTTCTCGAACATTGGTAGCACACTCATAAAATTGGTTGCATACTACTCTAAATCATATGATAAGCAAAATTATAAGGTTTACATCAAGTTATCACATAGTAGTTTCCCGCAAAATTCATCTCAACACTCTATTCAGCTGAATGCATTACTTTCTATTCTATGCTTTTTGAGTTATGGATGTGTACATAACTACTCAGGGTGAGGTGGTACTGTATAAATATTGCATGTATCCTACTCAGAGCCATGGAATACTCAAATGCAAGGTGAATTCAGGAAGCTACCTCATAACATTTAGAGTGCAACAGTAAATATCTTTGTTTAGTTCTGTAAACGGTAATGTTCCATTGTGTAAAAAAGTTGGTTACTAAAAGTAACTTCTCGAACATTGGTAGCACACTCATAAAATTGGTTGCATTTTATTCTAAATCATATGATAAGCAAAATAATAAGGTTTACATCAAGTTATCACATAGTAGTTTCCCGCAAAATTCATCTCAACACTCTATTCAGCTGAATGCATTACATTCTATAAGCTTTTTGAGTTATGGATGTGTACATAACTACTCAGGGTGAGGTGGTACTGTATAAATATTGCATGTATCCTACTCAGAGCCATGGAATACTCAAATGCAAGGTGAATTCAGGAAGCTACCTCATAACATTTAGTGTGGAACAGTAAATATCTTTGTTTAGTTCTGTAAACGGTAATGTTCCATTGTGTAAAAAAGTTGGTTACTAAAAGTAACTTCTCGAACATTGGTAGCACACTCATAAAATTGGTTGCATACTACTCTAAATCATATCATAAGCTAAATAATAAGGATTACATCGTTATCACATTGTAGTTTCCCGCAAAATTCATCTCAACACTCTATTCAGCTGAATGCATTACTTTGTAGTCGATGCATTTTGAGTTATGGATGTGTACATAACTACTCAGCGTGAGGTGGAACGGTATAAATATTGCATGTATCCTACTCAGAGCTATGGAATACTCAAATGCAAGGTGAATTCAGGAAGCTACCTCATAACATTTAGAGAGGAACAGTAAATATCTTTGTTTAGTTCTGTAAACGGTAATGTTCCATTGTGTAAAAAAGTTGGTTACTAAAAGTAACTTCTCGAACATTGGTAGCACACTCATAAAATTGGTTGCATACTACTCTAAATCATATCATAAGCTAAATAATAAGGTTTACATCAAGTTATCACAGTAGTTTCCCGCAAAATTCATCTCAACACTCTATTCAGCTGAATGCATTACTTTCTAGTCGATGCATTTTGAGTTATGGATGTGTACATAACTACTCAGCGTGAGGTGGAACGGTATAAATATTGCATGTATCCTACTCAGAGCCATGGAATACTCAAATGCAAGGTGAATTCAGGAAGCTACCTCATAACATTTAGAGTGGAACAGTAAATATCTTTGTTTAGTTCTGTAAACGGTAATGTTCCATTGTGTAAAAAAGTTGAAGTTACTAAAAGTAACTTCTCGAACATTGGTAGCAGACTCATAAAATTGGTTGCATTTTATTCTAAATCATATGATAAGCAAAATAATAAGGTTTACATCAAGTTATCACATAGTAGTTTCCCGCAAAATTCATCTCAACACTCTATTCAGCTGAATGCATTACTTTCTATTCTATGCTTTTTGAGTTATGAATGTGTACATAACTACTCAGGGTAAGGTGGTACTGTATAAATATTGCATGTATCCTAAGAGCCATGGAATACTCAAATGCAAGGTGAATTCAGGAAGCTACCTCATAACATTTAGAGTGGAACAGTAAATATCTTTGTTTAGTTCTGTAAACGGTAATGTTCCATTGTGTAAAAAAGTTGGTTACTAAAAGTAACTTCTCGAACATTGGTAGCACACTCATAAAATTGGTTGCATACTACTCTAAATCATATCATAAGCTAAATAATAAGGTTTACATCAAGTTATCACAGTAGTTTCCCGCAAAATTCATCTCAACACTCTATTCAGCTGAATGCATTACTTTCTAGTCGATGCATTTTGAGTTATGGATGTGTACATAACTACTCAGCGTGAGGTGGAACGGTATAAATATTGCATGTATCCTACTCAGAGCCATGGAATACTCAAATGCAAGGTGAATTCAGGAAGCTACCTCATAACATTTAGAGAGGAACAGTAAATATCTTTGTTTAGTTCTGTAAACGGTAATGTTCCATTGTGTAAAAAAGTTGGTTACTAAAAGTAACTTCTCGAACATTGGTAGCACACTCATAAAATTGGTTGCATACTACTCTAAATCATATGATAAGCAAAATAATAAGGTTTACATCAAGTTATCACATAGTAGTTTCCCGCAAAATTCATCTCAACACACTATTCAGCTGAATGCATTACTTTCTATTCGATGCATTTTGAGTTATGGATGTGTACATAACTACTCAGCGTGAGGTGGAACGGTATAAATATTGCATGTATCTTACTCAGAGTCATGGAATACTCAAATGCAAGGTGAATTCCGGAAGCTACCTCATAACATTTAGAGTGGAACAGTAAATATCTTTGTTTAGTTCTGTAAACGGTAATGTTCCATTGTGTAAAAAAGTTGGTTACTAAAAGTAACTTCTCGAACATTGGTAGCACACTCATAAAATTGGTTGCATACTACTCTAAATCATATGATAAGCAAAATAATAAGGTTTACATCAAGTTATCACATAGTAGTTTCCCGCAAAATTCAGCTCAACACTCTATTCAGCTGAATGCATTACTTTCTATTCTATGCTTTTTGAGTTATGAATGTGTACATAACTACTCAGGGTAAGGTGGTACTGTATAAATATTGCATGTATCCTACTCAGAGCCATGGAATACTCAAATGCAAGGTGAATTCAGGAAGCTACCTCATAACATTTAGAGTGGAACAGTAAATATCTTTGTTTAGTTCTGTAAACGGTAATGTTCCATTGTGTAAAAAAGTTGGTTACTAAAAGTAACTTCTCGAACATTGGTAGCACACTCATAAAATTGGTTGCATACTACTCTAAATCATATGATAAGCAAAATTATAAGGTTTACATCAAGTTATCTCATAGTAGTTTCCCGCAAAATTCATCTCAACACTCTATTCAGCTGAATGCATTACTTTCTATTCTATGCTTTTTGAGTTATGGATGTGTACATAACTACTCAGGGTGAGGTGGTACTGTATAAATATTGCATGTATCCTACTCAGAGCCATGGAATACTCAAATGCAAGGTGAATTCAGGAAGCTACCTCATAACATTTAGAGTGCAACAGTAAATATCTTTGTTTAGTTCTGTAAACGGTAATGTTCCATTGTGTAAAAAAGTTGGTTACTAAAAGTAACTTCTCGAACATTGGTAGCACACTCATAAAATTGGTTGCATACTACTCTAAATCATATCATAAGCTAAATAATAAGGTTTACATCGTTATCACATAGTAGTTTCCCGCAAAATTCATCTCAACACTCTATTCAGCTGAATGCATTACTTTCTATTCTATGCTTTTTGAGTTATGGATGTGTACATACCTACTCAGGGTGAGGTGGTACTGTATAAATATTGCATGTATCCTACTCAGAGCCATGGAATACTCAAATGCAAGGTGAATTCAGGAAGCTAGCTCATAACATTTAGAGTGGAACAGTAAATATCTTTGTTTAGTTCTGTAAACGGTAATGTTCCATTGTGTAAAAAAGTTGAAGTTACTAAAAGTAACTTCTCGAACATTTGTAGCACACTCATAAAATTGGTTGCATTTTATTCTAAATCATATGATAAGCAAAATAATAAGGTTTACATCAAGTTATCACATAGTAGTTTCCCGCAAAATTCATCTCAACACTCTATTCAGCTGAATGCATTACTTTCTATAAGCTTTTTGAGTTATGGATGTGTACATAACTACTCAGGGTGAGGTGGTACTGTATAAATATTGCATGTATCCTATTCAGAGCCATGGAATACTCAAATGCAAGGTGAATTCAGGAAGCTACCTCATAACATTTAGAGTGGAACAGTAAATATCTTTGTTTAGTTCTGTAAACGGTAATGTTCCATTGTGTAAAAAAGTTGAAGTTACTAAAAGTAACTTCTCGAACATTGGTAGCACACTCATAAAATTGGTTACATACTACTCTAAATCATATGATAAGCAAAATAATAAGGTTTACATCAAGTTATCACATTGTAGTTTCCCGCAAAATTCATCTCAACACTCTATTCAGCTGAATGCATTACTTTGTAGTCGATGCATTTTGAGTTATGGATGTGTACATAACTACTCAGCGTGAGGTGGAACGGTATAAATATTGCATGTATCCTACTCAGAGGTATGGAATACTCAAATGCAAGGTGAATTCAGGAAGCTACCTCATAACATTTAGAGAGGAACAGTAAATATCTTTGTTTAGTTCTGTAAACGGTAATGTTCCATTGTGTAAAAAAGTTGGTTACTAAAAGTAACTTCTCGAACATTGGTAGCACACTCATAAAATTGGTTGCATACTACTCTAAATCATATCATAAGCTAAATAATAAGGTTTACATCAAGTTATCACAGTAGTTTCCCGCAAAATTCATCTCAACACTCTATTCAGCTGAATGCATTACTTTCTAGTCGATGCATTTTGAGTTATGGATGTGTACATAACTACTCAGCGTGAGGTGGAACGGTATAAATATTGCATGTATCCTACTCAGAGCCATGGAATACTCAAATGCAAGGTGAATTCAGGAAGCTACCTCATAACATTTAGAGTGGAACAGTAAATATCTTTGTTTAGTTCTGTAAACGGTAATGTTCCATTGTGTAAAAAAGTTGAAGTTACTAAAAGTAACTTCTCGAACATTGGTAGCACACTCATAAAATTGGTTGCATTTTATTCTAAATCATATGATAAGCAAAATAATAAGGTTTACATCAAGTTATCACATAGTAGTTTCCCGCAAAATTCATCTCAACACTCTATTCAGCTGAATGCATTACTTTCTATTCTATGCTTTTTGAGTTATGAATGTGTACATAACTACTCAGGGTAAGGTGGTACTGTATAAATATTGCATGTATCCTACTCAGAGCCATGGAATACTCAAATGCAAGGTGAATTCAGGAAGCTACCTCATAACATTTAGAGTGGAACAGTAAATATCTTTGTTTAGTTCTGTAAACGGTAATGTTCCATTGTGTAAAAAAGTTGGTTACTAAAAGTAACTTCTCGAACATTGGTAGCACACTCATAAAATTGGTTGCATACTACTCTAAATCATATGATAAGCAAAATAATAAGGTTTACATCAAGTTATCACATAGTAGTTTCCCGCAAAATTCATCTCAACACTCTATTCAGCTGAATGCATTACTTTGTAGTCGATGCATTTTGAGTTATGGATGTGTACATAACTACTCAGCGTGAGGTGGAACGGTATAAATATTGCATGTATCCTACTCAGAGCTATGGAATACTCAAATGCAAGGTGAATTCAGGAAGCTACCTCATAACATTTAGAGAGGAACAGTAAATATCTTTGTTTAGTTCTGTAAACGGTAATGTTCCATTGTGTAAAAAAGTTGGTTACTAAAAGTAACTTCTCGAACATTGGTAGCACACTCATAAAATTGGTTGCATACTACTCTAAATCATATCATAAGCTAAATAATAAGGTTTACATCAAGTTATCACAGTAGTTTCCCGCAAAATTCATCTCAACACTCTATTCAGCTGAATGCATTACTTTCTAGTCGATGCATTTTGAGTTATGGATGTGTACATAACTACTCAGCGTGAGGTGGAACGGTATAAATATTGCATGTATCCTACTCAGAGCCATGGAATACTCAAATGCAAGGTGAATTCAGGAAGCTACCTCATAACATTTAGAGAGGAACAGTAAATATCTTTGTTTAGTTCTGTAAACGGTAATGTTCCATTGTGTAAAAAAGTTGGTTACTAAAAGTAACTTCTGGAACATTGGTAGCACACTCATAAAATTGGTTGCATACTACTCTAAATCATATGATAAGCAAAATAATAAGGTTTACATCAAGTTATCACATAGTAGTTTCCCGCAAAATTCAGCTCAACACTCTATTCAGCTGAATGCATTACTTTCTATTCTATGCTTTTTGAGTTATGAATGTGTACATAACTACTCAGGGTAAGGTGGTACTGTATAAATATTGCATGTATCCTACTCAGAGCCATGGAATACTCAAATGCAAGGTGAATTCAGGAAGCTACCTCATAACATTTAGAGTGGAACAGTAAATATCTTTGTTTAGTTCTGTAAACGGTAATGTTCCATTGTGTAAAAAAGTTGGTTACTAAAAGTAACTTCTCGAACATTGGTAGCACACTCATAAAATTGGTTGCATACTACTCTAAATCATATGATAAGCAAAATTATAAGGTTTACCTTGTTATGAAACCAGTAACTAGTTTCACTTACCAGCAAAGATAGATATGTCAGTTGAAGTCCAATGGTACTATTTTCAAAAGTCTTATTAATAAAGGGGCACAAAATTAAGGTTAATACAAACATTCAGATAACATGCGTCAATACTCAATCTAAAACGCAGGTACATTAATAATCACTCAGAAATAATCTCTTTCGTTGTCTAGGGTATAATACTGAGTCGAATTGGAAATATAAAGAGTCACTCTGAAGTCTGAAGGCTTTTCCCTTTTTGGTTTCACGTGTTGGAGAGAGAAAAGAGAGATTGTTAGGAAAAGAGAACACTTGCCGTTGTCTTTATGAATCAAATCCTCAGCCTCAGAGGATTTGGCTTCCCTGGTGTTAAATAAAAGCGGTTTTCCGTTGGTTCTAGCCACAAACCCCGCATTCGGAATTTAACGCACGTGGCTTATTTCAAAATGGCTTCCCGTTCCCACGGGAAGCGTTATCGTGCTTCTTGGTGTCTCCTTGGTGCGTCTGAGGGTCGTCCTCTTTCAGACCCTTCTTTATACTGCCTCACTGGATCTCAGGTGTCAATCAGGTTGCAGGTGATGCAATCTCTCTCTCAACCAGCCCACTTTGCCCGAGGGCTTTACAATGTCCCTGTGAGTTGGCACGTCTGCAGTTCCCAGGTGTCTCCTGAGAACAATGCCACAGTCACCAGCTTTTGTCCCAGTGGAATGCGGTATCCAGCACGTCGCTGTCTTTCCATTTCCTGTGTCCATTCAGCCTGTCTCTCTCTCTCTCTTGCTCTCTCTCTCTCGGGTCATTGACCCCCCTTTCACTAGGGCTCTTGCAATTCTCACAAAGGAGGGGGCTGGTATCATAACACCTCCCCTCTTAAAGGTTTTTTTACCAGCGGTTAAAAACACCGAGTGGTACAGAGTCTTACAGAAATTTTGAATCTAACACAATACAGAAGCTTTTCTTTTCACTACAGAGTAATACAGTTATACATTCAAGTCAGCATCTAAACAGGTAACAAGTACAGTGCCCCTTTCCTTTAATACCTTAACCTCACGTGCCATGCTAACGCCTAGCAGCATCAGACTTCAGCTCAATAACCAGCTTATTTATTTGCTTTCTTCAGCAACATAACTAAGGAGGTGTGATCTTAGCTTAGGTGCATCTACAAAAGTTTATGCGAATACTAATCGTTTCGGTCGGTTTACTTCGCCGGCAGGTCTCCAAAGGTCTGTCTTTATTATTCACAGGCTTTGGCGCAACCCGTAAAAACCTGCTTTGCTGTTTAAAAAAAATGGCATCCCCATTAACCGTCACCTCTTTTCTGGCGAGTCCCCCCGTTGGGACTTTGAGTAATTTGGCGTGGTGAACTCCCGCCCGCCTCGTTCATCGGGGCTATTTTTTCAACACCATGCCACAAACTGTCAAGACCCTTCAGGCTATTTGTTTTTAATTCCAACTCCTCTTTCAGGTAGCATTTCGAATGCAACCTCTTCACACCCCACCCTGGCGTAACAATAGAGTGGGGGGCCCCGCTATTTCCCGACTCACTCTGTGAGCGATCTGCCAGGTTTAAAATTTCTTCCTTCGACTTGGGAACTACAGACTTTCCGTTTCCTTCAATAACAATCCTCATTCCCCCCTTAAATTCGGCATTAACCTTGGCCCCACTCTCGAATACAAACACCGTGGAACTCACACTTCCCACGGTTACCAAGGTTAACCCTTTTCCTACTGAACCAACCCTATCTGATCCACAAAGACGGCCGCCCCGTCCCCCTGAATCAAACACCTCAGACTTCCTCTGAGCTCTGTTACCAGGTTCAGCACCACGTGCGCCCCCATCTTGGACACACTCAAACGGGACATTGGCCCCTTCCAGGCTTTCAATACCCGTACCTTTTTCAAATTCTAACGTCCCCCGATCCTTCCAGTTACTTTCTAGGCAGCCCCCCGTTGGGGAAGGCGCAACCCTGCGAGCTGAAACAACCTCCTCGGCCATTTCAGCTGACTTCTCCACAGCAAGGATACCCTTCCTCTCTAAGACTGCCCTCATTTCACTCTCGGGACCATCGAGAACACCTTTAGAACTCTGAACTTCTTCAAACAATTCTGCCAAACCAGACAGATTAACCATGTCCAACTCTGGACATTTTAACAACTTTATCCGTTTCTCAACTTTAGTTCCTACCTCTAGGACCTTTCTCTTCACTAAGGGCAGGGCTATTTCCTCTCCCTTACCCCCTTTTACTTTACTGCTTTCTGTTTTACCACCCTCGGAACCCTCATGGTACAGGGTCGGTAAAAACATCTTGGCCAGATCACCGCTGGCTTCATTTAAACTGTCCTCTTTCTCAGCCGCTTTTTCCGACAGGCTGCGAGTGACCGCGCATGCGCGATAGCTTTGGGACTCTAGGGGCGGAGCCACCGCACTCGCCAGTCTGCGGGTCGGCATCACAGCTGCCACCGTTTCAAAAAACAAGAAATAACTATCAACATCCGTCTCTTCGAACGGAGGTACTACTCTCAGCTCCCGACTAACATTAAACCGCTCTCTCCTTAGCTCCTCCCTCTCTCTTTCTCTCCCCGCTGCCGCTCTCTCGGCTGCTGCTAACTCTCTGATCCGAATTTCATGCTGTCTTTGCCTCTCAGCTTGATCCTGCTCGTTTTCCACCTCTAACCCCTTCGCCAAATTTAACAAGTCTGATTTGGTGCTCATAAATTCACACACGTCCATCTTTGCTGGTTTTTCTGTCTGGCTACCTGCGTACCAGATCCAAATTATTTTTTTTTGACTTACAATCCCAATTGACTGACCTCCCCCTTTTTGGTGTCAAATCCCGAGACGAGAACCCCACTTGTTACGAAAACCCCGTAACCAGGTAACTTACCAGCAAAGATAGATGGATCAGCTGAGTCGGATGCTACTATTTTCAAACGTTTTATTCAATAAGGGCACAAACGTATGGTTAATACAAAACATTCAAATCGTCAAAACTCAATCTAAACACCGGTGTAACCATAATCAATCAGAAATAAGCTCTTTCGTTGTCTAGGGTATATAATACTGAGTCCAATTGGAAATATAAAGAGTCACTCTGAAGTCTGCAGGCTTTTCTCTTTTGGTTTCACGTGTTGGAGTGAGAGAGAGATAAAACGGAAAAACTTGCCCAAAACATCCGTGGAATCAGGGGAGCGATCTTCCCCGTTGTTAGTTAAAAAGCGATCTTCCGTTTGTTCTAGCCACAAACCCCGCATTCGGAATTTAACGCACGTGGCTTATTTCAAAATGGCTTCCCGTTCCCACGGGAAGCGTTATCGTGCTTCTTGGTGTCTCCTTGGTGCGTCTGAGGGTCGTCCTCTTTCAGACCCTTCTTTATACTGCCTCACTGGATCTCAGGTGTCAATCAGGTTGCAGGTGATGCAATCTCTCTCTCAACCAGCCCACTTTGCCCGAGGGCTTTACAATGTCCCTGTGAGTTGGCACGTCTGCAGTTCCCAGGTGTCTCCTGAGAACAATGCCACAGTCACCAGCTTTTGTCCCAGTGGAATGCGGTATCCAGCACGTCGCTGTCTTTCCATTTCCTGTGTCCATTCAGCCTGTCTCTCTCTCTCTCTTGCTCTCTCTCTCTCGGGTCATTGACCCCCCTTTCACTAGGGCTCTTGCAATTCTCACAAAGGAGGGGGCTGGTATCATAACAACATCAAGTTATCACATAGTAGTTTCCCGCAAAATTCATCTCAACACACTATTCAGCTGAATGCATTACTTTCTATTCTATGCTTTTTGAGTTATGGATGTGTACATAACTACTCAGGGTGAGGTGGTACTGTATAAATATTGCATGTATCCTACTCAGAGCCATGGAATACTCAAATGCAAGGTGAATTCAGGAAGCTACCTCATAACATTTAGAGTGGAACAGTAAATATCTTTGTTTAGTTCTGTAAACGGTAATGTTCCATTGTGTAAAAAAGTTGGTTACTAAAAGTAACTTCTCGAACATTGGTAGCACACTCATAAAATTGGTTGCATACTACTCTAAATCATATGATAAGCAAAATAATAAGGTTTACATCAAGTTATCACATAGTAGTTTCCCGCAAAATTCATCTCAACACTCTATTCAGCTGAATGCATTACTTTCTATTCTATGCATTTTGAGTTATGGATGTGTACATAACTACTCAGGGTGAGGTGGAACGGTATAAATATTGCATGTATCCTACTCAGAGCCATGGAATACTCAAATGCAAGGTGAATTCAGGAAGCTACCTCATAACATTTAGAGTGGAACAGTAAATATCTTTGTTTAGTTCTGTAAACGGTAATGTTCCATTGTGTAAAGAAGTTGGTTACTAAAAGTAACTTCTCGAACATTGGTAGCAGACTCATAAAATTGGTTGCATACTACTCTAAATCATATCATAAGCTAAATAATAAGGATTACATCGTTATCACATAGTAGTTTCCCGCAAAATTCATCTCAACACTCTATTCAGCTGAATGCATTACTTTCTATTCTATGCTTTTTGAGTTATGGATGTGTACATAACTACTCAGGGTGAGGTGGTACTGTATAAATATTGCATGTATCCTACTCTGAGCCATGGAATACTCAAATGCAAGGTGAATTCAGGAAGCTACCTCATAACATTTAGAGTGGAACAGTAAATATCTTTGTTTAGTTCTGTAAACGGTAATGTTCCATTGTGTAAAAAAGTTGGTTACTAAAAGTAACTTCTCGAACATTGGTAGCACACTCATAAAATTGGTTGCATACTACTCTAAATCATATGATAAGCAAAATAATAAGGTTTACATCAAGTTATCACATAGTAGTTTCCCGCAAAATTCATCTCAACACTCTATTCAGCTGAATGCATTACTTTCTATTCTATGCAGTTTGAGTTATGGATGTGTACATAACTACTCAGGGTGAGGTGGAACGGTATAAATATTGCATGTATCTTACTCAGAGTCATGGAATACTCAAATGCAAGGTGAATTCCGGAAGCTACCTCATAACATTTAGAGTGGAACAGTAAATATCTTTGTTTAGTTCTGTAAACGGTAATGTTCCATTGTGTAAAAAAGTTGGTTACTAAAAGTAACTTCTCGAACATTGGTAGCACACTCATAAAATTGGTTGCATACTACTCTAAATCATATGATAAGCAAAATAATAAGGTTTACATCAAGTTATCACATAGTAGTTTCCCGCAAAATTCATCTCAACACTCTATTCAGCTGAATGCATTACTTTGTATTCTATGCATTTTGAGTTATGGATGTGTACATAACTACTCAGGGTGAGGTGGAACGGTATAAATATTGCATGTATCCTACTCAGAGCCATGGAATACTCAAATGCAAGGTGAATTCAGGAAGCTACCTCATAACATTTAGAGTGGAACAGTAAATATCTTTGTTTAGTTCTGTAAACGGTAATGTTCCATTGTGTAAAGAAGTTGGTTACTAAAAGTAACTTCTCGAACATTGGTAGCACACTCATAAAATTGGTTGCATACTACTCTAAATCATATCATAAGCTAAATAATAAGGATTACATCGTTATCACATAGTAGTTTCCCGCAAAATTCATCTCAACACTCTATTCAGCTGAATGCATTACTTTCTATTCTATGCTTTTTGAGTTATGGATGTGTACATAACTACTCAGGGTGAGGTGGTACTGTATAAATATTGCATGTATCCTACTCAGAGCCATGGAATACTCAAATGCAAGGTGAATTCAGGAAGCTACCTCATAACATTTAGAGTGGAACTGTAAATATCTTTGTTTAGTTCTGTAAACGGTAATGTTCCATTGTGTAAAAAAGTTGGTTACTAAAAGTAACTTCTCGAACATTGGTAGCACACTCATAAAATTGGTTGCATACTACTCTAAATCATATGATAAGCAAAATAATAAGGTTTACATCAAGTTATCACATAGTAGTTTCCCGCAAAATTCATCTCAACACTCTATTCAGCTGAATGCATTACTTTCTATTCTATGCAGTTTGAGTTATGGATGTGTACATAACTACTCAGGGTGAGGTGGAACGGTATAAATATTGCATGTATCTTACTCAGAGTCATGGAATACTCAAATGCAAGGTGAATTCCGGAAGCTACCTCATAACATTTAGAGTGGAACAGTAAATATCTTTGTTTAGTTCTGTAAACGGTAATGTTCCATTGTGTAAAAAAGTTGGTTACTAAAAGTAACTTCTCGAACATTGGTAGCACACTCATAAAATTGGTTGCATTCTATTCTAAATCATATGATAAGCAAAATAATAAGGTTTACATCAAGTTATCACATAGTAGTTTCCCGCAAAATTCATCTCAACACTCTATTCAGCTGAATGCATTACTTTCTATTCTATGCAGTTTGAGTTATGTATGTGTACATAACTACTCAGGGTGAGGTGGAACTGTATAACTATTGCATGTATCCTACGCAGAGCCATGGAATACTCAAATGCAAGGTGAATTCAGGAAGCTACCTCATAACATTTAGAGAGGAACAGTAAATATCTTTGTTTAGTTCTGTAAACGGTAATGTTCCATTGTGTAAAAAAGTTGGTTACTAAAAGTAACTTCTCGAACATTGGTAGCACACTCATAAAATTGGTTGCATACTACACTAAATCATATCATAAGCTAAATAATAAGGTTTACATCAAGTTATCACATAGTAGTTTCCCGCAAAATTCATCTCAACACTCTATTCAGCTGAATGCATTACTTTCTATTCTATGCATTTTGAGTTATGGATGTGTACATAACTACTCAGGGTGAGGTGGAACGGTATAAATATTGCATGTATCCTACTCAGAGCCATGGAATACTCAAATGCAAGGTGAATTCAGGAAGCTACCTCATAACATTTAGTGTGGAACAGTAAATATCTTTGTTTAGTTCTGTAAACGGTAATGTTCCATTGTGTAAAAAAGTTGGTTACTAAAAGTAACTTCTCGAACATTGGTAGCACACTCATAAAATTGGTTGCATACTACTCTAAATCATATCATAAGCTAAATAATAAGGATTACATCGTTATCACATAGTAGTTTCCCGCAAAATTCATCTCAACACTCTATTCAGCTGAATGCATTACTTTCTATTCTATGCTTTTTGAGTTATGGATGTGTACATAACTACTCAGGGTGAGGTGGTACTGTATAAATATTGCATGTATCCTACTCAGAGCCATGGAATACTCAAATGCAAGGTGAATTCAGGAAGCTACCTCATAACATTTAGAGTGGAACAGTAAATATCTTTGTTTAGTTCTGTAAACGGTAATGTTCCATTGTGTAAAAAAGTTGGTTACTAAAAGTAACTTCTCGAACATTGGTAGCACACTCATAAAATTGGTTGCATACTACTCTAAATCATATGATAAGCAAAATAATAAGGTTTACATCAAGTTATCACATAGTAGTTTCCCGCAAAATTCATCTCAACACTCTATTCAGCTGAATGCATTACTTTCTATTCTATGCAGTTTGAGTTATGGATGTGTACATAACTACTCAGGGTGAGGTGGAACGGTATAAATATTGCATGTATCTTACTCAGAGTCATGGAATACTCAAATGCAAGGTGAATTCCGGAAGCTACCTCATAACATTTAGAGTGGAACAGTAAATATCTTTGTTTAGTTCTGTAAACGGTAATGTTCCATTGTGTAAAAAAGTTGGTTACTAAAAGTAACTTCTCGAACATTGGTAGCACACTCATAAAATTGGTTGCATTCTATTCTAAATCATATGATAAGCAAAATAATAAGGTTTACATCAAGTTATCACATAGTAGTTTCCCGCAAAATTCATCTCAACACTCTATTCAGCTGAATGCATTACTTTCTATTCTATGCAGTTTGAGTTATGGATGTGTACATAACTACTCAGGGTGAGGTGGAACGGTATAAATATTGGATGTATCTTACTCAGAGTCATGGAATACTCAAATGCAAGGTGAATTCCGGAAGCTACCTCATAACATTTAGAGTGGAACAGTAAATATCTTTGTTTAGTTCTGTAAACGGTAATGTTCCATTGTGTAAAAAAGTTGGTTACTAAAAGTAACTTCTCGAACATTGGTAGCACACTCATAAAATTGGTTGCATACTACACTAAATCATATCATAAGCTAAATAATAAGGTTTACATCAAGTTATCACATAGTAGTTTCCCGCAAAATTCATCTCAACACTCTATTCAGCTGAATGCATTACTTTCTATTCTATGCATTTTGAGTTATGGATGTGTACATAACTACTCAGGGTGAGGTGGAACGGTATAAATATTGCATGTATCCTACTCAGAGCCATGGAATACTCAAATGCAAGGTGAATTCAGGAAGCTACCTCATAACATTTAGTGTGGAACAGTAAATATCTTTGTTTAGTTCTATAAACGGTAATGTTCCATTGTGTAAAAAAGTTGGTTACTAAAAGTAACTTCTCGAACATTGGTAGCACACTCATAAAATTGGTTGCATACTACTCTAAATCATATCATAAGCTAAATAATAAGGATTACATCGTTATCACATAGTAGTTTCCCGCAAAATTCATCTCAACACTCTATTCAGCTGAATGCATTACTTTCTATTCTATGCTTTTTGAGTTATGGATGTGTACATAACTACTCAGGGTGAGGTGGTACTGTATAAATATTGCATGTATCCTACTCAGAGCCATGGAATACTCAAATGCAAGGTGAATTCAGGAAGCTACCTCATAACATTTAGAGTGGAACAGTAAATATCTTTGTTTAGTTCTGTAAACGGTAATGTTCCATTGTGTAAAAAAGTTGGTTACTAAAAGTAACTTCTCGAACATTGGTAGCACACTCATAAAATTGGTTGCATACTACTCTAAATCATATGATAAGCAAAATAATAAGGTTTACATCAAGTTATCACATAGTAGTTTCCCGCAAAATTCATCTCAACACACTATTCAGCTGAATGCATTACTTTCTATTCGATGCATTTTGAGTTATGGATGTGTACATAACTACTCAGCGTGAGGTGGAACGGTATAAATATTGCATGTATCTTACTCAGAGTCATGGAATACACAAATGCAAGGTGAATTCCGGAAGCTACCTCATAACATTTAGAGTGGAACAGTAAATATCTTTGTTTAGTTCTGTAAACGGTAATGTTCCATTGTGTAAAAAAGTTGGTTACTAAAAGTAACTTCTCGAACATTGGTAGCACACTCATAAAATTGGTTGCATTCTATTCTAAATCATATGATAAGCAAAATAATAAGGTTTACATCAAGTTATCACATAGTAGTTTCCCGCAAAATTCATCTCAACACTCTATTCAGCTGAATGCATTACTTTCTATTCTATGCAGTTTGAGTTATGGATGTGTACATAACTACTCAGGGTGAGGTGGAACGGTATAAATATTGCATGTATCTTACTCAGAGTCATGGAATACTCAAATGCAAGGTGAATTCCGGAAGCTACCTCATAACATTTAGAGTGGAACAGTAAATATCTTTGTTTAGTTCTGTAAACGGTAATGTTCCATTGTGTAAAAAAGTTGGTTACTAAAAGTAACTTCTCGAACATTGGTAGCACACTCATAAAATTGGTTGCATTCTATTCTAAATCATATGATAAGCAAAATAATAAGGTTTACATCAAGTTATCACATAGTAGTTTCCCGCAAAATTCATCTCAACACTCTATTCAGCTGAATGCATTACTTTCTATTCTATGCAGTTTGAGTTATGTATGTGTACATAACTACTCAGGGTGAGGTGGAACTGTATAACTATTGCATGTATCCTACGCAGAGCCATGGAATACTCAAATGCAAGGTGAATTCCGGAAGCTACCTCATAACATTTAGAGTGGAACAGTAAATATCTTTGTTTAGTTCTGTAAACGGTAATGTTCCATTGTGTAAAAAAGTTGGTTACTAAAAGTAACTTCTCGAACATTGGTAGCACACTCATAAAATTGGTTGCATTCTATTCTAAATCATATGATAAGCAAAATAATAAGGTTTACATCAAGTTATCACATAGTTGTTTCCCGCAAAATTCATCTCAACACTCTATTCAGCTGAATGCATTACTTTCTATTCTATGCAGTTTGAGTTATGTATGTGTACATAACTACTCAGGGTGAGGTGGAACTGTATAACTATTGCATGTATCCTACGCAGAGCCATGGAATACTCAAATGCAAGGTGAATTCAGGAAGCTACCTCATAACATTTAGAGAGGAACAGTAAATATCTTTGTTTAGTTCTGTAAACGGTAATGTTCCATTGTGTAAAAAAGTTGGTTACTAAAAGTAACTTCTCGAACATTTGTAGCACACTCATAAATTTGGTTGCATACTACACTAAATCATATCATAAGCTAAATAATAAGGTTTACATCAAGTTATCACATAGTAGTTTCCCGCAAAATTCATCTCAACACTCTATTCAGCTGAATGCATTACTTTCTATTCTATGCATTTTGAGTTATGGATGTGTACATAACTACTCAGGGTGAGGTGGAACGGTATAAATATTGCATGTATCCTACTCAGAGCCATGGAATACTCAAATGCAAGGTGAATTCAGGAAGCTACCTCATAACATTTAGTGTGGAACAGTAAATATCTTTGTTTAGTTCTGTAAACGGTAATGTTCCATTGTGTAAAAAAGTTGGTTACTAAAAGTAACTTCTCGAACATTGGTAGCACACTCATAAAATTGGTTGCATACTACTCTAAATCATATCATAAGCTAAATAATAAGGATTACATCGTTATCACATAGTAGTTTCCCGCAAAATTCATCTCAACACTCTATTCAGCTGAATGCATTACTTTCTATTCTATGCTTTTTGAGTTATGGATGTGTACATAACTACTCAGGGTGAGGTGGTACTGTATAAATATTGCATGTATCCTACTCAGAGCCATGGAATACTCAAATGCAAGGTGAATTCAGGAAGCTACCTCATAACATTTAGAGTGGAACAGTAAATATCTTTGTTTAGTTCTGTAAACGGTAATGTTCCATTGTGTAAAAAAGTTGGTTACTAAAAGTAACTTCTCGAACATTGGTAGCACACTCATAAAATTGGTTGCATACTACTCTAAATCATATGATAAGCAAAATAATAAGGTTTACATCAAGTTATCACATAGTAGTTTCCCGCAAAATTCATCTCAACACACTATTCAGCTGAATGCATTACTTTCTATTCGATGCATTTTGAGTTATGGATGTGTACATAACTACTCAGCGTGAGGTGGAACGGTATAAATATTGCATGTATCTTACTCAGAGTCATGGAATACACAAATGCAAGGTGAATTCCGGAAGCTACCTCATAACATTTAGAGTGGAACAGTAAATATCTTTGTTTAGTTCTGTAAACGGTAATGTTCCATTGTGTAAAAAAGTTGGTTACTAAAAGTAACTTCTCGAACATTGGTAGCACACTCATAAAATTGGTTGCATTCTATTCTAAATCATATGATAAGCAAAATAATAAGGTTTACATCAAGTTATCACATAGTAGTTTCCCGCAAAATTCATCTCAACACTCTATTCAGCTGAATGCATTACTTTCTATTCTATGCAGTTTGAGTTATGGATGTGTACATAACTACTCAGGGTGAGGTGGAACGGTATAAATATTGCATGTATCTTACTCAGAGTCATGGAATACTCAAATGCAAGGTGAATTCCGGAAGCTACCTCATAACATTTAGAGTGGAACAGTAAATATCTTTGTTTAGTTCTGTAAACGGTAATGTTCCATTGTGTAAAAAAGTTGGTTACTAAAAGTAACTTCTCGAACATTGGTAGCACACTCATAAAATTGGTTGCATTCTATTCTAAATCATATGATAAGCAAAATAATAAGGTTTACATCAAGTTATCACATAGTAGTTTCCCGCAAAATTCATCTCAACACTCTATTCAGCTGAATGCATTACTTTCTATTCTATGCAGTTTGAGTTATGTATGTGTACATAACTACTCAGGGTGAGGTGGAACTGTATAACTATTGCATGTATCCTACGCAGAGCCATGGAATACTCAAATGCAAGGTGAATTCAGGAAGCTACCTCATAACATTTAGAGAGGAACAGTAAATATCTTTGTTTAGTTCTGTAAACGGTAATGTTACATCGTGTAAAAAAGTTGGTTACTAAAAGTAACTTCTCGAACATTGGTAGCAGACTCATAAAATTGGTTGCATACTACACTAAATCATATCATAAGCTAAATAATAAGGTTTACATCAAGTTATCACATAGTAGTTTCCCGCAAAATTCATCTCAACACTCTATTCAGCTGAATGCATTACTTTCTATTCTATGCATTTTGAGTTATGGATGTGTACATAACTACTCAGGGTGAGGTGGAACGGTATAAATATTGCATGTATCCTACTCAGAGCCATGGAATACTCAAATGCAAGGTGAATTCCGGAAGCTACCTCATAACATTTAGAGTGGAACAGTAAATATCTTTGTTTAGTTCTGTAAACGGTAATGTTCCATTGTGTAAAAAAGTTGGTTACTAAAAGTAACTTCTCGAACATTGGTAGCACACTCATAAAATTGGTTGCATTCTATTCTAAATCATATGATAAGCAAAATAATAAGGTTTACATCAAGTTATCACATAGTAGTTTCCCGCAAAATTCATCTCAACACTCTATTCAGCTGAATGCATTACTTTCTATTCTATGCAGTTTGAGTTATGGATGTGTACATAACTACTCAGGGTGAGGTGGAACGGTATAAATATTGCATGTATCTTACTCAGAGTCATGGAATACTCAAATGCAAGGTGAATTCCGGAAGCTACCTCATAACATTTAGAGTGGAACAGTAAATATCTTTGTTTAGTTCTGTAAACGGTAATGTTCCATTGTGTAAAAAAGTTGGTTACTAAAAGTAACTTCTCGAACATTGGTAGCACACTCATAAAATTGGTTGCATTCTATTCTAAATCATATGATAAGCAAAATAATAAGGTTTACATCAAGTTATCACATAGTAGTTTCCCGCAAAATTCATCTCAACACTCTATTCAGCTGAATGCATTACTTTCTATTCTATGCAGTTTGAGTTATGTATGTGTACATAACTACTCAGGGTGAGGTGGAACTGTATAACTATTGCATGTATCCTACGCAGAGCCATGGAATACTCAAATGCAAGGTGAATTCAGGAAGCTACCTCATAACATTTAGAGAGGAACAGTAAATATCTTTGTTTAGTTCTGTAAACGGTAATGTTCCATTGTGTAAAAAAGTTGGTTACTAAAAGTAACTTCTCGAACATTGGTAGCAGACTCATAAAATTGGTTGCATACTACACTAAATCATATCATAAGCTAAATAATAAGGTTTACATCAAGTTATCACATAGTAGTTTCCCGCAAAATTCATCTCAACACTCTATTCAGCTGAATGCATTACTTTCTATTCTATGCATTTTGAGTTATGGATGTGTACATAACTACTCAGGGTGAGGTGGAACGGTATAAATATTGCATGTATCCTACTCAGAGCCATGGAATACTCAAATGCAAGGTGAATTCAGGAAGCTACCTCATAACATTTAGTGTGGAACAGTAAATATCTTTGTTTAGTTCTGTAAACGGTAATGTTCCATTGTGTAAAAAAGTTGGTTACTAAAAGTAACTTCTCGAACATTGGTAGCACACTCATAAAATTGGTTGCATTTTATTCTAAATCATATGATAAGCAAAATAATAAGGTTTACATCAAGTTATCACATAGTACTTTCCCGCAAAATTCATCTCAACACTCTATTCAGCTGAATGCATTTCTATATGCTTTTTGAGTTATGGATGTGTACATAACTACTCAGGGTGAGGTGGTACTGTATAAATATTGCATGTATCCTACTCAGAGCCATGGAATACTCAAATGCAAGGTGAATTCAGGAAGCTACCTCATAACATTTAGAGTGGAACAGTAAATATCTTAGTTTAGTTCTGTAAACGGTAATGTTCCATTGTGTAAAAAAGTTGGTTACTAAAAGTAACTTCTCGAACATTGGTAGCACACACATAAAATTGGTTGCATACTACTCTAAATCATATGATAAGCAAAATAATAAGGTTTACATCAAGTTATCACATAGTAGTTTCCCGCAAAATTCATCTCAACACTCTATTCAGCTGAATGCATTACTTTCTAGTCGATGCATTTTGAGTTATGGATGTGTACATAACTACTCAGCGTGAGGTGGAACGGTATAAATATTGCATGTATCCTACTCAGAGCCATGGAATACTCAAATGCAAGGTGAATTCAGGAAGCTACCTCATAACATTTAGTGTGGAACAGTAAATATCTTTGTTTAGTTCTGTAAACGGTAATGTTCCATTGTGTAAAAAAGTTGGTTACTAAAAGTAACTTCTCGAACATTGGTAGCACACTCATAAAATTGGTTGCATACTACTCTAAATCATATCATAAGCTAAATAATAAGGATTACATCGTTATCACATAGTAGTTTCCCGCAAAATTCATCTCAACACTCTATTCAGCTGAATGCATTACTTTCTATTCTATGCTTTTTGAGTTATGGATGTGTACATAACTACTCAGGGTGAGGTGGTACTGTATAAATATTGCATGTATCCTACTCAGAGCCATGGAATACTCAAATGCAAGGTGAATTCAGGAAGCTACCTCATAACATTTAGAGTGGAACAGTAAATATCTTTGTTTAGTTCTGTAAACGGTAATGTTCCATTGTGTAAAAAAGTTGGTTACTAAAAGTAACTTCTCGAACATTGGTAGCACACTCATAAAATTGGTTGCATACTACTCTAAATCATATGATAAGCAAAATAATAAGGTTTACATCAAGTTATCACATAGTAGTTTCCCGCAAAATTCATCTCAACACTCTATTCAGCTGAATGCATTACTTTCTATTCTATGCAGTTTGAGTTATGTATGTGTACATAACTACTCAGGGTGAGGTGGAACTGTATAACTATTGCATGTATCCTACGCAGAGCCATGGAATACTCAAATGCAAGGTGAATTCAGGAAGCTACCTCATAACATTTAGAGAGGAACAGTAAATATCTTTGTTTAGTTCTGTAAACGGTAATGTTACATCGTGTAAAAAAGTTGGTTACTAAAAGTAACTTCTCGAACATTGGTAGCAGACTCATAAAATTGGTTGCATACTACACTAAATCATATCATAAGCTAAATAATAAGGTTTACATCAAGTTATCACATAGTAGTTTCCCGCAAAATTCATCTCAACACTCTATTCAGCTGAATGCATTACTTTCTATTCTATGCATTTTGAGTTATGGATGTGTACATAACTACTCAGGGTGAGGTGGAACGGTATAAATATTGCATGTATCCTACTCAGAGCCATGGAATACTCAAATGCAAGGTGAATTCCGGAAGCTACCTCATAACATTTAGAGTGGAACAGTAAATATCTTTGTTTAGTTCTGTAAACGGTAATGTTCCATTGTGTAAAAAAGTTGGTTACTAAAAGTAACTTCTCGAACATTGGTAGCACACTCATAAAATTGGTTGCATTCTATTTTAAATCATATGATAAGCAAAATAATAAGGTTTACATCAAGTTATCACATAGTAGTTTCCCGCAAAATTCATCTCAACACTCTATTCAGCTGAATGCATTACTTTCTATTCTATGCAGTTTGAGTTATGGATGTGTACATAACTACTCAGGGTGAGGTGGAACGGTATAAATATTGCATGTATCTTACTCAGAGTCATGGAATACTCAAATGCAAGGTGAATTCCGGAAGCTACCTCATAACATTTAGAGTGGAACAGTAAATATCTTTGTTTAGTTCTGTAAACGGTAATGTTCCATTGTGTAAAAAAGTTGGTTACTAAAAGTAACTTCTCGAACATTGGTAGCACACTCATAAAATTGGTTGCATTCTATTCTAAATCATATGATAAGCAAAATAATAAGGTTTACATCAAGTTATCACATAGTAGTTTCCCGCAAAATTCATCTCAACACTCTATTCAGCTGAATGCATTACTTTCTATTCTATGCAGTTTGAGTTATGGATGTGTACATAACTACTCAGGGTGAGGTGGAACTGTATAACTATTGCATGTATCCTACGCAGAGCCATGGAATACTCAAATGCAAGGTGAATTCAGGAAGCTACCTCATAACATTTAGAGAGGAACAGTAAATATCTTTGTTTAGTTCTGTAAACGGTAATGTTCCATTGTGTAAAAAAGTTGGTTACTAAAAGTAACTTCTCGAACATTGGTAGCAGACTCATAAAATTGGTTGCATACTACACTAAATCATATCATAAGCTAAATAATAAGGTTTACATCAAGTTATCACATAGTAGTTTCCCGCAAAATTCATCTCAACACTCTATTCAGCTGAATGCATTACTTTCTATTCTATGCATTTTGAGTTATGGATGTGTACATAACTACTCAGGGTGAGGTGGAACGGTATAAATATTGCATGTATCCTACTCAGAGCCATGGAATACTCAAATGCAAGGTGAATTCAGGAAGCTACCTCATAACATTTAGAGAGGAACAGTAAATATCTTTGTTTAGTTCTGTAAACGGTAATGTTCCATTGTGTAAAAAAGTTGGTTACTAAAAGTAACTTCTCGAACATTGGTAGCACACTCATAAAATTGGTTGCATTTTATTCTAAATCATATGATAAGCAAAATAATAAGGTTTACATCAAGTTATCACATAGTAGTTTCCCGCAAAATTCATCTCAACACTCTATTCAGCTGAATGCATTTCTATATGCTTTTTGAGTTATGGATGTGTACATAACTACTCAGGGTGAGGTGGTACTGTATAAATATTGCATGTGTTATGATACCAGCCCCCTCCTTTGTGAGAATTGCAAGAGCCCTAGTGAAAGGGGGGTCAATGACCCGAGAGAGAGAGAGCAAGAGAGAGAGAGAGACAGGCTGAATGGACACAGGAAATGGAAAGACAGCGACGTGCTGGATACCGCATTCCACTGGGACAAAAGCTGGTGACTGTGGCATTGTTCTCAGGAGACACCTGGGAACTGCAGACGTGCCAACTCGCAGGGACATTGTAAAGCCCTCGGGCAAAGTGGGCTGGTTGAGAGAGATTGCATCACCTGCAACCTGATTGACACCTGAGATCCCGTGAGGCAGTATAAAGAAGGGTCTGAAAGAGGACGACCCTCAGACGCACCAAGGAGACACCAAGAAGCACGATAACGCTTCCCGTGGGAACGGGAAGCCATTTTGAAATAAGCCACGTGCGTTAAATTCCGAATGCGGGGTTTGTGGCTAGAACCAACGGAAAACCGCTTTTATTTAACACCAGGGAAGCCAAATCCTCTGAGGCTGAGGATTTGATTCATAAAGACAACGGCAAGTGTTCTCTTTTCCTAACAATCTCTCTTCTCTCTCTCCAACACGTGAAACCAAAAGGGAAAAGCCTGCAGACTGCAGAGTGACTCTTTATATTTCCAATTGGACTCAGTATTATACCCTAGACAACGAAAGAGCTTATTTCTGAGTGATTATTAATGTACCTGCGTTTTAGATTGAGTATTGACGCATGTTATCTGAATGTTTGTATTAACCTTAATTTTTGTGCCCCTTTATTAATAAAACTTTTGAAAATGGTACCATTGGACTTCAACTGACATATCTATCTTTGCTGGTAAGTGAAATCAGTTACTGGTTTCATAACAAGTGGGGTTCTCGTCTCGGGATTTGAAACCAAACGGGAGGGTCAGTGAATTAAGTCCAAACTTAAATCTGGTTTCGCAGGTAGCCAGACAGAAAACCAGCAAAGATGGACGTGTGTGAATTTATGAAAAACGCGACTGTGGCGGCGCTAGAGGTGAGCGCCAAAGCAGACTTGTTAAATTTGGCGAAGGGGTTAGAACTGGAGAACGAGCAGGATCAAGCTGAGAGGCAAAGACAGCATGAAATTCGGATCAGAGAGTTAGCAGCAGCCGAGAGAGCGGCAGCGGGGAGAGAAAGAGAGAGGGAGGAGCTAAGGAGAGAGCGGTTTAATGTTAGTCGGGAGCTGAGAGTACCTCCGTTCGAAGAGACGGATGTTGATAGTTATTTCTTGTTTTTTGAAAAGGTGGCAGTGAACCAGAAGTGGCCACAAGAGCAGTGGGTCGCGTTGTTACAAAGTGTGTTAGCAGGATGGAGGATTTGGGCAGCCATGATGCCGACCCGCCGACCGGCGAGTACGGTGGCCCCGCCCCTAGAGTCCCAAAGCTATCGCGCATGCGCGGTCACTCGCAGCCTGTCGGAAAAAGTGGCTGAGAAAGAGGACAGTTTAAATGAAGCCAGCGGTGATCTGGCCAAGATGTTTTTACCGACCCTGTACCATGAGGGTTCCGAGGGTGGTAAAACAGAAAGCAGTAAAGTAAAAGGGGGTAAGGGAGAGGAAATAGCCCTGCCCTTAGTGAAGAGAAAGGTCCTAGAGGTAGGATCTAAAGTTGAGAAACGGATAAAGTTGTTAAAATGTCCAGAGTTGGACATGGTTAATCTGTCTGGTTTGGCAGAATTGTTTGAAGAAGTTCAGAGTTCTAAAGGTGTTCTCGATGGTCCCGAGAGTGAAATGAGGGCAGTCTTAGAGAGGAAGGGTATCCTTGCTGTGGAGAAGTCAGCTGAAATGGCCGAGGAGGTTGTTTCAGCTCGTAGGGTTGCGCCTTCCCCAACGGGGGGCTGCCTAGAGAGTAACTGGAAGGATCGGGGGACGTTAGAATTTGAAAAAGGTACGGGTATTGAAAGCCTGGAAGGGGCCAATGTCCCGTTTGAGTGTATCCAAGATGGGGGCGCACGTGGTGCTGAACCTGGTAACAGAGCTCAGGGGAAGTCTGAGGTGTTTGATTCAGGGGGACGGGACGGCCGTCTTTGTGGATCAGATAGGGTTGGTTCAGTAGGAAAAGGGTTAACCTTGGTAACCGTGGGAAGTGTGAGTTCCACGGTGTTTGTATTCGAGAGAGGGGCCAAGGTTAATGCCGAATTTAAGGGGGGAATGAGGATTGTTATTGAAGGAAACGGAAAGTCTGTAGTTCCCAAGTCGAAGGAAGAAATTTTAAACCTGGCAGATCGCTCACAGAGTGAGTCGGGAAATAGCGGGGCCCCCCACTCTATTGTTACGCCAGGGTGGGGTGTGAAGAGGTTGCATTCGAAATGCTACCTGAAAGAGAAGTTGGAATTAAAAACAAATAGCCTGAAGGGTCTTGACAGTTTGGGGCATGTGTTGAAAAAAATAGCCCCGATGAACGAGGCGGGCGGGAGTTCACCACGCCAAATTACTCAAAGTCCCAACGGGGGGACTCGCCAGAAAAGAGGTGACGGTTAATGGGGATGCCATTTTTTTTTTAAACAGCAAAGCAGGTTTACGGGTTGCGCCAAAGCCTGTGAATAATAAAGACAGACCTTTGGAGACCTGCCGGCGAAGTAAACCGACCGAAACGATTAGTATTCGCATAAACTTTTGTAGATGCACCTAAGCTAAGATCACACCTCCGCAGTTTTGTTGCTGAAAACAATAAATAAATAGGTGGTTATTGAATTGAAGTCTGATGTTACAAGACTTTAGTACGGTACGCAATGTTAAGATATTAACTAAAGGGGCACTGTACTTGTTAACTGTTTAGATGCTGACTTGAATGTATAACTGTATTACTCTGTAGTGAAAAGAAAAGCTTCTGTATTGTATTAGATTCAAAATTTCTGTAAGACTGTACCACTCTGGGTTTTAACCGCTGGTAAAAACCTTTTTAAGAGGGGAGGTGTTATGATACCAGCCCCCTCCTTTGTGAGAATTGCAAGAGCCCTAGTGAAAGGGGGGTCAATGACCCGAGAGAGAGAGAGCAAGAGAGAGAGAGAGACAGGCTGAATGGACACAGGAAATGGAAAGACAGCGACGTGCTGGATACCGCATTCCACTGGGACAAAAGCTGGTGACTGTGGCATTGTTCTCAGGAGACACCTGGGAACTGCAGACGTGCCAACTCGCAGGGACATTGTAAAGCCCTCGGGCAAAGTGGGCTGGTTGAGAGAGATTGCATCACCTGCAACCTGATTGACACCTGAGATCCCGTGAGGCAGTATAAAGAAGGGTCTGAAAGAGGACGACCCTCAGACGCACCAAGGAGACACCAAGAAGCACGATAACGCTTCCCGTGGGAACGGGAAGCCATTTTGAAATAAGCCACGTGCGTTAAATTCCGAATGCGGGGTTTGTGGCTAGAACCAACGGAAAACCGCTTTTATTTAACACCAGGGAAGCCAAATCCTCTGAGGCTGAGGATTTGATTCATAAAGACAACGGCAAGTGTTCTCTTTTCCTAACAATCTCTCTTCTCTCTCTCCAACACGTGAAACCAAAAGGGAAAAGCCTGCAGACTGCAGAGTGACTCTTTATATTTCCAATTGGACTCAGTATTATACCCTAGACAACGAAAGAGCTTATTTCTGAGTGATTATTAATGTACCTGCGTTTTAGATTGAGTATTGACGCATGTTATCTGAATGTTTGTATTAACCTTAATTTTTGTGCCCCTTTATTAATAAAACTTTTGCAAATGGTACCATTGGACTTCAACTGACATATCTATCTTTGCTGGTAAGTGAAATCAGTTACTGGTTTCATAACACATGTATCCTACTCAGAGCCATGGAATACTCAAATGCAAGGTGAATTCAGGAAGCTACCTCATAACATTTAGAGTGGAACAGTAAATATCTTTGTTTAGTTCTGTAAACGGTAATGTTCGATTGTGTAAAAAAGTTGCTTACTAAAAGTAACTTCTCGAACATTGGTAGCACACTCATAAAATAGGTTGCATACTACTCTAAATCATATGATAAGCAAAATAATAAGGTTTACATCAAGTTATCACATAGTAGTTTCCCGCAAAAATTCATCTCAACACTCTATTCAGCTGAATGCATTACTTTCTATTCTATGCATTTTGAGTTATGGATGTGTACATAACTACTCAGGGTGAGGTGGAACGGTATAAATATTGCATGTATCTTACTCAGAGTCATGGAATACTCAAATGCAAGGTGAATTCCGGAAGCTACCTCATAACATTTAGAGTGGAACAGTAAATATCTTTGTTTAGTTCTGTAAACGGTAATGTTCCATTGTGTAAAAAAGTTGGTTACTAAAAGTAACTTCTCGAACATTGGTAGCACACTCATAAAATTGGTTGCATTCTATTCTAAATCATATGATAAGCAAAATAATAAGGTTTACATCAAGTTATCACATAGTAGTTTCCCGCAAAATTCATCTCAACACTCTATTCAGCTGAATGCATTACTTTCTATTCTATGCAGTTTGAGTTATGTATGTCTACATAACTACTCAGGGTGAGGTGGAACTGTATAACTATTGCATGTATCCTACGCAGAGCCATGGAATACTCAAATGCAAGGTGAATTCAGGAAGCCACCTCATAACATTTAGAGAGGAACAGTAAATATCTTTGTTTAGTTCTGTAAACGGTAATGTTCCATTGTGTAAAAAAGTTGGTTACTAAAAGTAACTTCTCGAACATTGGTAGCACACTCATAAAATTGGTTGCATACTACACTAAATCATATCATAAGCTAAATAATAAGGTTTACATCAAGTTATCACATAGTAGTTTCCCGCAAAATTCATCTCAACACTCTATTCAGCTGAATGCATTTCTATATGCTTTTTGAGTTATGGATGTGTACATAACTACTCAGGGTGAGGTGGTACTGTATAAATATTGCATGTATCCTACTCAGAGCCATGGAATACTCAAATGCAAGGTGAATTCAGGAAGATACCTCATAACATTTAGAGAGGAACAGTAAATATCTTTGTTTAGTTCTGTAAACGGTAATGTTCCATTGTGTAAAAAAGTTGGTTACTAAAAGTAACTTCTCGAACATTGGTAGCACACTCATAAAATTGGTTGCATTTTATTCTAAATCATATGATAAGCAAAATAATAAGGTTTACATCAAGTTATCACATAGTAGTTTCCCGCAAAATTCATCTCAACACTCTATTCAGCTGAATGCATTTCTATATGCTTTTTGAGTTATGGATGTGTACATAACTACTCAGGGTGAGGTGGTACTGTATAAATATTGCATGTATCCTACTCAGAGCCATGGAATACTCAAATGCAAGGTGAATTCAGGAAGCTACCTCATAACATTTAGAGTGGAACAGTAAATATCTTTGTTTAGTTCTGTAAACGGTAATGTTCCATTGTGTAAAAAAGTTGCTTACTAAAAGTAACTTCTCGAACATTGGTAGCACACTCATAAAATTGGTTGCATACTACTCTAAATCATATCATAAGCTAAATAATAAGGTTTACATCAAGTTATCACATAGTAGTTTCCTGCAGAATTCATCTCAACACTCTATTCAGCTGAATGCATTACTTTCTATTCTATGCTTTTTGAGTTATGGATGTGTACATAACTACTCAGGGTGAGGTGGTACTGTATAAATATTGCATGTATCCTACTCAGAGCCATGGAATACTCAAATGCAAGGTGAATTCAGGAAGCTACCTCATAACCTTTAGAGTGGAACAGTAAATATCTTTGTTTAGTTCTGTAAACGGTAATGTTCCATTGTGTAAAAAAGTTGGTTACTAAAAGTATCTTCTCGAACATTGGTAGCACACTCATAAAATTGGTTGCATACTACTCTAAATCATATGATAAGCAAAATAATAAGGTTTACATCAAGTTATCACATAGTAGTTTCCCGCAAAATTCATCTCAACACTCCATTCAGCTGAATGCATTACTTTCTATTCTATGCATTTTGAGTTATGGATGTGTACATAACTACTCAGGGTGAGGTGGAACGGTATAAATATTGCATGTATCCTACTCAGAGCCATGGAATACTCAAATGCAAGGTGAATTCAGGAAGCTACCTCATGACATTTAGTGTGGAACAGTAAATATCTTTGTTTAGTTCTGTAAACGGTAATGTTCCATTGTGTAAAAAAGTTGGTTACTAAAAGTAACTTCTCGAACATTGGTAGCACACTCATAAAATTGGTTGCATACTACTCTAAATCATAACATAAGCTAAATAACAAGGTTTACATCAAGTTATCACATAGTAGTTTCCCGCAAAATTCATCTCAACACTCTATTCAGCTGAATGCATTACTTTCTATTCTATGCATTTTGAGTTATGGATGTGTACATAACTACTCAGGGTGAGGTGGTACTGTATAAATATTGCATGTATCCTACTCAGAGCCATGGAATACTCAAATGCAAGGTGAATTCAGGAAGCTACCTCATAACATTTAGAGTGGAACAGTAAATATCTTTGTTTAGTTCTGTAAACGGTAATGTTCCATTGTGTAAAGAAGTTGGTTACTAAAAGTAACTTCTCGAACATTGGTAGCACACTCATAAAATTGGTTGCATACTACTCTAAATCATATCATAAGCTAAATAATAAGGATTACATCGTTATCACATAGTAGTTTCCCGCAAAATTCATCTCAACACTCTATTCAGCTGAATGCATTACTTTCTATTCTATGCTTTTTGAGTTATGGATGTGTACATAACTACTCAGGGTGAGGTGGTACTGTATAAATATTGCATGTATCCTACTCAGAGCCATGGAATACTCAAATGCAAGGTGAATTCAGGAAGCTACCTCATAACATTTAGAGTGGAACAGTAAATATCTTTGTTTAGTTCTGTAAACGGTAATGTTCCATTGTGTAAAAAAGTTGGTTACTAAAAGTAACTTCTCGAACATTGGTAGCACACTCATAAAATTGGTTGCATACTACTCTAAATCATATGATAAGCAAAATAATAAGGTTTACATCAAGTTATCACATAGTAGTTTCCCGCAAAATTCATCTCAACACTCTATTCAGCTGAATGCATTACTTTCTATTCGATGCATTTTGAGTTATGGATGTGTACATAACTACTCAGCGTGAGGTGGAACGGTATAAATATTGCATGTATCTTACTCAGAGTCATGGAATACTCAAATGCAAGGTGAATTCCGGAAGCTACCTCATAACATTTAGAGTGGAACAGTAAATATCTTTGTTTAGTTCTGTAAACGGTAATGTTCCATTGTGTAAAAAAGTTGCTTACTAAAAGTAACTTCTCGAACATTGGTAGCACACTCATAAAATTGGTTGCATTCTATTCTAAATCATATGATAAGCAAAATAATAAGGTTTACATCAAGTTATCACATAGTAGTTTCCCGCAAAATTCATCTCAACACTCTATTCAGCTGAATGCATTACTTTCTATTCTATGCAGTTTGAGTTATGGATGTGTACATAACTACTCAGGGTGAGGTGGAACGGTAAAAATATTGCATGTATCTTACTCAGAGTCATGGAATACTCAAATGCAAGGTGAATTCCGGAAGCTACCTCATAACATTTAGAGTGGAACAGTAAATATCTTTTTTTAGTTCTGTAAACGGTAATGTTCCATTGTGTAAAAAAGTTGGTTACTAAAAGTAACTTCTCGAACATTGGTAGCACACTCATAAAATTGGTTGCATTTTATTCTAAATCATATGATAAGCAAAATAATAAGGTTTACATCAAGTTATCACATAGTAGTTTCCCGCAAAATTCATCTCAACACTCTATTCAGCTGAATGCATTTCTATATGCTTTTTGAGTTATGGATGTGTACATAACTACTCAGGGTGAGGAGGTACTGTATAAATATTGCATGTATCCTACTCAGAGCCATGGAATACTCAAATGCAAGGTGAATTCAGGAAGCTACCTCATAACATTTAGAGTGGAACAGTAAATATCTTTGTTTAGTTCTGTAAACGGTAATGTTCCATTGTGTAAAAAAGTTGGTTACTAAAAGTAACTTCTCGAACATTGGTAGCACACGCATAAAATTGGTTGCATACTACTCTAAATCATATGATAAGCAAAATAATAAGGTTTACATCAAGTTATCACATAGTAGTTTCCCGCAAAATTCATCTCAACACTCTATTCAGCTGAATGCATTACTTTCTATTCTATGCTTTTTGAGTTATGGATGTGTACATAACTACTCAGGGTGAGGTGGTACTGTATAAATATTGCATGTATCCTACTCAGAGCCATGGAATACTCAAATGCAAGGTGAATTCAGGAAGCTACCTCATAACATTTAGAGAGGAACAGTAAATATCTTTGTTTAGTTCTGTAAACGGTAATGTTCCATTGTGTAAAAAAGTTGGTTACTAAAAGTAACTTCTCGAACATTGGTAGCACACTCATAAAATTGGTTGCATTTTATTCTAAATCATATGATAAGCAAAATAATAAGGTTTACATCAAGTTATCACATAGTAGTTTCCCGCAAAATTCATCTCAACACTCTATTCAGCTGAATGCATTTCTATATGCTTTTTGAGTTATGGATGTGTACATAACTACTCAGGGTGAGGTGGTACTGTATAAATATTGCATGTATCCTACTCAGAGCCATGGAATACTCAAATGCAAGGTGAATTCAGGAAGCTACCTCATAACATTTAGAGTGGAACAGTAAATATCTTTGTTTAGTTCTGTAAACGGTAATGTTCCATTGTGTAAAAAAGTTGCTTACTAAAAGTAACTTCTCGAACATTGGTAGCACACTCATAAAATTGGTTGCATACTACTCTAAATCATATCATAAGCTAAATAATAAGGTTTACATCAAGTTATCACATAGTAGTTTCCTGCAGAATTCATCTCAACACTCTATTCAGCTGAATGCATTACTTTCTATTCTATGCTTTTTGAGTTATGGATGTGTACATAACTACTCAGGGTGAGGTGGTACTGTATAAATATTGCATGTATCCTACTCAGAGCCATGGAATACTCAAATGCAAGGTGAATTCAGGAAGCTACCTCATAACCTTTAGAGTGGAACAGTAAATATCTTTGTTTAGTTCTGTAAACGGTAATGTTCCATTGTGTAAAAAAGTTGGTTACTAAAAGTATCTTCTCGAACATTGGTAGCACACTCATAAAATTGGTTGCATACTACTCTAAATCATATGATAAGCAAAATAATAAGGTTTACATCAAGTTATCACATAGTAGTTTCCCGCAAAATTCATCTCAACACTCCATTCAGCTGAATGCATTACTTTCTATTCTATGCTTTTTGAGTTATGGATGTGTACATAACTACTCAGGGTGAGGTGGTACTGTATAAATATTGCATGTATCCTACTCAGAGCCATGGAATACTCAAATGCAAGGTGAATTCAGGAAGCTACCTCATAACATTTAGAGAGGAACAGTAAATATCTTTGTTTAGTTCTGTAAACGGTAATGTTCCATTGTGTAAAAAAGTTGGTTACTAAAAGTAACTTCTCGAACATTGGTAGCACACTCATAAAATTGGTTGCATTTTATTCTAAATCATATGATAAGCAAAATAATAAGGTTTACATCAAGTTATCACATAGTAGTTTCCCGCAAAATTCATCTCAACACTCTATTCAGCTGAATGCATTACTTTCTATTCTATGCAGTTTGAGTTATGGATGTGTACATAACTACTCAGGGTGAGGTGGAACGGTATAAATATTGCATGTATCTTACTCAGAGTCATGGAATACTCAAATGCAAGGTGAATTCCGGAAGCTACCTCATAACATTTAGAGTGGAACAGTAAATATCTTTGTTTAGTTCTGTAAACGGTAATGTTCCATTGTGTAAAAAAGTTGGTTACTAAAAGTAACTTCTCGAACATTGGTAGCACACTCATAAAATTGGTTGCATTCTATTCTAAATCATATGATAAGCAAAATAATAAGGTTTACATCAAGTTATCACATAGTAGTTTCCCGCAAAATTCATCTCAACACTCTATTCAGCTGAATGCATTACTTTCTATTCTATGCAGTTTGAGTTATGTATGTGTACATAACTACTCAGGGTGAGGTGGAACTGTATAACTATTGCATGTATCCTACGCAGAGCCATGGAATACTCAAATGCAAGGTGAATTCAGGAAGCTACCTCATAACATTTAGAGAGGAACAGTAAATATCTTTGTTTAGTTCTGTAAACGGTAATGTTCCATTGTGTAAAAAAGTTGGTTACTAAAAGTAACTTCTCGAACATTGGTAGCACACTCATAAAATTGGTTGCATTTTATTCTAAATCATATGATAAGCAAAATAATAAGGTTTACATCAAGTTATCACATAGTAGTTTCCCGCAAAATTCATCTCAACACTCTATTCAGCTGAATGCATTTCTATATGCTTTTTGAGTTATGGATGTGTACATAACTACTCAGGGTGAGGAGGTACTGTATTAATATTGCATGTATCCTACTCAGAGCCATGGAATACTCAAATGCAAGGTGAATTCAGGAAGCTACCTCATAACATTTAGAGTGGAACAGTAAATATCTTTGTTTAGTTCTGTAAACGGTAATGTTCCATTGTGTAAAAAAGTTGCTTACTAAAAGTAACTTCTCGAACATTGGTAGCACACTCATAAAATTGGTTGCATACTACTCTAAATCATATCATAAGCTAAATAATAAGGTTTACATCAAGTTATCACATAGTAGTTTCCCGCAGAATTCCTCTCAACACTCTATTCAGCTGAATGCATTACTTTCTATTCTATGCTTTTTGAGTTATGGATGTGTACATAACTACTCAGGGTGAGGTGGTACTGTATAAATATTGCATGTATCCTACTCAGAGCCATGGAATACTCAAATGCAAGGTGAATTCAGGAAGCTACCTCATAACCTTTAGAGTGGAACAGTAAATATCTTTGTTTAGTTCTGTAAACGGTAATGTTCCATTGTGTAAAAAAGTTGGTTACTAAAAGTATCTTCTCGAACATTGGTAGCACACTCATAAAATTGGTTGCATACTACTCTAAATCATATGATAAGCTAAATAATAAGGTTTACATCAAGTTATCACATAGTAGTTTCCCGCAAAATTCATCTCAACACTCTATTCAGCTGAATGCATTACTTTCTATTCTATGCTTTTTGAGTTATGGATGTGTACATAACTACTCAGGGTGAGGTGGAACGGTATAAATATTGCATGTATCTTACTCAGAGTCATGGAATACTCAAATGCAAGGTGAATTCCGGAAGCTACCTCATAACATTTAGAGTGGAACAGTAAATATCTTTGTTTAGTTCTGTAAACGGTAATGTTCCATTGTGTAAAAAAGTTGGTTACTAAAAGTAACTTCTCGAACATTGGTAGCACACTCATAAAATTGGTTGCATTCTATTCTAAATCATATGATAAGCAAAATAATAAGGTTTACATCAAGTTATCACATAGTAGTTTCCCGCAAAATTCATCTCAACACTCTATTCAGCTGAATGCATTACTTTCTATTCTATGCAGTTTGAGTTATGTATGTCTACATAACTACTCAGGGTGAGGTGGAACTGTATAACTATTGCATGTATCCTACGCAGAGCCATGGAATACTCAAATGCAAGGTGAATTCAGGAAGCCACCTCATAACATTTAGAGAGGAACAGTAAATATCTTTGTTTAGTTCTGTAAACGGTAATGTTCCATTGTGTAAAAAAGTTGGTTACTAAAAGTAACTTCTCGAACATTGGTAGCACACTCATAAAATTGGTTGCATACTACACTAAATCATATCATAAGCTAAATAATAAGGTTTACATCAAGTTATCACATAGTAGTTTCCCGCAAAATTCATCTCAACACTCTATTCAGCTGAATGCATTTCTATATGCTTTTTGAGTTATGGATGTGTACATAACTACTCAGGGTGAGGTGGTACTGTATAAATATTGCATGTATCCTACTCAGAGCCATGGAATACTCAAATGCAAGGTGAATTCAGGAAGCTACCTCATAACATTTAGAGAGGAACAGTAAATATCTTTGTTTAGTTCTGTAAACGGTAATGTTCCATTGTGTAAAAAAGTTGGTTACTAAAAGTAACTTCTCGAACATTGGTAGCACACTCATAAAATTGGTTGCATACTACACTAAATCATATCATAAGCTAAATAATAAGGTTTACATCAAGTTATCACATAGTAGTTTCCCGCAAAATTCATCTCAACACTCTATTCAGCTGAATGCATTTCTATATGCTTTTTGAGTTATGGATGTGTACATAACTACTCAGGGTGAGGTGGTACTGTATAAATATTGCATGTATCCTACTCAGAGCCATGGAATACTCAAATGCAAGGTGAATTCAGGAAGCTACCTCATAACCTTTAGAGTGGAACAGTAAATATCTTTGTTTAGTTCTGTAAACGGTAATGTTCCATTGTGTAAAAAAGTTGGTTACTAAAAGTATCTTCTCGAACATTGGTAGCACACTCATAAAATTGGTTGCATACTACTCTAAATCATATGATAAGCTAAATAATAAGGTTTACATCAAGTTATCACATAGTAGTTTCCCGCAAAATTCATCTCAACACTCTATTCAGCTGAATGCATTACTTTCTATTCTATGCAGTTTGAGTTATGGATGTGTACATAACTACTCAGGGTGAGGTGGAACGGTATAAATATTGCATGTATCTTACTCAGAGTCATGGAATACTCAAATGCAAGGTGAATTCCGGAAGCTACCTCATAACATTTAGAGTGGAACAGTAAATATCTTTGTTTAGTTCTGTAAACGGTAATGTTCCATTGTGTAAAAAAGTTGGTTACTAAAAGTAACTTCTCGAACATTGGTAGCACACTCATAAAATTGGTTGCATTCTATTCTAAATCATATGATAAGCAAAATAATAAGGTTTACATCAAGTTATCACATAGTAGTTTCCCGCAAAATTCATCTCAACACTCTATTCAGCTGAATGCATTACTTTCTATTCTATGCAGTTTGAGTTATGTATGTCTACATAACTACTCAGGGTGAGGTGGAACTGTATAACTATTGCATGTATCCTACGCAGAGCCATGGAATACTCAAATGCAAGGTGAATTCAGGAGGCCACCTCATAACATTTAGAGAGGAACAGTAAATATCTTTGTTTAGTTCTGTAAACGGTAATGTTCCATTGTGTAAAAAAGTTGGTTACTAAAAGTAACTTCTCGAACATTGGTAGCACACTCATAAAATTGGTTGCATACTACACTAAATCATATCATAAGCTAAATAATAAGGTTTACATCAAGTTATCACATAGTAGTTTCCCGCAAAATTCATCTCAACACTCTATTCTGCTGAATGCATTTCTATATGCTTTTTGAGTTATGGATGTGTACATAACTACTCAGGGTGAGGTGGTACTGTATAAATATTGCATGTATCCTACTCAGAGCCATGGAATACTCAAATGCAAGGTGAATTCAGGAAGCTACCTCATAACATTTAGAGAGGAACAGTAAATATCTTTGTTTAGTTCTGTAAACGGTAATGTTCCATTGTGTAAAAAAGTTGGTTACTAAAAGTAACTTCTCGAACATTGGTAGCACACTCATAAAATTGGTTGCATTTTATTCTAAATCATATGATAAGCAAAATAATAAGGTTTACATCAAGTTATCACATAGTAGTTTCCCGCAAAATTCATCTCAACACTCTATTCAGCTGAATGCATTTCTATATGCTTTTTGAGTTATGGATGTGTACATAACTACTCAGGGTGAGGTGGTACTGTATAAATATTGCATGTATCCTACTCAGAGCCATGGAATACTCAAATGCAAGGTGAATTCAGGAAGCTACCTCATAACATTTAGAGTGGAACAGTAAATATCTTTGTTTAGTTCTGTAAACGGTAATGTTCCATTGTGTAAAAAAGTTGCTTACTAAAAGTAACTTCTCGAACATTGGTAGCACACTCATAAAATTGGTTGCATACTACTCTAAATCATATCATAAGCTAAATAATAAGGTTTACATCAAGTTATCACATAGTAGTTTCCTGCAGAATTCATCTCAACACTCTATTCAGCTGAATGCATTACTTTCTATTCTATGCTTTTTGAGTTATGGATGTGTACATAACTACTCAGGGTGAGGTGGTACTGTATAAATATTGCATGTATCCTACTCAGAGCCATGGAATACTCAAATGCAAGGTGAATTCAGGAAGCTACCTCATAACCTTTAGAGTGGAACAGTAAATATCTTTGTTTAGTTCTGTAAACGGTAATGTTCCATTGTGTAAAAAAGTTGGTTACTAAAAGTATCTTCTCGAACATTGGTAGCACACTCATAAAATTGGTTGCATACTACTCTAAATCATATGATAAGCAAAATAATAAGGTTTACATCAAGTTATCACATAGTAGTTTCCCGCAAAATTCATCTCAACACTCCATTCAGCTGAATGCATTACTTTCTATTCTATGCATTTTGAGTTATGGATGTGTACATAACTACTCAGGGTGAGGTGGAACGGTATAAATATTGCATGTATCCTACTCAGAGCCATGGAATACTCAAATGCAAGGTGAATTCAGGAAGCTACCTCATGACATTTAGTGTGGAACAGTAAATATCTTTGTTTAGTTCTGTAAACGGTAATGTTCCATTGTGTAAAAAATTTGGTTACTAAAAGTAACTTCTCGAACATTGGTAGCACACTCATAAAATTGGTTGCATACTACTCTAAATCATAACATAAGCTAAATAATAAGGTTTACATCAAGTTATCACATAGTAGTTTCCCGCAAAATTCATCTCAACACTCTATTCAGCTGAATGCATTACTTTCTATTCTATGCTTTTTGAGTTATGGATGTGTACATAACTACTCAGGGTGAGGTGGTACTGTATAAATATTGCATGTATCCTACTCAGAGCCATGGAATACTCAAATGCAAGGTGAATTCAGGAAGCTACCTCATAACATTTAGAGTGGAACAGTAAATATCTTTGTTTAGTTCTGTAAACGGTAATGTTCCATTGTGTAAAAAAGTTGGTTATTAAAAGTAACTTCTCGAACATTGGTAGCACACTCATAAAATTGGTTGCATACTACTCTAAATCATATGATAAGCAAAATAATAAGGTTTACATCAAGTTATCACATAGTAGTTTCCCGCAAAATTCATCTCAACACTCTATTCAGCTGAATGCATTACTTTCTATTCGATGCATTTTGAGTTATGGATGTGTACATAACTACTCAGCGTGAGGTGGAACGGTATAAATATTGCATGTATCTTACTCAGAGTCATGGAATACTCAAATGCAAGGTGAATTCCGGAAGCTACCTCATAACATTTAGAGTGGAACAGTAAATATCTTTGTTTAGTTCTGTAAACGGTAATGTTGCATTGTGTAAAAAAGTTGGTTACTAAAAGTAACCTCGAACATTGGTAGCACACTCATAAAATTGGTTGCATTCTATTCTAAATCATATGATAAGCAAAATAATAAGGTTTACATCAAGTTATCACATAGTAGTTTCCCGCAAAATTCATCTCAACACTCTATTCAGCTGAATGCATTACTTTCTATTCTATGCAGTTTGAGTTATGGATGTGTACATAACTACTCAGGGTGAGGTGGAACGGTAAAAATATTGCATGTATCTTACTCAGAGTCATGGAATACTCAAATGCAAGGTGAATTCCGGAAGCTACCTCATAACATTTAGAGTGGAACAGTAAATATCTTTTTTTAGTTCTGTAAACGGTAATGTTCCATTGTGTAAAAAAGTTGGTTACTAAAAGTAACTTCTCGAACATTGGTAGCACACTCATAAAATTGGTTGCATTTTATTCTAAATCATATGATAAGCAAAATAATAAGGTTTACATCAAGTTATCACATAGTAGTTTCCCGCAAAATTCATCTCAACACTCTATTCAGCTGAATGCATTTCTATATGCTTTTTGAGTTATGGATGTGTACATAACTACTCAGGGTGAGGAGGTACTGTATAAATATTGCATGTATCCTACTCAGAGCCATGGAATACTCAAATGCAAGGTGAATTCAGGAAGCTACCTCATAACATTTAGAGTGGAACAGTAAATATCTTTGTTTAGTTCTGTAAACGGTAATGTTCCATTGTGTAAAAAAGTTGGTTACTAAAAGTAACTTCTCGAACATTGGTAGCACACTCATAAAATTGGTTGCATACTACTCTAAATCATATGATAAGCAAAATAATAAGGTTTACATCAAGTTATCACATAGTAGTTTCCCGCAAAATTCATCTCAACACTCTATTCAGCTGAATGCATTACTTTCTATTCTATGCTTTTTGAGTTATGGATGTGTACATAACTACTCAGGGTGAGGTGGTACTGTATAAATATTGCATGTATCCTACTCAGAGCCATGGAATACTCAAATGCAAGGTGAATTCAGGAAGCTACCTCATAACATTTAGAGAGGAACAGTAAATATCTTAGTTTAGTTCTGTAAACGGTAATGTTCCATTGTGTAAAAAAGTTGGTTACTAAAAGTAACTTCTCGAACATTGGTAGCACACACATAAAATTGGTTGCATACAACTCTAAATCATATGATAAGCAAAATAATAAGGTTTACATCAAGTTATCACATAGTAGTTTCCCGCAAAATTCATCTCAACACTCTATTCAGCTGAATGCATTACTTTCTATTCTATGCAGTTTGAGTTATGGATGTGTACATAACTACTCAGGGTGAGGTGGAACGGTATAAATATTGCATGTATCTTACTCAGAGTCATGGAATACTCAAATGCAAGGTGAATTCCGGAAGCTACCTCATAACATTTAGAGTGGAACAGTAAATATCTTTGTTTAGTTCTGTAAACGGTAATGTTCCATTGTGTAAAAAATTTGGTTACTAAAAGTAACTTCTCGAACATTGGTAGCACACTCATAAAATTGGTTGCATTCTATTCTAAATCATATGATAAGCAAAATAATAAGGTTTACATCAAGTTATCACATAGTAGTTTCCCGCAAAATTCATCTCAACACTCTATTCAGCTGAATGCATTTCTATATGCTTTTTGAGTTATGGATGTGTACATAACTACTCAGGGTGAGGAGGTACTGTATAAATATTGCATGTATCCTACTCAGAGCCATGGAATACTCAAATGCAAGGTGAATTCAGGAAGCTACCTCATAACATTTAGAGTGGAACAGTAAATATCTTTGTTTAGTTCTGTAAACGGTAATGTTCCATTGTGTAAAAAAGTTGGTTACTAAAAGTAACTTCTCGAACATTGGTAGCACACTCATAAAATTGGTTGCATACTACTCTAAATCATATGATAAGCAAAATAATAAGGTTTACATCAAGTTATCACATAGTAGTTTCCCGCAAAATTCATCTCAACACTCTATTCAGCTGAATGCATTACTTTCTATTCTATGCTTTTTGAGTTATGGATGTGTACATAACTACTCAGGGTGAGGTGGTACTGTATAAATATTGCATGTATCCTACTCAGAGCCATGGAATACTCAAATGCAAGGTGAATTCAGGAAGCTACCTCATAACATTTAGAGAGGAACAGTAAATATCTTAGTTTAGTTCTGTAAACGGTAATGTTCCATTGTGTAAAAAAGTTGGTTACTAAAAGTAACTTCTCGAACATTGGTAGCACACACATAAAATTGGTTGCATACTACTCTAAATCATATGATAAGCAAAATAATAAGGTTTACATCAAGTTATCACATAGTAGTTTCCCGCAAAATTCATCTCAACACTCTATTCAGCTGAATGCATTACTTTCTATTCTATGCAGTTTGAGTTATGGATGTGTACATAACTACTCAGGGTGAGGTGGAACGGTATAAATATTGCATGTATCTTACTCAGAGTCATGGAATACTCAAATGCAAGGTGAATTCCGGAAGCTACCTCATAACATTTAGAGAGGAACAGTAAATATCTTAGTTTAGTTCTGTAAACGGTAATGTTCCATTGTGTAAAAAAGTTGGTTACTAAAAGTAACTTCTCGAACATTGGTAGCACACACATAAAATTGGTTGCATACTACTCTAAATCATATGATAAGCAAAATAATAAGGTTTACATCAAGTTATCACATAGTAGTTTCCCGCAAAATTCATCTCAACACTCTATTCAGCTGAATGCATTACTTTCTATTCTATGCAGTTTGAGTTATGGATGTGTACATAACTACTCAGGGTGAGGTGGAACGGTATAAATATTGCATGTATCTTACTCAGAGTCATGGAATACTCAAATGCAAGGTGAATTCCGGAAGCTACCTCATAACATTTAGAGTGGAACAGTAAATATCTTTGTTTAGTTCTGTAAACGGTAATGTTCCATTGTGTAAAAAATTTGGTTACTAAAAGTAACTTCTCGAACATTGGTAGCACACTCATAAAATTGGTTGCATTCTATTCTAAATCATATGATAAGCAAAATAATAAGGTTTACATCAAGTTATCACATAGTAGTTTCCCGCAAAATTCATCTCAACACTCTATTCAGCTGAATGCATTTCTATATGCTTTTTGAGTTATGGATGTGTACATAACTACTCAGGGTGAGGAGGTACTGTATAAATATTGCATGTATCCTACTCAGAGCCATGGAATACTCAAATGCAAGGTGAATTCAGGAAGCTACCTCATAACATTTAGAGTGGAACAGTAAATATCTTTGTTTAGTTCTGTAAACGGTAATGTTCCATTGTGTAAAAAAGTTGGTTACTAAAAGTAACTTCTCGAACATTGGTAGCACACTCATAAAATTGGTTGCATACTACTCTAAATCATATGATAAGCAAAATAATTAGGTTTACATCAAGTTATCACATAGTAGTTTCCCGCAAAATTCATCTCAACACTCTATTCAGCTGAATGCATTACTTTCTATTCTATGCTTTTTGAGTTATGGATGTGTACATAACTACTCAGGGTGAGGTGGTACTGTATAAATATTGCATGTATCCTACTCAGAGCCATGGAATACTCAAATGCAAGGTGAATTCAGGAAGCTACCTCATAACATTTAGAGAGGAACAGTAAATATCTTAGTTTAGTTCTGTAAACGGTAATGTTCCATTGTGTAAAAAAGTTGGTTACTAAAAGTAACTTCTCGAACATTGGTAGCACACACATAAAATTGGTTGCATACTACTCTAAATCATATGATAAGCAAAATAATAAGGTTTACATCAAGTTATCACATAGTAGTTTCCCGCAAAATTCATCTCAACACTCTATTCAGCTGAATGCATTACTTTCTATTCTATGCAGTTTGAGTTATGGATGTGTACATAACTACTCAGGGTGAGGTGGAACGGTATAAATATTGCATGTATCTTACTCAGAGTCATGGAATACTCAAATGCAAGGTGAATTCCGGAAGCTACCTCATAACATTTAGAGTGGAACAGTAAATATCTTTGTTTAGTTCTGTAAACGGTAATGTTCCATTGTGTAAAAAAGTTGCTTACTAAAAGTAACTTCTCGAACATTGGTAGCACACTCATAAAATTGGTTGCATTCTATTCTAAATCATATGATAAGCAAAATAATAAGGTTTACATCAAGTTATCACATAGTAGTTTCCCGCAAAATTCATCTCAACACTCTATTCAGCTGAATGCATTACTTTCTATTCTATGCAGTTTGAGTTATGGATGTGTACATAACTACTCAGGGTGAGGTGGAACGGTAAAAATATTGCATGTATCTTACTCAGAGTCATGGAATACTCAAATGCAAGGTGAATTCCGGAAGCTACCTCATAACATTTAGAGTGGAACAGTAAATATCTTTTTTTAGTTCTGTAAACGGTAATGTTCCATTGTGTAAAAAAGTTGGTTACTAAAAGTAACTTCTCGAACATTGGTAGCACACTCATAAAATTGGTTGCATTTTATTCTAAATCATATGATAAGCAAAATAATAAGGTTTACATCAAGTTATCACATAGTAGTTTCCCGCAAAATTCATCTCAACACTCTATTCAGCTGAATGCATTTCTATATGCTTTTTGAGTTATGGATGTGTACATAACTACTCAGGGTGAGGAGGTACTGTATAAATATTGCATGTATCCTACTCAGAGCCATGGAATACTCAAATGCAAGGTGAATTCAGGAAGCTACCTCATAACATTTAGAGTGGAACAGTAAATATCTTTGTTTAGTTCTGTAAACGGTAAAGTTCCATTGTGTAAAAAAGTTGGTTACTAAAAGTAACTTCTCGAACATTGGTAGCACACTCATAAAATTGGTTGCATACTACTCTAAATCATATGATAAGCAAAATAATAAGGTTTACATCAAGTTATCACATAGTAGTTTCCCGCAAAATTCATCTCAACACTCTATTCAGCTGAATGCATTACTTTCTATTCTATGCTTTTTGAGTTATGGATGTGTACATAACTACTCAGGGTGAGGTGGTACTGTATAAATATTGCATGTATCCTACTCAGAGCCATGGAATACTCAAATGCAAGGTGAATTCAGGAAGCTACCTCATAACATTTAGAGAGGAACAGTAAATATCTTAGTTTAGTTCTGTAAACGGTAATGTTCCATTGTGTAAAAAAGTTGGTTACTAAAAGTAACTTCTCGAACATTGGTAGCACACACATAAAATTGGTTGCATACTACTCTAAATCATATGATAAGCAAAATAATAAGGTTTACATCAAGTTATCACATAGTAGTTTCCCGCAAAATTCATCTCAACACTCTATTCAGCTGAATGCATTTCTATATGCTTTTTGAGTTATGGATGTGTACATAACTACTCAGGGTGAGGAGGTACTGTATAAATATTGCATGTATCCTACTCAGAGCCATGGAATACTCAAATGCAAGGTGAATTCAGGAAGCTACCTCATAACATTTAGAGTGGAACAGTAAATATCTTTGTTTAGTTCTGTAAACGGTAATGTTCCATTGTGTAAAAAAGTTGGTTACTAAAAGTAACTTCTCGAACATTGGTAGCACACTCATAAAATTGGTTGCATACTACTCTAAATCATATGATAAGCAAAATAATAAGGTTTACATCAAGTTATCACATAGTAGTTTCCCGCAAAATTCATCTCAACACTCTATTCAGCTGAATGCATTACTTTCTATTCTATGCTTTTTGAGTTATGGATGTGTACATAACTACTCAGGGTGAGGTGGTACTGTATAAATATTGCATGTATCCTACTCAGAGCCATGGAATACTCAAATGCAAGGTGAATTCAGGAAGCTACCTCATAACATTTAGAGAGGAACAGTAAATATCTTAGTTTAGTTCTGTAAACGGTAATGTTCCATTGTGTAAAAAAGTTGGTTACTAAAAGTAACTTCTCGAACATTGGTAGCACACACATAAAATTGGTTGCATACTACTCTAAATCATATGATAAGCAAAATAATAAGGTTTACATCAAGTTATCACATAGTAGTTTCCCGCAAAATTCATCTCAACACTCTATTCAGCTGAATGCATTACTTTCTATTCTATGCAGTTTGAGTTATGTATGTGTACATAACTACTCAGGGTGAGGTGGAACTGTATAACTATTGCATGTATCCTACGCAGAGCCATGGAATACTCAAATGCAAGGTGAATTCAGGAAGCTACCTCATAACATTTAGAGAGGAACAGTAAATATCTTTGTTTAGTTCTGTAAACGGTAATGTTCCATTGTGTAAAAAAGTTGGTTACTAAAAGTAACTTCTCGAACATTGGTAGCACACTCATAAAATTGGTTGCATTTTATTCTAAATCATATGATAAGCAAAATAATAAGGTTTACATCAAGTTATCACATAGTAGTTTCCCGCAAAATTCATCTCAACACTCTATTCAGCTGAATGCATTTCTATATGCTTTTTGAGTTATGGATGTGTACATAACTACTCAGGGTGAGGAGGTACTGTATAAATATTGCATGTATCCTACTCAGAGCCATGGAATACTCAAATGCAAGGTGAATTCAGGAAGCTACCTCATAACATTTAGAGTGGAACAGTAAATATCTTTGTTTAGTTCTGTAAACGGTAATGTTCCATTGTGTAAAAAAGTTGCTTACTAAAAGTAACTTCTCGAACATTGGTAGCACACTCATAAAATTGGTTGCATACTACTCTAAATCATATCATAAGCTAAATAATAAGGTTTACATCAAGTTATCACATAGTAGTTTCCCGCAGAATTCCTCTCAACACTCTATTCAGCTGAATGCATTACTTTCTATTCTATGCTTTTTGAGTTATGGATGTGTACATAACTACTCAGGGTGAGGTGGTACTGTATAAATATTGCATGTATCCTACTCAGAGCCATGGAATACTCAAATGCAAGGTGAATTCAGGAAGCTACCTCATAACCTTTAGAGTGGAACAGTAAATATCTTTGTTTAGTTCTGTAAACGGTAATGTTCCATTGTGTAAAAAAGTTGGTTACTAAAAGTATCTTCTCGAACATTGGTAGCACACTCATAAAATTGGTTGCATACTACTCTAAATCATATGATAAGCTAAATAATAAGGTTTACATCAAGTTATCACATAGTAGTTTCCCGCAAAATTCATCTCAACACTCTATTCAGCTGAATGCATTACTTTCTATTCTATGCTTTTTGAGTTATGGATGTGTACATAACTACTCAGGGTGAGGTGGAACGGTATAAATATTGCATGTATCCTACTCAGAGCCATGGAATACTCAAATGCAAGGTGAATTCAGGAAGCTACCTCATAACATTTAGTGTGGAACAGTAAATATCTTTGTTTAGTTCTGTAAACGGTAATGTTCCATTGTGTAAAAAAGTTGGTTACTAAAAGTAACTTCGCGAACATTGGTAGCACACTCATAAAATTGGTTGCATACTACTATAAAGCATATCATAAGCTAAATAATAAGGTTTACATCAAGTTATCACATAGTAGTTTCCCGCAAAATTCATCTCAACACTCTATTCAGCTGAATGCATTACTTTCTATTCTATGCATTTTGAGTTATGGATGTGTACATAACTACTCAGGGTGAGGTGGTACTGTATAAATATTGCATGTATCCTACTCAGAGCCATGGAATACTCAATTGCAAGGTGAATTCAGGAAGCTACCTCATAACATTTAGAGAGGAACAGTAAATATCTTTGTTTAGTTCTGTAAACGGTAATGTTCCATTGTGTAAAAAAGTTGGTTACTAAAAGTAACTTCTCGAACATTGGTAGCACACTCATAAAATTGGTTGCATACTACTCTAAATCATATGATAAGCAAAATAATAAGGTTTACATCAAGTTATCACATAGTAGTTTCCCGCAAAATTCATCTCAACACTCTATTCAGCTGAATGCATTACTTTCTATTCTATGCTTTTTGAGTTATGGATGTGTACATAACTACTCAGGGTGAGGTGGTACTGTATAAATATTGCATGTATCCTACTCAGAGCCATGGAATACTCAAATGCAAGGTGAATTCAGGAAGCTACCTCATAACATTTAGAGTGGAACAGTAAATATCTTTGTTTAGTTCTGTAAACGGTAATGTTCCATTGTGTAAAAAAGTTGGTTACTAAAAGTAACTTCTCGAACATTGGTAGCACACTAATAAAATTGGTTGCATACTACTCTAAATCATATGATAAGCAAAATAATAAGGTTTACATCAAGTTATCACATAGTAGTTTCCCGCAAAATTCATCTCAACACTCTATTCAGCTGAATGCATTACTTTCTATTCTATGCTTTTTGAGTTATGGATGTGTACATAACTACTCAGGGTGAGGTGGTACTGTATAAATATTGCATGTATCCTACTCAGAGCCATGGAATACTCAAATGCAAGGTGAATTCAGGAAGCTACCTCATAACATTTAGAGAGGAACAGTAAATATCTTAGTTTAGTTCTGTAAACGGTAATGTTCCATTGTGTAAAAAAGTTGGTTACTAAAAGTAACTTCTCGAACATTGGTAGCACACACATAAAATTGGTTGCATACTACTCTAAATCATATGATAAGCAAAATAATAAGGTTTACATCAAGTTATCACATAGTAGTTTCCCGCAAAATTCATCTCAACACTCTATTCAGCTGAATGCATTACTTTCTATTCTATGCAGTTTGAGTTATGGATGTGTACATAACTACTCAGGGTGAGGTGGAACGGTATAAATATTGCATGTATCTTACTCAGAGTCATGGAATACTCAAATGCAAGGTGAATTCCGGAAGCTACCTCATAACATTTAGAGTGGAACAGTAAATATCTTTGTTTAGTTCTGTAAACGGTAATGTTCCATTGTGTAAAAAATTTGGTTACTAAAAGTAACTTCTCGAACATTGGTAGCACACTCATAAAATTGGTTGCATTCTATTCTAAATCATATGATAAGCAAAATAATAAGGTTTACATCAAGTTATCACATAGTAGTTTCCCGCAAAATTCATCTCAACACTCTATTCAGCTGAATGCATTACTTTCTATTCTATGCAGTTTGAGTTATGTATGTGTACATAACTACTCAGGGTGAGGTGGAACTGTATAACTATTGCATGTATCCTACGCAGAGCCATGGAATACTCAAATGCAAGGTGAATTCAGGAAGCTACCTCATAACATTTAGAGAGGAACAGTAAATATCTTTGTTTAGTTCTGTAAACGGTAATGTTCCATTGTGTAAAAAAGTTGGTTACTAAAAGTAACTTCTCGAACATTGGTAGCACACTCATAAAATTGGTTGCATTTTATTCTAAATCATATGATAAGCAAAATAATAAGGTTTACATCAAGTTATCACATAGTAGTTTCCCGCAAAATTCATCTCAACACTCTATTCAGCTGAATGCATTTCTATATGCTTTTTGAGTTATGGATGTGTACATAACTACTCAGGGTGAGGAGGTACTGTATAAATATTGCATGTATCCTACTCAGAGCCATGGAATACTCAAATGCAAGGTGAATTCAGGAAGCTACCTCATAACATTTAGAGTGGAACAGTAAATATCTTTGTTTAGTTCTGTAAACGGTAATGTTCCATTGTGTAAAAAAGTTGCTTACTAAAAGTAACTTCTCGAACATTGGTAGCACACTCATAAAATTGGTTGCATACTACTCTAAATCATATCATAAGCTAAATAATAAGGTTTACATCAAGTTATCACATAGTAGTTTCCCGCAGAATTCCTCTCAACACTCTATTCAGCTGAATGCATTACTTTCTATTCTATGCTTTTTGAGTTATGGATGTGTACATAACTACTCAGGGTGAGGTGGTACTGTATAAATATTGCATGTATCCTACTCAGAGCCATGGAATACTCAAATGCAAGGTGAATTCAGGAAGCTACCTCATAACCTTTAGAGTGGAACAGTAAATATCTTTGTTTAGTTCTGTAAACGGTAATGTTCCATTGTGTAAAAAAGTTGGTTACTAAAAGTATCTTCTCGAACATTGGTAGCACACTCATAAAATTGGTTGCATACTACTCTAAATCATATGATAAGCTAAATAATAAGGTTTACATCAAGTTATCACATAGTAGTTTCCCGCAAAATTCATCTCAACACTCTATTCAGCTGAATGCATTACTTTCTATTCTATGCTTTTTGAGTTATGGATGTGTACATAACTACTCAGGGTGAGGTGGAACGGTATAAATATTGCATGTATCCTACTCAGAGCCATGGAATACTCAAATGCAAGGTGAATTCAGGAAGCTACCTCATAACATTTAGTGTGGAACAGTAAATATCTTTGTTTAGTTCTGTAAACGGTAATGTTCCATTGTGTAAAAAAGTTGGTTACTAAAAGTAACTTCGCGAACATTGGTAGCACACTCATAAAATTGGTTGCATACTACTATAAAGCATATCATAAGCTAAATAATAAGGTTTACATCAAGTTATCACATAGTAGTTTCCCGCAAAATTCATCTCAACACTCTATTCAGCTGAATGCATTACTTTCTATTCTATGCATTTTGAGTTATGGATGTGTACATAACTACTCAGGGTGAGGTGGTACTGTATAAATATTGCATGTATCCTACTCAGAGCCATGGAATACTCAATTGCAAGGTGAATTCAGGAAGCTACCTCATAACATTTAGAGAGGAACAGTAAATATCTTTGTTTAGTTCTGTAAACGGTAATGTTCCATTGTGTAAAAAAGTTGGTTACTAAAAGTAACTTCTCGAACATTGGTAGCACACTCATAAAATTGGTTGCATACTACTCTAAATCATATGATAAGCAAAATAATAAGGTTTACATCAAGTTATCACATAGTAGTTTCCCGCAAAATTCATCTCAACACTCTATTCAGCTGAATGCATTACTTTCTATTCTATGCTTTTTGAGTTATGGATGTGTACATAACTACTCAGGGTGAGGTGGTACTGTATAAATATTGCATGTATCCTACTCAGAGCCATGGAATACTCAAATGCAAGGTGAATTCAGGAAGCTACCTCATAACATTTAGTGTGGAACAGTAAATATCTTTGTTTAGTTCTGTAAACGGTAATGTTCCATTGTGTAAAAAAGTTGGTTACTAAAAGTAACTTCTCGAACATTGGTAGCACACTCATAAAATTGGTTGCATACTACTCTAAATCATATGATAAGCAAAATAATAAGGTTTACATCAAGTTATCACATAGTAGTTTCCCGCAAAATTCATCTCAACACTCTATTCAGCTGAATGCATTACTTTCTATTCTATGCTTTTTGAGTTATGGATGTGTACATAACTACTCAGGGTGAGGTGGAACTGTATAACTATTGCATGTATCCTGCGCAGAGCCATGGAATACTCAAATGCAAGGTGAATTCAGGAAGCTACCTCATAACATTTAGAGTGGAACAGTAAATATCTTTGTTTAGTTCTGTAAACGGTAATGTTCCATTGTGTAAAAAAGTTGAAGTTACTAAAAGTAACTTCTCGAACATTAGTAGCACACTCATAAAATTGGTTGCATTTTATTCTAAATCATATGATAAGCAAAATAATAAGGTTTACATCAAGTTATCACATAGTAGTTTCCCGCAAAATTCATCTCAACACTCTATTCAGCTGAATGCATTACTTTCTAGTCGATGCATTTTGAGTTATGGATGTGTACATAACTACTCAGCGTGAGGTGGAACGGTATAAATATTGCATGTATCCTACTCAGAGCCATGGAATACTCAAATGCAAGGTGAATTCAGGAAGCTACCTCATAACATTTAGTGTGGAACAGTAAATATCTTTGTTTAGTTCTGTAAACGGTAATGTTCCATTGTGTAAAAAAGTTGGTTACTAAAAGTAACTTCTCGAACATTGGTAGCACACTCATAAAATTGGTTGCATACTACTCTAAATCATATCATAAGCTAAATAATAAGGTTTACATCAAGTTATCACATAGTAGTTTCCCGCAAAATTCATCTCAACACTCTATTCAGCTGAATGCATTACTTTCTATTCTATGCTTTTTGAGTTATGGATGTGTACATAACTACTCAGGGTGAGGTGGTACTGTATAAATTTTGCATGTATCCTACTCAGAGCCATGGAATACTCAAATGCAAGGTGAATTCAGGAAGCTACCTCATAACATTTAGAGTGGAACAGTAAATATCTTTGTTTAGTTCTGTAAACGGTAATGTTCCATTGTGTAAAAAAGTTGGTTACTAAAAGTAACTTCTCGAACATTGGTAGCACACTCATAAAATTGGTTGCATACTACTCTAAATCATATCATAAGCTAAATAATAAGGTTTACATCAAGTTATCACATAGTAGTTTCCCGCAAAATTCATCTCAACACTCTATTCAGCTGAATGCATTACTTTCTATTCTATGCTTTTTGAGTTATGGATGTGTACATAACTACTCAGGGTGAGGTGGTACTGTATAAATATTGCATGTATCCTACTCAGAGCCATGGAATACTCAAATGCAAGGTGAATTCAGGAAGCTACCTCATAACATTTAGAGTGGAACAGTAAATATCTTTGTTTAGTTCTGTAAACGGTAATGTTCCATTGTGTAAAAAAGTTGGTTACTAAAAGTAACTTCTCGAACATTGGTAGCACACTCATAAAATTGGTTGCATACTACTCTAAATCATATGATAAGCAAAATAATAAGGTTTACATCAAGTTATCACATAGTAGTTTCCCGCAAAATTCATCTCAACACTCTATTCAGCTGAATGCATTACTTTCTATTCTATGCTTTTTGAGTTATGGATGTGTACATAACTACTCAGGGTGAGGTGGTACTGTATAAATATTGCATGTATCCTACTCAGAGCCATGGAATACTCAATTGCAAGGTGAATTCAGGAAGCTACCTCATAACATTTAGAGAGGAACAGTAAATATCTTTGTTTAGTTCTGTAAACGGTAATGTTCCATTGTGTAAAAAAGTTGGTTACTAAAAGTAACTTCTCGAACATTGGTAGCACACTCATAAAATTGGTTGCATACTACTCTAAATCATATGATAAGCAAAATAATAAGGTTTACATCAAGTTATCACATAGTAGTTTCCCGCAAAATTCATCTCAACACTCTATTCAGCTGAATGCATTACTTTCTATTCTATGCTTTTTGAGTTATGGATGTGTACATAACTACTCAGGGTGAGGTGGTACTGTATAAATATTGCATGTATCCTACTCAGAGCCATGGAATACTCAAATGCAAGGTGAATTCAGGAAGCTACCTCATAACATTTAGTGTGGAACAGTAAATATCTTTGTTTAGTTCTGTAAACGGTAATGTTCCATTGTGTAAAAAAGTTGGTTACTAAAAGTAACTTCTCGAACATTGGTAGCACACTCATAAAATTGGTTGCATACTACTCTAAATCATATGATAAGCAAAATAATAAGGTTTACATCAAGTTATCACATAGTAGTTTCCCGCAAAATTCATCTCAACACTCTATTCAGCTTAATGCATTACTTTCTATTCTATGCTTTTTGAGTTATGGATGTGTACATAACTACTCAGGGTGAGGTGGAACTGTATAACTATTGCATGTATCCTGCGCAGAGCCATGGAATACTCAAATGCAAGGTGAATTCAGGAAGCTACCTCATAACATTTAGAGTGGAACAGTAAATATCTTTGTTTAGTTCTGTAAACGGTAATGTTCCATTGTGTAAAAAAGTTGAAGTTACTAAAAGTAACTTCTCGAACATTAGTAGCACACTCATAAAATTGGTTGCATTTTATTCTAAATCATATGATAAGCAAAATAATAAGGTTTACATCAAGTTATCACATAGTAGTTTCCCGCAAAATTCATCTCAACACTCTATTCAGCTGAATGCATTACTTTCTAGTCGATGCATTTTGAGTTATGGATGTGTACATAACTACTCAGCGTGAGGTGGAACGGTATAAATATTGCATGTATCCTACTCAGAGCCATGGAATACTCAAATGCAAGGTGAATTCAGGAAGCTACCTCATAACATTTAGTGTGGAACAGTAAATATCTTTGTTTAGTTCTGTAAACGGTAATGTTCCATTGTGTAAAAAAGTTGGTTACTAAAAGTAACTTCTCGAACATTGGTAGCACACTCATAAAATTGGTTGCATACTACTCTAAATCATATCATAAGCTAAATAATAAGGTTTACATCAAGTTATCACATAGTAGTTTCCCGCAAAATTCATCTCAACACTCTATTCAGCTGAATGCATTACTTTCTATTCTATGCTTTTTGAGTTATGGATGTGTACATAACTACTCAGGGTGAGGTGGTACTGTATAAATTTTGCATGTATCCTACTCAGAGCCATGGAATACTCAAATGCAAGGTGAATTCAGGAAGCTACCTCATAACATTTAGAGTGGAACAGTAAATATCTTTGTTTAGTTCTGTAAACGGTAATGTTCCATTGTGTAAAAAAGTTGGTTACTAAAAGTAACTTCTCGAACATTGGTAGCACACTCATAAAATTGGTTGCATACTACTCTAAATCATATCATAAGCTAAATAATAAGGTTTACATCAAGTTATCACATAGTAGTTTCCCGCAAAATTCATCTCAACACTCTATTCAGCTGAATGCATTACTTTCTATTCTATGCTTTTTGAGTTATGGATGTGTACATAACTACTCAGGGTGAGGTGGTACTGTATAAATATTGCATGTATCCTACTCAGAGCCATGGAATACTCAAATGCAAGGTGAATTCAGGAAGCTACCTCATAACATTTAGTGTGGAACAGTAAATATCTTTGTTTAGTTCTGTAAACGGTAATGTTCCATTGTGTAAAAAAGTTGGTTACTAAAAGTAACTTCTCGAACATTGGTAGCACACTCATAAAATTGGTTGCATACTACTCTAAATCATATGATAAGCAAAATAATAAGGTTTACATCAAGTTATCACATAGTAGTTTCCCGCAAAATTCATCTCAACACTCTATTCAGCTGAATGCATTACTTTCTATTCCATGCTTTTTGAGTTATGGATGTGTACATAACTACTCAGGGTGAGGTGGAACTGTATAACTATTGCATGTATCCTGCGCAGAGCCATGGAATACTCAAATGCAAGGTGAATTCAGGAAGCTACCTCATAACATTTAGAGTGGAACAGTAAATATCTTTGTTTAGTTCTGTAAACGGTAATGTTCCATTGTGTAAAAAAGTTGAAGTTACTAAAAGTAACTTCTCGAACATTGGTAGCACACTCATAAAATTGGTTGCATACTACTCTAAATCATATGATAAGCAAAATAATAAGGTTTACATCAAGTTATCACATAGTAGTTTCCCGCAAAATTCATCTCAACACTCTATTCAGCTGAATGCATTACTTTCTATTCCATGCTTTTTGAGTTATGGATGTGTACATAACTACTCAGGGTGAGGTGGAACTGTATAACTATTGCATGTATCCTGCGCAGAGCCATGGAATACTCAAATGCAAGGTGAATTCAGGAAGCTACCTCATAACATTTAGAGTGGAACAGTAAATATCTTTGTTTAGTTCTGTAAACGGTAATGTTCCATTGTGTAAAAAAGTTGAAGTTACTAAAAGTAACTTCTCGAACATTAGTAGCACACTCATAAAATTGGTTGCATTTTATTCTAAATCATATGATAAGCAAAATAATAAGGTTTACATCAAGTTATCACATAGTAGTTTCCCGCAAAATTCATCTCAACACTCTATTCAGCTGAATGCATTACTTTCTAGTCGATGCATTTTGAGTTATGGATGTGTACATAACTACTCAGCGTGAGGTGGAACGGTATAAATATTGCATGTATCCTACTCAGAGCCATGGAATACTCAAATGCAAGGTGAATTCAGGAAGCTACCTCATAACATTTAGTGTGGAACAGTAAATATCTTTGTTTAGTTCTGTAAACGGTAATGTTCCATTGTGTAAAAAAGTTGGTTACTAAAAGTAACTTCTCGAACATTGGTAGCACACTCATAAAATTGGTTGCATACTACTCTAAATCATATCATAAGCTAAATAATAAGGTTTACATCAAGTTATCACATAGTAGTTTCCCGCAAAATTCATCTCAACACTCTATTCAGCTGAATGCATTACTTTCTATTCTATGCTTTTTGAGTTATGGATGTGTACATAACTACTCAGGGTGAGGTGGTACTGTATAAATTTTGCATGTATCCTACTCAGAGCCATGGAATACTCAAATGCAAGGTGAATTCAGGAAGCTACCTCATAACATTTAGAGTGGAACAGTAAATATCTTTGTTTAGTTCTGTAAACGGTAATGTTCCATTGTGTAAAAAAGTTGGTTACTAAAAGTAACTTCTCGAACATTGGTAGCACACTCATAAAATTGGTTGCATACTACTCTAAATCATATCATAAGCTAAATAATAAGGTTTACATCAAGTTATCACATAGTAGTTTCCCGCAAAATTCATCTCAACACTCTATTCAGCTGAATGCATTACTTTCTATTCTATGCTTTTTGAGTTATGGATGTGTACATAACTACTCAGGGTGAGGTGGTACTGTATAAATATTGCATGTATCCTACTCAGAGCCATGGAATACTCAAATGCAAGGTGAATTCAGGAAGCTACCTCATAACATTTAGAGTGGAACAGTAAATATCTTTGTTTAGTTCTGTAAACGGTAATGTTCCATTGTGTAAAAAAGTTGGTTACTAAAAGTAACTTCTCGAACATTGGTAGCACACTCATAAAATTGGTTGCATACTACTCTAAATCATATGATAAGCAAAATAATAAGGTTTACATCAAGTTATCACATAGTAGTTTCCCGCAAAATTCATCTCAACACTCTATTCAGCTGAATGCATTACTTTCTATTCTATGCTTTTTGAGTTATGGATGTGTACATAACTACTCAGGGTGAGGTGGTACTGTATAAATATTGCATGTATCCTACTCAGAGCCATGGAATACTCAAATGCAAGGTGAATTTAGGAAGCTACCTCATAACATTTAGAGTGGAACAGTAAATATCTTTGTTTAGTTCTGTAAACGGTAATGTTCCATTGTGTAAAAAAGTTGGTTACTAAAAGTAACTTCTCGAACATTGGTAGCACACTCATAAAATTGGTTGCATACTACTCTAAATCATATCATAAGCTAAATAATAAGGTTTACATCAAGTTATCACATAGTAGTTTCCCGCAAAATTCATCTCAACACTCTATTCAGCTGAATGCATTACTTTCTATTCTATGCTTTTTGAGTTATGGATGTGTACATAACTACTCAGGGTGAGGTGGTACTGTATAAATATTGCATGTATCCTACTCAGAGCCATGGAATACTCAAATGCAAGGTGAATTTAGGAAGCTACCTCATAACATTTAGAGTGGAACAGTAAATATCTTTGTTTAGTTCTGTAAACGGTAATGTTCCATTGTGTAAAAAAGTTGGTTACTAAAAGTAACTTCTCGAACATTGGTAGCACACTCATAAAATTGGTTGCATACTACTCTAAATCATATCATAAGCTAAATAATAAGGTTTACATCAAGTTATCACATAGTAGTTTCCCGCAAAATTCATCTCAACACTCTATTCAGCTGAATGCATTACTTTCTATTCTATGCTTTTTGAGTTATGGATGTGTACATAACTACTCAGCGTGAGGTGGAACTGTATAACTATTGCATGTATCCTACGCAGAGCCATGGAATACACAAATTGAAGGTGAATTCAGGAAGCTACCTCATAACATTTAGAGTGGAACAGTAAATATCTTTGTTTAGTTCTGTAAACGGTAATGTTCCATTGTGTAAAAAAGTTGAAGTTACTAAAAGTAACTTCTCGAACATTGGTAGCACACTCATAAAATTGGTTGCATACTACTCTAAATCATATGATAAGCAAAATAATAAGGTTTACATCAAGTTATCACATAGTAGTTTCCCGCAAAATTCATCTCTACAGTATATTGAGCTGAATGCATTACTTTCTATTCGATGCATTTTGAGTTATGGATGTGTACATAACTACTCAGGGTGAGGTGGAACGGTATAAATATTGCATGTATCCTACTCAGAGTCATGGAATACGCAAATGCAAGGTGAATTCCGGAAGCTACCTCATAACATTTAGAGTGGAACAGTAAATATCTTTGTTTAGTTCTGTAAACGGTAATGTTCCATTGTGTAAAAAAGTTGGTTACTAAAAGTAACTTCGCGAACATTGGTAGCACACTCATAAAATTGGTTGCATACTACTCTAAATCATATCATAAGCTAAATAATAAGGTTTACATCAAGTTATCACATAGTAGTTTCCCGCAAAATTCATCTCAACACTCTATTCAGCTGAATGCATTACTTTCTATTCTATGCTTTTTGAGTTATGGATGTGTACATAACTACTCAGGGTGAGGTGGTACTGTATAAATATTGCATGTATCCTACTCAGAGCCATGGAATACTCAAATGCAAGGTGAATTCAGGAAGCTACCTCATAACATTTAGAGAGGAACAGTAAATATCTTAGTTTAGTTCTGTAAACGGTAATGTTCCATTGTGTAAAAAAGTTGGTTACTAAAAGTAACTTCTCGAACATTGGTAGCACACACATAACATTGGTTGCATACTACTCTAAATCATATGATAAGCAAAATAATAAGGTTTACATCAAGTTATCACATAGTAGTTTCCCGCAAAATTCATCTCAACACTCTATTCAGCTGAATGCATTACTTTCTATTCTATGCAGTTTGAGTTATGGATGTGTACATAACTACTCAGGGTGAGGTGGAACGGTATAAATATTGCATGTATCTTACTCAGAGTCATGGAATACTCAAATGCAAGGTGAATTCCGGAAGCTACCTCATAACATTTAGAGTGGAACAGTAAATATCTTTGTTTAGTTCTGTAAACGGTAATGTTCCATTGTGTAAAAAAGTTGGTTACTAAAAGTAACTTCTCGAACATTGGTAGCACACTCATAAAATTGGTTGCATTCTATTCTAAATCATATGATAAGCAAAATAATAAGGTTTACATCAAGTTATCACATAGTAGTTTCCCGCAAAATTCATCTCAACACTCTATTCAGCTGAATGCATTACTTTCTATTCTATGCAGTTTGAGTTATGTATGTGTACATAACTACTCAGGGTGAGGTGGAACTGTATAACTATTGCATGTATCCTACGCAGAGCCATGGAATACTCAAATGCAAGGTGAATTCAGGAAGCTACCTCATAACATTTAGAGAGGAACAGTAAATATCTTTGTTTAGTTCTGTAAACGGTAATGTTCCATTGTGTAAAAAAGTTGGTTACTAAAAGTAACTTCTCGAACATTGGTAGCACACTCATAAAATTGGTTGCATTTTATTCTAAATCATATGATAAGCAAAATAATAAGGTTTACATCAAGTTATCACATAGTAGTTTCCCGCAAAATTCATCTCAACACTCTATTCAGCTGAATGCATTTCTATATGCTTTTTGAGTTATGGATGTGTACATAACTACTCAGGGTGAGGAGGTACTGTATAAATATTGCATGTATCCTACTCAGAGCCATGGAATACTCAAATGCAAGGTGAATTCAGGAAGCTACCTCATAACATTTAGAGTGGAACAGTAAATATCTTTGTTTAGTTCTGTAAACGGTAATGTTCCATTGTGTAAAAAAGTTGGTTACTAAAAGTAACTTCTCGAACATTGGTAGCACACTCATAAAATTGGTTGCATACTACTCTATATCATATGATAAGCAAAATAATAAGGTTTACATCAAGTTATCACATAGTAGTTTCCCGCAAAATTCATCTCAACACTCTATTCAGCTGAATGCATTACTTTCTATTCTATGCTTTTTGAGTTATGGATGTGTACATAACTACTCAGGGTGAGGTGGTACTGTATAAATATTGCATGTATCCTACTCAGAGCCATGGAATACTCAAATGCAAGGTGAATTCAGGAAGCTACCTCATAACATTTAGTGTGGAACAGTAAATATCTTTGTTTAGTTCTGTAAACGGTAATGTTCCATTGTGTAAAAAAGTTGGTTACTAAAAGTAACTTCTCGAACATTGGTAGCACACTCATAAAATTGGTTGCATACTACTCTAAATCATATGATAAGCAAAATAATAAGGTTTACATCAAGTTATCACATAGTAGTTTCCCGCAAAATTCATCTCAACACTCTATTCAGCTGAATGCATTACTTTCTATTCTATGCTTTTTGAGTTATGGATGTGTACATAACTACTCAGGGTGAGGTGGAACTGTATAACTATTGCATGTATCCTGCGCAGAGCCATGGAATACTCAAATGCAAGGTGAATTCAGGAAGCTACCTCATAACATTTAGAGTGGAACAGTAAATATCTTTGTTTAGTTCTGTAAACGGTAATGTTCCATTGTGTAAAAAAGTTGAAGTTACTAAAAGTAACTTCTCGAACATTAGTAGCACACTCATAAAATTGGTTGCATTTTATTCTAAATCATATGATAAGCAAAATAATAAGGTTTACATCAAGTTATCACATAGTAGTTTCCCGCAAAATTCATCTCAACACTCTATTCAGCTGAATGCATTACTTTCTAGTCGATGCATTTTGAGTTATGGATGTGTACATAACTACTCAGCGTGAGGTGGAACGGTATAAATATTGCATGTATCCTACTCAGAGCCATGGAATACTCAAATGCAAGGTGAATTCAGGAAGCTACCTCATAACATTTAGTGTGGAACAGTAAATATCTTTGTTTAGTTCTGTAAACGGTAATGTTCCATTGTGTAAAAAAGTTGGTTACTAAAAGTAACTTCTCGAACATTGGTAGCACACTCATAAAATTGGTTGCATACTACTCTAAATCATATCATAAGCTAAATAATAAGGTTTACATCAAGTTATCACATAGTAGTTTCCCGCAAAATTCATCTCAACACTCTATTCAGCTGAATGCATTACTTTCTATTCTATGCAGTTTGAGTTATGGATGTGTACATAACTACTCAGGGTGAGGTGGAACGGTATAAATATTGCATGTATCTTACTCAGAGTCATGGAATACTCAAATGCAAGGTGAATTCCGGAAGCTACCTCATAACATTTAGAGTGGAACAGTAAATATCTTTGTTTAGTTCTGTAAACGGTAATGTTCCATTGTGTAAAAAAGTTGGTTACTAAAAGTAACTTCTCGAACATTGGTAGCACACTCATAAAATTGGTTGCATTCTATTCTAAATCATATGATAAGCAAAATAATAAGGTTTACATCAAGTTATCACATAGTAGTTTCCCGCAAAATTCATCTCAACACTCTATTCAGCTGAATGCATTACTTTCTATTCTATGCAGTTTGAGTTATGTATGTGTACATAACTACTCAGGGTGAGGTGGAACTGTATAACTATTGCATGTATCCTACGCAGAGCCATGGAATACTCAAATGCAAGGTGAATTCAGGAAGCTACCTCATAACATTTAGAGAGGAACAGTAAATATCTTTGTTTAGTTCTGTAAACGGTAATGTTCCATTGTGTAAAAAAGTTGGTTACTAAAAGTAACTTCTCGAACATTGGTAGCACACTCATAAAATTGGTTGCATTTTATTCTAAATCATATGATAAGCAAAATAATAAGGTTTACATCAAGTTATCACATAGTAGTTTCCCGCAAAATTCATCTCAACACTCTATTCAGCTGAATGCATTTCTATATGCTTTTTGAGTTATGGATGTGTACATAACTACTCAGGGTGAGGAGGTACTGTATAAATATTGCATGTATCCTACTCAGAGCCATGGAATACTCAAATGCAAGGTGAATTCAGGAAGCTACCTCATAACATTTAGAGTGGAACAGTAAATATCTTTGTTTAGTTCTGTAAACGGTAATGTTCCATTGTGTAAAAAAGTTGGTTACTAAAAGTAACTTCTCGAACATTGGTAGCACACTCATAAAATTGGTTGCATACTACTCTATATCATATGATAAGCAAAATAATAAGGTTTACATCAAGTTATCACATAGTAGTTTCCCGCAAAATTCATCTCAACACTCTATTCAGCTGAATGCATTACTTTCTATTCTATGCTTTTTGAGTTATGGATGTGTACATAACTACTCAGGGTGAGGTGGTACTGTATAAATATTGCATGTATCCTACTCAGAGCCATGGAATACTCAAATGCAAGGTGAATTCAGGAAGCTACCTCATAACATTTAGTGTGGAACAGTAAATATCTTTGTTTAGTTCTGTAAACGGTAATGTTCCATTGTGTAAAAAAGTTGGTTACTAAAAGTAACTTCTCGAACATTGGTAGCACACTCATAAAATTGGTTGCATACTACTCTAAATCATATGATAAGCAAAATAATAAGGTTTACATCAAGTTATCACATAGTAGTTTCCCGCAAAATTCATCTCAACACTCTATTCAGCTGAATGCATTACTTTCTATTCTATGCTTTTTGAGTTATGGATGTGTACATAACTACTCAGGGTGAGGTGGAACTGTATAACTATTGCATGTATCCTGCGCAGAGCCATGGAATACTCAAATGCAAGGTGAATTCAGGAAGCTACCTCATAACATTTAGAGTGGAACAGTAAATATCTTTGTTTAGTTCTGTAAACGGTAATGTTCCATTGTGTAAAAAAGTTGAAGTTACTAAAAGTAACTTCTCGAACATTAGTAGCACACTCATAAAATTGGTTGCATTTTATTCTAAATCATATGATAAGCAAAATAATAAGGTTTACATCAAGTTATCACATAGTAGTTTCCCGCAAAATTCATCTCAACACTCTATTCAGCTGAATGCATTACTTTCTAGTCGATGCATTTTGAGTTATGGATGTGTACATAACTACTCAGCGTGAGGTGGAACGGTATAAATATTGCATGTATCCTACTCAGAGCCATGGAATACTCAAATGCAAGGTGAATTCAGGAAGCTACCTCATAACATTTAGTGTGGAACAGTAAATATCTTTGTTTAGTTCTGTAAACGGTAATGTTCCATTGTGTAAAAAAGTTGGTTACTAAAAGTAACTTCTCGAACATTGGTAGCACACTCATAAAATTGGTTGCATACTACTCTAAATCATATCATAAGCTAAATAATAAGGTTTACATCAAGTTATCACATAGTAGTTTCCCGCAAAATTCATCTCAACACTCTATTCAGCTGAATGCATTACTTTCTATTCTATGCTTTTTGAGTTATGGATGTGTACATAACTACTCAGGGTGAGGTGGTACTGTATAAATTTTGCATGTATCCTACTCAGAGCCATGGAATACTCAAATGCAAGGTGAATTCAGGAAGCTACCTCATAACATTTAGAGTGGAACAGTAAATATCTTTGTTTAGTTCTGTAAACGGTAATGTTCCATTGTGTAAAAAAGTTGGTTACTAAAAGTAACTTCTCGAACATTGGTAGCACACTCATAAAATTGGTTGCATACTACTCTGTTATGATACCAGCCCCCTCCTTTGTGAGAATTGCAAGAGCCCTAGTAAAAGGGGGGTCAATGACCCGAGAGAGAGAGAGAGACAGGCTGAATGGACACAGGAAATGGAAAGACATTCCACTGGGACAAAAGCTGGTGACTGTGGCATTGTTCTCAGGAGACACCTGGGAACTGCAGACGTGCCAACTCGCAGGGACATTGTAAAGCCCTCGGGCAAAGTGGGCTGGTTGAGAGAGAGAGGTTGCATCACCTGCAACCTGATTGACACCTGAGATCCCGTGAGGCAGTATAAAGAAGGGTCTGAAAGAGGACGACCCTCAGACGCACCAAGGAGACACCAAGAAGCACGATAACGCTTCCCGTGGGAACGGGAAGCCATTTTGAAATAAGCCACGTGCGTTAAATTCCGAATGCGGGGTTTGTGGCTGGAACCAACGGAAGATCGCTTTTAACTAACAACGGGGAAGATCGCTCCCCTGATTCCACGGATATTTCGGGCAAGTTTTTCCGTTTTATCTCTCTCTCTCTCCAACACGTGAAACCAAAAGGGAAAAGCCTGCAGACTTCAGAGTGACTCTTTATATTTCCAATTGGACTCAGTATTATACCCTAGACAACGAAAGAGCTTATTTCTGAGTGATTATTAATGTACCTGCGTTTTAGATTGAGTATTGACGCATGTTATCTGAATGTTTGTATTAACCTTAATCTTTGTGCCCCTTTATTAATAAAACGTTTGAAAATAGTAGCATCCGACTCAGCTGATCCATCTATCTTTGCTGGTAAGTGAAACCAGTTACTGGGTTCGTAACAAGTGGGGTTCTCGTCTCGGGATTTGACACCAAAAAGGGGGAGGTCAGTCAATCGGGATTGTAAGTCAAAAAAAAAAAAAAATAATTTGGATCTGGTACGCAGGTAGCCAGACAGAAAAACCAGCAAAGATGGACGTGTGTGAATTTATGAGCACCAAATCAGACTTGTTAAATTTGGCGAAGGGGTTAAAGATGGAAAACGAGCAGGATCTAGCTGAGAGGCAAAGACAGCATGAAATTCGGATCAGAGAGTTAGCAGCAGCCGAGAGAGCGGCAGCGGGGAGAGAAAGAGAGAGGGAGGAGCTAAGGAGAGAGCGGTTTAATGTTAGTCGGGAGCTGAGAGTAGTACCTCCGTTCGAAGAGACGGATGTTGATAGTTATTTCTTGTTTTTTGAAACGGTGGCAGTGAACCAGAAGTGGCCACAAGAGCAGTGGGTCGCGTTGTTACAAAGTGTGTTAGCAGGAGGGAGGATTTGGGCAGCCATGATGCCGACCCGCCGACCGGCGAGTACGGTGGCCCCGCCCCTAGAGTCCCAAAGCTATCGCGCATGCGCGGTCACACGCAGCCTGTCCAGAAAAGCAGTGAGCAGTTTAAATCGGGCCAGCAGTAATCTGGCCAAGATGTTTTTACCGACCCTGTACCATGAGGGTTCCGAGGGTGGTAAAACAGAAAGCAGTAAAGTAAAAGGGGGTAAGGGAGAGGAAATAGCCCTGCCCTTAGTGAAGAGAAAGGTCCTAGAGGTAGGAACTAAAGTTGAGAAACGGATAAAGTTGTTAAGATGTCCAGAGTTGGACATGGTTAATCTGTCTGGTTTGGCAGAATTGTTTGAAGAAGTTCAGAGTTCTAAAGGTGTTCTCGATGGTCCCGAGAGTGAAATGAGGGCAGTCTTAGAGAGGAAGGGTATCCTTGCTGTGGAGAAGTCAGCTGAAATGGCCGAGGAGGTTGTTTCAGCTCGCAGGGTTGCGCCTAACCCAACGGGGGGCTGCCTAGAGAGTAGCTGGAAGGATCGGGGGACGTTAGAATTTGAAAAAGGTACGGGTATTGAAAGCCTGGAAGGGGCCAATGTCCCGTTTGAGTGTGTCCAAGATGGGGGCGCACGTGGTGCTGAACCTGGTAACAGAGCTCAGGGGAAGTCTGAGGTGTTTGATTCAGGGGGACGGGGCGGCCGTCTTTGTGGATCAGATAGGGTTGGTTCAGTAGGAAAAGGGTTAACCTTGGTAACCGTGGGAAGTGTGAGTTCCACGGTGTTTGTATTCGAGAGTGGGGCCAAGGTTAATGCCGAATTTAAGGGGGGAATGAGGATTGTTATTGAAGGAAACGGAAAGTCTGTAGTTCCCAAGTCGAAGGAAGAAATTTTAAACCTGGCAGATCGCTCACAGAGTGAGTCGGGAAATAGCGGGGCCCCCCACTCTATTGTTACGCCAGGGTGGGGTGTGAGGAGGTTGCATTCGAAATGCTACCTGAAAGAGGAGTTGGAATTAAAAACAAATAGCCTGAAGGGTCTTGACAGTTTGGGGCATGGTGTTGAAAAAATAGCCCTGATGAACGAGGCGGGCGGGAGTTCACCACGCCAAATTACTCAAAGTCCCAACGGGGGGACTCGCCAGAAAAGAGGTGACGGTTAATGGGGATGCCATTTTTTTTAAACAGCAAAGCAGGTTTTACGGGTTGCGCCAAAGCCTGTGAATAATAAAGACAGACCTTTGGAGACCTGCCGGCGAAGTAAACCGACCGAAACGATTAGTATTCGCATAAACTTTTGTAGATGCACCTAAGCTAAGATCACACCTCCGCAGTTTTGTGGCTGAAAACAAATAAATAGGTGGTTATTGAATTGAAGTCTGATGCTACAAGACTTTAAGATATTAAGATGTTAAGATATTAACTAAAGGGGCACTGTACTTGTTAACTGTTTAGATGCTGACTTGAATGTATAACTGTATTACTCTGTAGTGAAAAGAAAAGATTCTGTATTGTATTAGATTCAAAATTTCTGTAAGACTGTATCACTCTGGGTTTTAACCGCTGGTAAAAACCTTTTTAAGAGGGGAGGTGTTATGATACCAGCCCCCTCCTTTGTGAGAATTGCAAGAGCCCTAGTAAAAGGGGGGTCAATGACCCGAGAGAGAGAGAGAGACAGGCTGAATGGACACAGGAAATGGAAAGACATTCCACTGGGACAAAAGCTGGTGACTGTGGCATTGTTCTCAGGAGACACCTGGGAACTGCAGACGTGCCAACTCGCAGGGACATTGTAAAGCCCTCGGGCAAAGTGGGCTGGTTGAGAGAGAGAGGTTGCATCACCTGCAACCTGATTGACACCTGAGATCCCGTGAGGCAGTATAAAGAAGGGTCTGAAAGAGGACGACCCTCAGACGCACCAAGGAGACACCAAGAAGCACGATAACGCTTCCCGTGGGAACGGGAAGCCATTTTGAAATAAGCCACGTGCGTTAAATTCCGAATGCGGGGTTTGTGGCTGGAACCAACGGAAGATCGCTTTTAACTAACAACGGGGAAGATCGCTCCCCTGATTCCACGGATATTTCGGGCAAGTTTTTCCGTTTTATCTCTCTCTCTCTCCAACACGTGAAACCAAAAGGGAAAAGCCTGCAGACTTCAGAGTGACTCTTTATATTTCCAATTGGACTCAGTATTATACCCTAGACAACGAAAGAGCTTATTTCTGAGTGATTATTAATGTACCTGCGTTTTAGATTGAGTATTGACGCATGTTATCTGAATGTTTGTATTAACCTTAATCTTTGTGCCCCTTTATTAATAAAACGTTTGAAAATAGTAGCATCCGACTCAGCTGATCCATCTATCTTTGCTGGTAAGTGAAACCAGTTACTGGGTTCGTAACAACTCTAAATCATATCATAAGCTAAATAATAAGGTTTACATCAAGTTATCACATAGTAGTTTCCCGCAAAATTCATCTCAACACTCTATTCAGCTGAATGCATTACTTTCTATTCTATGCTTTTTGAGTTATGGATGTGTACATAACTACTCAGGGTGAGGTGGTACTGTATAAATATTGCATGTATCCTACTCAGAGCCATGGAATACTCAAATGCAAGGTGAATTCAGGAAGCTACCTCATAACATTTAGAGTGGAACAGTAAATATCTTTGTTTAGTTCTGTAAACGGTAATGTTCCATTGTGTAAAAAAGTTGGTTACTAAAAGTAACTTCTCGAACATTGGTAGCACACTCATAAAATTGGTTGCATACTACTCTAAATCATATGATAAGCAAAATAATAAGGTTTACATCAAGTTATCACATAGTAGTTTCCCGCAAAATTCATCTCAACACTCTATTCAGCTGAATGCATTACTTTCTATTCTATGCTTTTTGAGTTATGGATGTGTACATAACTACTCAGGGTGAGGTGATACTGTATAAATATTGCATGTATCCTACTCAGAGCCATGGAATACTCAAATGCAAGGTGAATTTAGGAAGCTACCTCATAACATTTAGAGTGGAACAGTAAATATCTTTGTTTAGTTCTGTAAACGGTAATGTTCCATTGTGTAAAAAATTTGGTTGCTAAAAGTAACTTCTCGAACATTGGTAGCACACTCATAAAATTGGTTGCATACTACTCTAAATCATATCATAAGCTAAATAATAAGGTTTACATCAAGTTATCACATAGTAGTTTCCCGCAAAATTCATCTCAACACTCTATTCAGCTGAATGCATTACTTTCTATTCTATGCTTTTTGAGTTATGGATGTGTACATAACTACTCAGCGTGAGGTGGAACTGTATAACTATTGCATGTATCCTACGCAGAGCCATGGAATACACAAATTGAAGGTGAATTCAGGAAGCTACCTCATAACATTTAGAGTGGAACAGTAAATATCTTTGTTTAGTTCTGTAAACGGTAATGTTCCATTGTGTAAAAAAGTTGAAGTTACTAAAAGTAACTTCTCGAACATTGGTAGCACACTCATAAAATTGGTTGCATACTACTCTAAATCATATGATAAGCAAAATAATAAGGTTTACATCAAGTTATCACATAGTAGTTTCCCGCAAAATTCATCTCTACAGTATATTGAGCTGAATGCATTACTTTCTATTCGATGCATTTTGAGTTATGGATGTGTACATAACTACTCAGGGTGAGGTGGAACGGTATAAATATTGCATGTATCCTACTCAGAGTCATGGAATACGCAAATGCAAGGTGAATTCCGGAAGCTACCTCATAACATTTAGAGTGGAACAGTAAATATCTTTGTTTAGTTCTGTAAACGGTAATGTTCCATTGTGTAAAAAAGTTGGTTACTAAAAGTAACTTCGCGAACATTGGTAGCACACTCATAAAATTGGTTGCATACTACTCTAAATCATATCATAAGCTAAATAATAAGGTTTACATCAAGTTATCACATAGTAGTTTCCCGCAAAATTCATCTCAACACTCTATTCAGCTGAATGCATTACTTTCTATTCTATGCTTTTTGAGTTATGGATGTGTACATAACTACTCAGGGTGAGGTGGTACTGTATAAATATTGCATGTATCCTACTCAGAGCCATGGAATACTCAAATGCAAGGTGAATTCAGGAAGCTACCTCATAACATTTAGAGAGGAACAGTAAATATCTTAGTTTAGTTCTGTAAACGGTAATGTTCCATTGTGTAAAAAAGTTGGTTACTAAAAGTAACTTCTCGAACATTGGTAGCACACACATAACATTGGTTGCATACTACTCTAAATCATATGATAAGCAAAATAATAAGGTTTACATCAAGTTATCACATAGTAGTTTCCCGCAAAATTCATCTCAACACTCTATTCAGCTGAATGCATTACTTTCTATTCTATGCAGTTTGAGTTATGGATGTGTACATAACTACTCAGGGTGAGGTGGAACGGTATAAATATTGCATGTATCTTACTCAGAGTCATGGAATACTCAAATGCAAGGTGAATTCCGGAAGCTACCTCATAACATTTAGAGTGGAACAGTAAATATCTTTGTTTAGTTCTGTAAACGGTAATGTTCCATTGTGTAAAAAAGTTGTTTACTAAAAGTAACTTCTCGAACATTGGTAGCACACTCATAAAATTGGTTGCATTCTATTCTAAATCATATGATAAGCAAAATAATAAGGTTTACATCAAGTTATCACATAGTAGTTTCCCGCAAAATTCATCTCAACACTCTATTCAGCTGAATGCATTACTTTCTATTCTATGCAGTTTGAGTTATGTATGTGTACATAACTACTCAGGGTGAGGTGGAACTGTATAACTATTGCATGTATCCTACGCAGAGCCATGGAATACTCAAATGCAAGGTGAATTCAGGAAGCTACCTCATAACATTTAGAGAGGAACAGTAAATATCTTTGTTTAGTTCTGTAAACGGTAATGTTCCATTGTGTAAAAAAGTTGGTTACTAAAAGTAACTTCTCGAACATTGGTAGCACACTCATAAAATTGGTTGCATTTTATTCTAAATCATATGATAAGCAAAATAATAAGGTTTACATCAAGTTATCACATAGTAGTTTCCCGCAAAATTCATCTCAACACTCTATTCAGCTGAATGCATTTCTATATGCTTTTTGAGTTATGGATGTGTACATAACTACTCAGGGTGAGGAGGTACTGTATAAATATTGCATGTATCCTACTCAGAGCCATGGAATACTCAAATGCAAGGTGAATTCAGGAAGCTACCTCATAACATTTAGAGTGGAACAGTAAATATCTTTGTTTAGTTCTGTAAACGGTAATGTTCCATTGTGTAAAAAAGTTGCTTACTAAAAGTAACTTCTCGAACATTGGTAGCACACTCATAAAATTGGTTGCATACTACTCTAAATCATATCATAAGCTAAATAATAAGGTTTACATCAAGTTATCACATAGTAGTTTCCCGCAGAATTCCTCTCAACACTCTATTCAGCTGAATGCATTACTTTCTATTCTATGCTTTTTGAGTTATGGATGTGTACATAACTACTCAGGGTGAGGTGGTACTGTATAAATATTGCATGTATCCTACTCAGAGCCATGGAATACTCAAATGCAAGGTGAATTCAGGAAGCTACCTCATAACCTTTAGAGTGGAACAGTAAATATCTTTGTTTAGTTCTGTAAACGGTAATGTTCCATTGTGTAAAAAAGTTGGTTACTAAAAGTATCTTCTCGAACATTGGTAGCACACTCATAAAATTGGTTGCATACTACTCTAAATCATATGATAAGCTAAATAATAAGGTTTACATCAAGTTATCACATAGTAGTTTCCCGCAAAATTCATCTCAACACTCTATTCAGCTGAATGCATTACTTTATATTCTATGCTTTTTGAGTTATGGATGTGTACATAACTACTCAGGGTGAGGTGGAACGGTATAAATATTGCATGTATCCTACTCAGAGCCATGGAATACTCAAATGCAAGGTGAATTCAGGAAGCTACCTCATAACATTTAGTGTGGAACAGTAAATATCTTTGTTTAGTTCTGTAAACGGTAATGTTCCATTGTGTAAAAAAGTTGGTTACTAAAAGTAACTTCGCGAACATTGGTAGCACACTCATAAAATTGGTTGCATACTACTATAAAGCATATCATAAGCTAAATAATAAGGTTTACATCAAGTTATCACATAGTAGTTTCCCGCAAAATTCATCTCAACACTCTATTCAGCTGAATGCATTACTTTCTATTCTATGCATTTTGAGTTATGGATGTGTACATAACTACTCAGGGTGAGGTGGTACTGTATAAATATTGCATGTATCCTACTCAGAGCCATGGAATACTCAAATGCAAGGTGAATTCAGGAAGCTACCTCATAACATTTAGAGAGGAACAGTAAATATCTTTGTTTAGTTCTGTAAACGGTAATGTTCCATTGTGTAAAAAAGTTGGTTACTAAAAGTAACTTCTCGAACATTGGTAGCAGACTCATAAAATTGGTTGCATACTACTCTAAATCATATGATAAGCAAAATAATAAGGTTTACATCAAGTTATCACATAGTAGTTTCCCGCAAAATTCATCTCAACACTCTATTCAGCTGAATGCATTACTTTCTATTCTATGCTTTTTGAGTTATGGATGTGTACATAACTACTCAGGGTGAGGTGGTACTGTATAAATATTGCATGTATCCTACTCAGAGCCATGGAATACTCAAATGCAAGGTGAATTCAGGAAGCTACCTCATAACATTTAGTGTGGAACAGTAAATATCTTTGTTTAGTTCTGTAAACGGTAATGTTCCATTGTGTAAAAAAGTTGGTTACTAAAAGTAACTTCTCGAACATTGGTAGCACACTCATAAAATTGGTTGCATACTACTCTAAATCATATGATAAGCAAAATAATAAGGTTTACATCAAGTTATCACATAGTAGTTTCCCGCAAAATTCATCTCAACACTCTATTCAGCTGAATGCATTACTTTCTATTCTATGCTTTTTGAGTTATGGATGTGTACATAACTACTCAGGGTGAGGTGGAACTGTATAACTATTGCATGTATGCTGCGCAGAGCCATGGAATACTCAAATGCAAGGTGAATTCAGGAAGCTACCTCATAACATTTAGAGTGGAACAGTAAATATCTTTGTTTAGTTCTGTAAACGGTAATGTTCCATTGTGTAAAAAAGTTGAAGTTACTAAAAGTAACTTCTCGAACATTAGTAGCACACTCATAAAATTGGTTGCATTTTATTCTAAATCATATGATAAGCAAAATAATAAGGTTTACATCAAGTTATCACATAGTAGTTTCCCGCAAAATTCATCTCAACACTCTATTCAGCTGAATGCATTACTTTCTAGTCGATGCATTTTGAGTTATGGATGTGTACATAACTACTCAGCGTGAGGTGGAACGGTATAAATATTGCATGTATCCTACTCAGAGCCATGGAATACTCAAATGCAAGGTGAATTCAGGAAGCTACCTCATAACATTTAGTGTGGAACAGTAAATATCTTTGTTTAGTTCTGTAAACGGTAATGTTCCATTGTGTAAAAAAGTTGGTTACTAAAAGTAACTTCTCGAACATTGGTAGCACACTCATAAAATTGGTTGCATACTACTCTAAATCATATCATAAGCTAAATAATAAGGTTTACATCAAGTTATCACATAGTAGTTTCCCGCAAAATTCATCTCAACACTCTATTCAGCTGAATGCATTACTTTCTATTCTATGCTTTTTGAGTTATGGATGTGTACATAACTACTCAGGGTGAGGTGGTACTGTATAAATTTTGCATGTATCCTACTCAGAGCCATGGAATACTCAAATGCAAGGTGAATTCAGGAAGCTACCTCATAACATTTAGAGTGGAACAGTAAATATCTTTGTTTAGTTCTGTAAACGGTAATGTTCCATTGTGTAAAAAAGTTAGTTACTAAAAGTAACTTCTCGAACATTGGTAGCACACTCATAAAATTGGTTGCATACTACTCTAAATCATATCATAAGCTAAATAATAAGGTTTACATCAAGTTATCACATAGTAGTTTCCCGCAAAATTCATCTCAACACTCTATTCAGCTGAATGCATTACTTTCTATTCTATGCTTTTTGAGTTATGGATGTGTACATAACTACTCAGGGTGAGGTGGTACTGTATAAATATTGCATGTATCCTACTCAGAGCCATGGAATACTCAAATGCAAGGTGAATTCAGGAAGCTACCTCATAACATTTAGAGTGGAACAGTAAATATCTTTGTTTAGTTCTGTAAACGGTAATGTTCCATTGTGTAAAAAAGTTGGTTACTAAAAGTAACTTCTCGAACATTGGTAGCACACTCATAAAATTGGTTGCATACTACTCTAAATCATATGATAAGCAAAATAATAAGGTTTACATCAAGTTATCACATAGTAGTTTCCCGCAAAATTCATCTCAACACTCTATTCAGCTGAATGCATTACTTTCTATTCTATGCTTTTTGAGTTATGGATGTGTACATAACTACTCAGGGTGAGGTGGTACTGTATAAATATTGCATGTATCCTACTCAGAGCCATGGAATACTCAAATGCAAGGTGAATTTAGGAAGCTACCTCATAACATTTAGAGTGGAACAGTAAATATCTTTGTTTAGTTCTGTAAACGGTAATGTTCCATTGTGTAAAAAAGTTGGTTACTAAAAGTAACTTCTCGAACATTGGTAGCACACTCATAAAATTGGTTGCATACTACTCTAAATCATATCATAAGCTAAATAATAAGGTTTACATCAAGTTATCACATAGTAGTTTCCCGCAAAATTCATCTCAACACTCTATTCAGCTGAATGCATTACTTTCTATTCTATGCTTTTTGAGTTATGGATGTGTACATAACTACTCAGCGTGAGGTGGAACTGTATAACTATTGCATGTATCCTACGCAGAGCCATGGAATACACAAATTGAAGGTGAATTCAGGAAGCTACCTCATAACATTTAGAGTGGAACAGTAAATATCTTTGTTTAGTTCTGTAAACGGTAATGTTCCATTGTGTAAAAAAGTTGAAGTTACTAAAAGTAACTTCTCGAACATTGGTAGCACACTCATAAAATTGGTTGCATACTACTCTAAATCATATGATAAGCAAAATAATAAGGTTTACATCAAGTTATCACATAGTAGTTTCCCGCAAAATTCATCTCTACAGTATATTGAGCTGAATGCATTACTTTCTATTCGATGCATTTTGAGTTATGGATGTGTACATAACTACTCAGGGTGAGGTGGAACGGTATAAATATTGCATGTATCCTACTCAGAGTCATGGAATACGCAAATGCAAGGTGAATTCCGGAAGCTACCTCATAACATTTAGAGTGGAACAGTAAATATCTTTGTTTAGTTCTGTAAACGGTAATGTTCCATTGTGTAAAAAAGTTGAAGTTACTAAAATTAACTTCTCGAACATTAGTAGCACACTCATAAAATTGGTTGCATTTTATTCTAAATCATATGATAAGCAAAATAATAAGGTTTACATCAAGTTATCACATAGTAGTTTCCCGCAAAATTCATCTCAACACTCTATTCAGCTGAATGCATTACTTTCTATTCTATGCTTTTTGAGTTATGGATGTGTACATAACTACTCAGGGTGAGGTGGTACTGTATAAATATAGCATGTATCCTACTCAGAGCCATGGAATACTCAAATGCAAGGTGAATTCAGGAAGCTACCTCATAACATTTAGAGTGGAACAGTAAATATCTTTGTTTAGTTCTGTAAACGGTAATGTTCCATTGTGTAAAAAAGTTGGTTACTAAAAGTAACTTCTCGAACATTGGTAGCACACTCATAAAATTGGTTGCATACTACTCTAAATCATATCATAAGCTAAATAATAAGGTTTACATCAAGTTATCACATAGTAGTTTCCCGCAAAATTCATCTCAACACTCTATTCAGCTGAATGCATTACTTTCTATTCTATGCTTTTTGAGTTATGGATGTGTACATAACTACTCAGCGTGAGGTGGAACTGTATAACTATTGCATGTATCCTACGCAGAGCCATGGAATACACAAATTGAAGGTGAATTCAGGAAGCTACCTCATAACATTTAGAGTGGAACAGTAAATATCTTTGTTTAGTTCTGTAAACGGTAATGTTCCATTGTGTAAAAAAGTTGGTTACTAAAAGTAACTTCGCGAACATTGGTAGCACACTCATAAAATTGGTTGCATACTACTCTAAATCATATCATAAGCTAAATAATAAGGTTTACATCAAGTTATCACATAGTAGTTTCCCGCAAAATTCATCTCAACACTCTATTCAGCTGAATGCATTACTTTCTATTCTATGCATTTTGAGTTATGGATGTGTACATAACTACTCAGGGTGAGGTGGTACTGTATAAATATTGCATGTATCCTACTCAGAGCCATGGAATACTCAAATGCAAGGTGAATTCAGGAAGCTACCTCATAACATTTAGAGTGGAACAGTAAATATCTTTGTTTAGTTCTGTAAACGGTAATGTTCCATTGTGTAAAAAAGTTGGTTACTAAAAGTAACTTCTCGAACATTGGTAGCACACTCATAAAATTGGTTGCATACTACTCTAAATCATATGATAAGCAAAATAATAAGGTTTACATCAAGTTATCACATAGTAGTTTCCCGCAAAATTCATCTCAACACTCTATTCAGCTGAATGCATTACTTTCTATTCTATGCTTTTTGAGTTATGGATGTGTACATAACTACTCAGGGTGAGGTGGTACTGTATAAATATTGCATGTATCCTACTCAGAGCCATGGAATACTCAAATGCAAGGTGAATTCAGGAAGCTACCTCACAACATTTAGTGTGGAACAGTAAATATCTTTGTTTAGTTCTGTAAACGGTAATGTTCCATTGTGTAAAAAAGTTGGTTACTAAAAGTAACTTCTCGAACATTGGTAGCACACTCATAAAATTGGTTGCATACTACTCTAAATCATATGATAAGCAAAATAATAAGGTTTACATCAAGTTATCACATAGTAGTTTCCCGCAAAATTCATCTCAACACTCTATTCAGCTGAATGCATTACTTTCTATTCTATGCTTTTTGAGTTATGGATGTGTACATAACTACTCAGGGTGAGGTGGAACTGTATAACTATTGCATGTATCCTGCGCAGAGCCATGGAATACTCAAATGCAAGGTGAATTCAGGAAGCTACCTCATAACATTTAGAGTGGAACAGTAAATATCTTTGTTTAGTTCTGTAAACGGTAATGTTCCATTGTGTAAAAAAGTTGAAGTTACTAAAAGTAACTTCTCGAACATTAGTAGCACACTCATAAAATTGGTTGCATTTTATTCTAAATCATATGATAAGCAAAATAATAAGGTTTACATCAAGTTATCACATAGTAGTTTCCCGCAAAATTCATCTCAACACTCTATTCAGCTGAATGCATTACTTTCTATTCTATGCTTTTTGAGTTATGGATGTGTACATAACTACTCAGGGTGAGGTGGTACTGTATAAATATTGCATGTATCCTACTCAGAGCCATGGAATACTCAAATGCAAGGTGAATTCAGGAAGCTACCTCATAACATTTAGAGTGGAACAGTAAATATCTTTGTTTAGTTCTGTAAACGGTAATGTTCCATTGTGTAAAAAAGTTGGTTACTAAAAGTAACTTCTCGAACATTGGTAGCACACTCATAAAATTGGTTGCATACTACTCTAAATCATATCATAAGCTAAATAATAAGGTTTACATCAAGTTATCACATAGTAGTTTCCCGCAAAATTCATCTCAACACTCTATTCAGCTGAATGCATTACTTTCTATTCTATGCTTTTTGAGTTATGGATGTGTACATAACTACTCAGCGTGAGGTGGAACTGTATAACTATTGCATGTATCCTACGCAGAGCCATGGAATACACAAATTGAAGGTGAATTCAGGAAGCTACCTCATAACATTTAGAGTGGAACAGTAAATATCTTTGTTTAGTTCTGTAAACGGTAATGTTCCATTGTGTAAAAAAGTTGAAGTTACTAAAAGTAACTTCTCGAACATTGGTAGCACACTCATAAAATTGGTTGCATACTACTCTAAATCATATGATAAGCAAAATAATAAGGTTTACATCAAGTTATCACATAGTAGTTTCCCGCAAAATTCATCTCTACAGTATATTGAGCTGAATGCATTACTTTCTATTCGATGCATTTTGAGTTATGGATGTGTACATAACTACTCAGGGTGAGGTGGAACGGTATAAATATTGCATGTATCCTACTCAGAGTCATGGAATACGCAAATGCAAGGTGAATTCCGGAAGCTACCTCATAACATTTAGAGTGGAACAGTAAATATCTTTGTTTAGTTCTGTAAACGGTAATGTTCCATTGTGTAAAAAAGTTCGTTACTAAAAGTAACTTCTCGAACATTGGTAGCACACTCATAAAATTGGTTGCATTCTATTCTAAATCATATGATAAGCAAAATAATAAGGTTTACATCAAGTTATCACATAGTAGTTTCCCGCAAAATTCATCTCTACACTCTATTCAGCTGAATGCATTACTTTCTATTCTATGCAGTTTGAGTTATGTATGTGTACATAACTACTCAGGGTGAGGTGGAACTGTATAAATATTGCATGTATCCTCCTCAGAGCCATGGAATACTCAAATGCAAGGTGAATTCAGGAAGCTACCTCATAACATTTAGAGTGGAACAGTAAATATCTTTGTTTAGTTCTGTAAACGGTAATGTTCCATTGTGTAAAAAAGTTGAAGTTACTAAAAGTAACTTCTCGAACATTGGTAGCACACTCATAAAATTGGTTGCATACTACTCTAAATCATATGATAAGCAAAATAATAAGGTTTACATCAAGTTATCACATAGTAGTTTCCCGCAAAATTCATCTCAACACTCTATTCAGCTGAATGCATTACTTTCTATTCTATGCAGTTTGAGTTATGTATGTGTACATAACTACTCAGGGTGAGGTGGAACTGTATAACTATTGCATGTATCCTACTCAGAGCCATGGAATACTCAAATGCAAGGTGAATTCAGGAAGCTACCTCATAACATTTAGAGAGGAACAGTAAATATCTTTGTTTAGTTCTGTAAACGGTAATGTTCCATTGTGTAAAAAAGTTGGTTACTAAAAGTAACTTCTCAAACATTGGTAGCACACTCATAAAATTGGTTGCATACTACTCTAAATCATATGATAAGCAAAATAATAAGGTTTACATCAAGTTATCACATAGTAGTTTCCCGCAAAATTCATCTCAACACTCTATTCAGCTGAATGCATTACTTTCTATTCTATGCAGTTTGAGTTATGTATGTGTACATAACTACTCAGGGTGAGGTGGAACTGTATAACTATTGCATGTATCCTACGCAGAGCCATGGAATACTCAAATGCAAGGTGAATTCAGGAAGCTACCTCATAACATTTAGAGAGGAACAGTAAATATCTTTGTTTAGTTCTGTAAACGGTAATGTTCCATTGTGTAAAAAAGTTGAAGTTACTAAAAGTAACTTCTCGAACATTGGTAGCACACTCATAAAATTGGTTGCATACTACTCTAAATCATATGATAAGCAAAATAATAAGGTTTACATCAAGTTATCACATAGTAGTTTCCCGCAAAATTCATCTCAACACTCTATTCAGCTGAATGCATTACTTTCTATTCTATGCAGTTTGAGTTATGTATGTGTACATAACTACTCAGGGTGAGGTGGAACTGTATAACTATTGCATGTATCCTAAGCAGAGCCATGGAATACTCAAATGCAAGGTGAATTCAGGAAGCTACCTCATAACATTTAGAGAGGAACAGTAAATATCTTTGTTTAGTTCTGTAAACGGTAATGTTCCATTGTGTAAAAAAGTTGGTTACTAAAAGTAACTTCTCAAACATTGGTAGCACACTCATAAAATTGGTTGCATACTACTCTAAATCATATGATAAGCAAAATAATAAGGTTTACATCAAGTTATCACATAGTAGTTTCCCGCAAAATTCATCTCAACACTCTATTCAGCTGAATGCATTACTTTCTATTCTATGCAGTTTGAGTTATGTATGTGTACATAACTACTCAGGGTGAGGTGGAACTGTATAACTATTGCATGTATCCTACGCAGAGCCATGGAATACTCAAATGCAAGGTGAATTCAGGAAGAAAGTAATGCATTCAGCTGAATAGAGTGTTGAGATGAATTTTGCGGGAAACTACTATGTGATAACTTGATGTAAACCTTATTATTTTGCTTATGATATGATTTAGAGTAGGATGCAACCAATTTTATGAGTGTGCTACCAATGTTCGAGAAGTTACTTTTAGTAACCAACTTTTTTCACAATGGAACATTACCGTTTACAGAACTTAACAAAGATATTTACTGTTCTAAAGGTTTATATCAAGTTAAGACATAGCAGTTTTGAGCAAAGTTGAAGTGTATGCAAAAGTTTGGGCACCCCTTGTCAAAATTTCTGGTACTGTGAATAGCGAAGCGAGTAAAAGATGAACTGATTTCCAAAAGGCATAATGTTAAAAATGACAAATTTCTTTCATATTTTAAGCAAGAAAACATTTTTATTTTCATCTTTTACCGTTTCAAAATAACAAGAAATAAGGAAAAGGTCCCGAAGCAAATGTTTGGGCACCCTACATGGCAGTGCTTAGTAACACCCCCTTGGCAAGTATTGCAGCTTGGAAATGCTTTTTGTAGCCAAGTAAGACTTTTTGAATTCTTGTTTAGGGGATTTTCACCCATTCTTCCTTTCAAAAGGCGTCTTGTTCTGTGAGATTCTCAGGCCGTCTTGTATGCACTGCTCTTTTGAGGTCTATCCACAGATCCTCAATAATGTTTAGGTCATGGGACTATGAGGGCCATAGCAAAACATTCAGTTTGCAGCTCTTGAAGTAGTCCATTGTGGACTTTGAAGTGTGTTTAGGTTCATTATCCTGTTGTAGAAGTAGAAGCCATCCTCTTTTCATCTTCTGCTTTTTTACAGACGGCGTGATGTTTGCTTCCAGAATTTGCTGGTAATGGATTGAATTCATTCTTCCCTCTATCAGTAAATGTTCCCCGTGCTGCTGGCTACTACATAGGCCTAAAGCATGCTCGATCCACCCCTGTGCTTAATAGTTGGAGAGAGGCTTTTTTCATGAAATTCTGCATGCTTTTTTTTTTCAAACAAAGCTTTGTTCATTGCGGCCAAAAAGTTCTATTTTAACTTCATCAGTCCACAGGATTTGTTTCCAAAATGCATCAGGCTTGTTGAGATGTTCCTTTGAACCTTTTGAATAGAACCCTTTGGCCACAATGAGTGAAAGTTCTATTCAACAGCTTCAAAGGAACATTTAAACAAGCCTGATGCATTTTGAAAACAAATCCTGTGGACTGATAAAGTTAAAATGGAACATTTTTTGCAGCAATTAGTAAAGGTATGTTTAGAGAAAGAAAGGTGCAGAATTTCATGAAAAGAACCCCTCTCCAACTGTTAAGGAAGGGAGTGGATCGATCATGCTTTGGGTTTGGGTTGTAGCCAGTGGCACGGGGAACATTTACTGGTAGAGGGAAGAATGAATTCAATTCATTACCAGAACATTCTGGAAGCAAACATCACACCGTTTGTAAAAAGAAATCTGAAGATGCAAATAGGATGGCTTCTACAATAGGATAATGCACCTAAACACACCTCAAAATCCACAATGGACTACCTCAAGAGGTGCAAGCTGGAAGTTTTCTCATGGCCCTCACAGTCCCCTGACCTAAATATCATCGAGAATCTGTAGATAGACCTCAAAAGAGGCCCAAGAGGCATGCAAGACGGCCCAAGAATCTTACAGAACTAGAAGGCTTTAGCAAGGAAGGATGGGCGCAAATCCCCCAAACAAGAAATGAAAGACCGTTTGCTGGCTACAGATAGCGTTTACAAGCTCTGATACTTGCCAAAAGGGGCTTTACTAAGTGGTGCCATGCACAGTGCCCCAACTTTTGCTTAGGGCCTTTTTCCTTTTTTGTTATTTATAAAACTGTAAAGAATGGAAATAAAAAAGTGTATATTCTTGCTTGAATTATTAAAGAAATGTGTCATCTTTAACTTCATGCCTTTTGGAAATCAATTCATCTTTTACCGATTTAGTTATTCATAGTAACAGAAATTTTGACCAGGGATGCCCAAACTTTTGCATGCCACTCAATAGGTGACAATAGACAATAGGTGCAGAAGTAGACCATTCGGCCCTTCGAGCCTGCACTGCCATTTTGAGATCATGGCTGATCATCTACTATCAATACCCGGTTCCTGCCTTGTCCCCATATCCCTTGATTCCCTTATCCATAAGATACCTATCTAGCTCCTTCTTGAAAGCATCCAGAGAATTGGCCTCCACTACCTTCCGAGGCAGTGCATTCCAGACCCCCACAACTCTCTGGGAGAAGAAGTTTTTCCTTAACTCTGTCCGAAATGACCTACCCCTTATTCTCAAACCATGCCCTCTGGTACTGGACTCCCCCAGCATCTGGAACATATTTCCTGCCTCTATCTTGTCCAATCCCTTAATAATCTTGTATGTTTCAATCAGATCCCCTCTCAATCTCCTTAATTCCAGCGTGTACAAGCCCAGACTCTGTAACCTCTCTGCGTAAGACAGTCCGGACATCCCAGGAATTAACCTCGTGAATCTATGCTGCACTTCCTCTACAGACAGGATGTCCTTCCTTAACCCTGGAGACCAAAACTGTACACAATACTCCAGGTGTGGTCTCACCAGGGCTCTGCACAAATGCAAGAGGATTTCCTTGCTCTTGTGCTCAATTCCCTTTGTAATAAAGGCCAATATTCCATTAGCCTTCTTCACTGCCTGCTGCACTTGCTCATTCACCTTCAGTGACTGATGAACAAGGACTCCTAGATCTCTTTGTATTTCTCCCTTACCTAACTCTACACCGTTCAGATAATAAACTGCCTTCCTGTTCTTACTCCCAAAGTGGATAACCTCACACTTATTCACATTAAACGTCATCTGCCAAGTATCTGCCCACTCACCCAGCCTATCCAAGTCACCCTGAATTCTCCTAACATCCTGGCAATAATCCTTCCTGAACACACCTAACAAACTCCACCCCATCTAAACCCGTTGTTGTAAGGAATCGCCCATCACTACAACCGAATTATTATTTCACCCTTCCAGAACCTGCCTTCCTAAAACATCAAAAACCCAGAGCACAATACGGACCCTTCAGCCCACAAAGCTGTGCCGAACACATCCTTACTGTAGAACTACCCGGGCTTAGCCATAGTCCTCTATTTTTCTAAGCTCCATGTTCCCATTCAACAGTCTCTTAAAAGAATCTGTCGTTTCTGCCTCAACCACCGCCGCCGTCAGCCCTTTCCATGCACTCGCCACTCTCTATGTTTCTATATTTTGAGATCATCCACCTCGGAAGTTCTCCCTTTTGTTCTTATGCTGTCTTTGACTTCCCTCGTCAGCCACGATTACCTCATCCTCCTGTTAAAATGCTTCTTCATCTTTGGCATGTATCTATCCTGTGCCGTTTGCATTAGCCCGGAAACTCCAACCATTGCTGTCATGTTGTTATCCTGCTCTTGTCCCATTTCAATCAACTTTGGCCATCTCCTCTCCCTTGCATCTGTTTTGCCTTTTCTCCACTATCATAGTGATACACTGTAGAGGGTGCAGAAGAAGTTCACTGGGATGTTGTCTGGATTGGAGACATGAGACATAGAGTAAGGAGAGGTCGAGACCATTTCTCATCAGTACGTTTTTACAAACTATACATTTCAATGTTCAACTTCAACGTAAATTTATTATCAAAATATGGTAACCAGATGCTATCGAACAAGTCATTTTCTTGTTGGCAAGGCAACTCAATTCTCAACCCCAGCCTGGGGTAGGGAATGGGAGCAATTCCAGAGGGGGAGGGTTTGGTGAAACTGGATCTTTGTGAAGGAGCCCTAACTCCATCCTCCTGGTTCCCCTTTTCCCTTCTCACTCCCCACCCTCACACTGTGTGTGTGTGTGAGACCTGTCTGCCCACTCAGCCTCCATCAACAATGATCCTCTCCAACAACACACTCACACTCCTGGATACACCACAATCCACACTAGCTCATATAATGTCCCCTCTCCCCATATACATTCACATTCCTGTACACACCAGAATCTTCGCCAGCTCGAATAATCTGAAAATTTTATGCCCTCCCTCCTGCACCAACTCCACAGCCACGTGTTAAACTGTATAATCTTCCTGTTTCTGGTAGGTGGCAACCCTGAGATCACAAGCCTGGATGCGCTGCCCTTGAACTTAGCACCTCACTCCCTGAACCCCCTTTGCTGAACCTCGTTACTCCACCTGCCCATGTCATTGGTACCCACATGGACCACAACTTTTACTGTTCACCTTCCTTAAGAATGCTGAACATTCGACCAGAGATGTCCCAGACCCTGGCACACAGGAGGCAACATACCATCTTGAAATCTCGCTCCCACCCACAGAACATCCAGTCTGTTTCCTTAACTAATGAATCCCCTATCACACAGCTCGACTCTTCTCTTCTCTCCTCTTCCCTCCTAAGTGACAGAGCGAGAGACCCAATGGCTGTGACTGTCTTCTGCTGGGTCCTTCCCACCCCGCCAGCAACAGTATCGAGAATGATACCCCAGTTGTTAAGAGGATGACCACAGGGGTACTCTGCAATGGCTGTTTAAACTCTTTACTTCCCTGGCTGTCAACTAGTTTCCTGTGCCTTGCACTTTGGGTGCAACTATCTCTCTATACATCATATCTATCACCCCTGAAGCTTCCAGAACGATCTGGTGTTCATCCAGTTCCAGCCTCTTAATTGCGATTGTTAGAAGCTGCAACTGGATCTAATTCTGGAAGGTGTAGTCATCAGGGACATTGGAGATGTCCCTGCCTTTCCACATCCCTCAAGGGGTGCTTTTCACTACATCGCCTGTAATCGCTACTGTTTTCACTGAGGAACTGCAAAGAAGGGGACAAAACATTTACCTTCAGCTTAATTATACCTTCCCTGACCGAAGGCTGTTATCACTGACAGCTAAAGCCTCAAAATGTCCACTCCAACTCTATTCACTCTGACACTGACTGCTACACTTGGTCCTGCCCAACTTTAAGTTCTACTTCCTGATAAAACCCAAATGCTGACTGGCCACGGCTCAAAGCTCCAACAAAAAAACTGCTGCAAGCCGCTGCCTTTAATCCTCGACCACTGACCGCAGCCTCAAGGGAAAACCCTGACTCACAAAACTGTTGGCATTCTTTGAAGAAGTAACAAGCAGGATAGACAAAGAAGAATTAGTTTCCACAACTGAAACTATTGGTGGAATTCGTTGAAAAAGCAACTCGAAGGATAGAAAAAGAAGAATAGTTTGATGTTGTATAATTGGATTTGCGGAAGACCTTTGACAAGGTGCTACACATGAGGCTGCTTAACAAGCTACGTGCCCATGGTATTACAGAGAAGACTGTAGCATGGATTAAACAGTTGCTGATCAAGAGCAGGTCAGGCCTTACAAAAATAAAACACACTGATGAAGGTAGAGCATTGGATGCAGTGCACATGGCTTTTAGTATGACTTTTGATAAGATTCCCCATGATGAGGCTCAATCAGAAAATAATGAGGCATGGATCCATAGAGACCTTGCTGTGTGGATCCAGAATTGTGAAAGGGTGGTGGTAAATGGTTCGTATTCTGCAAGGAGGATGATAAACAGTGTTGTTCTGCAGGCATTTGTTCTGTGATCCTCCTCTTTGAATTTTTTATAAATGACCTTGATGAGGAAGCAGAAGGGTTGGTTAGTAAGTCTGTTGATGACACAGAAGTTTGGGGTATTGTGAATAGTCTGGACAGTTGTAAAAGGCTACAGCACGGCATTGATAGGATGCAGAACTGGGAAAAGAAGTAGCAGATGGAGTTCATCCGAGTTCAACTGAGGCAGTGCTTCATTTTCATAGGTCAAATTTGAAGAGAGAATATAATATTATGTTAAAACTCTTGGCAGTGTGGAGGATTAGTGAGATCTTGGGGTCCATGTCAATAACACACTCAAAGGTGCTATGCAGGTTGACATTGTTGTTAAGAAGGCATATGGTGTGTTGGCCATGAGCTGAGTTCATAAGCTGTGAGGTAATGTTACAGTTATATAAGGCATTAGTTAGACCCCACTTGGAATACGGTGTTTAGTTCTGGTAACCTGATTACAGGAAGGATACTGTAGAAAGTGTGTAGAGGACATTTACGAACATGTTGAATAGATTGTAGAACTCGCCTTATGAGATTGGGTTAAGTGAACTTTGGAGCGACAGAAAATGAGAGGTGACCTCATAGAGGTGTAACAAATGATGAGAGGTATTGATTGTTTGATTAGCCAGACGCTTTTTCCTAGAGTTGAATTGACTAACATAAGGTGGCATAGTTTTAAGGTGCTTTGAAGTCGGTACAAGGGGGATGTCAGAGGTAAATTTTTCACACAGAGAGTGGTCGGTGTGTGGAATGCGCTGCTGGCGATGGTGGTGAAGGTGGATATAATAGGTCTTTTAAGAGACTCTTAGATATGTACATGGAGCATAGACAAATAGAGGGCTACAGAATATGGAAATTTGAGGCAGTTACTAGAATGGGTTACATGTTCGGCTCAACACTGTGGGCCGAAGGGCCTGTAATGTTTTGCAGACTTTTATGTTTCTATGTTTATATTTGAGGTCCTCATCTTCTAACAAGGCACGCATCAGACATCCTGACTGACCATCAAATTCTCTATAATCCTCTCTCTATCAGGATAGGCTATTTCTGCCTTCAATCAACCTGTGACTTGGCTCAATTTGTCTGTGTCCATTAGCATTACTGCAAGTTCTGGTCATGTTCCACAACATTGCAAAGAACACTTGTTACTCCATGTATGATCCTGGAAATTTTCTATTTACTCAAGTCCCCTCCCCCCAGCTGATTGACAGTGATGAACCCGAGGAAATGCCAATGAAAATGTTTTTACACAGAGTGGTGAGTGCGTGGAATGGGTTGTTGGGGACCGTGGTGGAATTGGATACAACAGGGTTGTTTCACAAGACTCCTGGATAGGCACATGGAGATTAGAAAAATAGAGGGCGATGGGTAACCCTAGGTGAATGCTAAATTACGGACATGTTCGGCACAGCGTTAGGGGCCGAAGGGCATGTATTGTGCTGTTGGCTTTCTATGTTTCTATGAAGGGGAGGGCAGTAGTTATTCTCTTTGGAGTGTGGCACTTTTGTGATGTGAAAGCCACAAATGACTTGTCATCGAGGACAAAGTTGTTTCATATCAGAGTGAACTAAAGCTGACGGGAGGATTTATTTTTGCCATACAGCACTAATTGACATTTTCACTGAATGAGATTAACTAGGAACTATATTTTTGTTCCAAGTTCCTAATCCTCCGATTTACATCGTTGGAGCTCGGTTGTGTTTGGGAGATACATCCCCCACACTGTACGGGGACAACGCTGATAATGTCACTCATGGCTGCCTCGTAACCCGGAAGGTTCCGCGAACGAGAAACCTATCAATCCGCCATCAATTGGCGGCGCCGCCCGCGCTTAAAGTTTCCTGTGGCTCGGGTACGCATCGTGGGGCGGAGAGAGAAGGAAGGGACGGGGACTGTACTGACGGGGAACCACTGTGGCCGGAGCTCATAGTAATTCTTCAGTCTCGGTGATTAAAAAGCCGCCCGGATCCCCGTTCCTATCGGACGATCCTTGAGCCGCTTGTCTGCTAAGCGCATGCGCACTATTTGGTATGATCTCAAACCTCTGCGCATGCGCATTTGTTCAAACAGGAGAAAATGCAGATCCGGAAATCCAAAGCAACACACGGAAAGTGCTGGAGCAACTCAGCGGGGCAGGCAGTAACTATGGACAGGAGTGAACAGTCGGCGTTTTTCGAAAAAGATCATTCTTCAGGACTGGAAAGGAAATAAAGGAGTAAGAATATGGGGGCAGGGGAGGTGATGGGTGAAACCGGGAGAGGGGGAGAGTGATTTAAATAGCTGGAAAGTTGATTGGTGAAGAGATTGACTGGAGAATAATGATGATGATAATAATAATAAATACTTTATTTATTCCGAGTGGGGAATTCTTTCCTTACGGCAGCAGCATTTTAAAACATACTTAGCAGTGTTCAAACTTTACTAAAAATAAAATAGAGAATAATAATATACACAATAATAATATATGAAATAATAATTCTGAGAATATTAGACTATCAACACGTACAAACAAGCTGCAGGAACTCAGCAGGTTGGGCAGCATCCGTTGAAACGAGCAGTCAACGTTTCGGGCCGAGACCCTTCGTCAGGACTGAAAAAGGAGGGGGCAGAAGGTGCCAGGTGAAAAACCAAGTTTTGATCTGAGAACTGTGAAAAGATCAAGGGGTGGGAGAGGGGATGGGCAGGAAAGGTGAAGAAGGAATGTAACGGGAAAACACTATGGGTAGTAGAAGGCGGCAGAATCATGAGAAAGGTGATAGGCAGCTGGAAAAGGAGGCAGAGTGAAAGTGCGATGGGGGAAGGGAGAGGGAGGGAATTACCGGAAGTTGGAGAATTCTATGTTCATTCCAAGGCGCTGAAGACTACCCAGACGGTATATAAGGTGCTGTTCCTCCAACTTGAGTTTGGCCTTATCATGGCAGTAGAGGAGGCCACGTATGGACATATCCAAATGGGAATGTGAAGTGGGTGGCAACCGGGAGATCCTGTCTGTTGTGGTGGACGAGGAGCTCGACGAAGCGGTCTCCCAATCTGCGTCGGGTCTCGCCGATGTAGAGGAGGCCGCACCAAGAGCACCGGATGCCATAGATGGCCCCAACAGACTCACAAGTGAAGTATAACCTCACCTGGAAGGACTGTTTGGAGCCCTGAATGGTGGTTAAGAGAGGAGGTGTAGGGACAGGTGTAGCACTTACGCTTGCAGGGATAAATGCTAGGTGGGAGATCTGTGGGGAGGGACGTATGGACCAGGCAGTCGCGGAGGGAAGGATCCCTGCGAAAAGCGGAAAAGAGTAGAGAGAGAAAGATGTGTTTAGTGGTGGGGACCTGTTGAAGGTGGCGGAGGATAATATGCTGGATCCGGAGGCTGGTGGGGTGGTAGGCGAGGACAAGGGGAACACGGTCCCTGTTGTGATGACGGGAGGATGGGGTGAAGGCCGAATTGCGAGAAATGGAGGAGATAGGGGTGAGGGCATCGTTGATGATGGCAGAAGGAAATCCTCGGTTCTTAACGAAAGAGGACATTTGAGATGTCCTGGAACGGAAAGCCTCATCCTGGGAGCAGATGCGACGGAGACGGAGGAACTGGGAATAAGTCATTTTTACATTTGGCAGGGTGGGAAGGGGTATAGTCGAGGTAGTTATGAGAGACAGTGAGTGTTTATGTCAGTGGACAGTCTGTCTCCAGAGATGGAGACCGAGAAATCGAGAAAGGGGAGAGAACTGTCCGAGATGGACCAAGTGAATTTGAGGGCTGGGTGAAAGTTAGAGGCAAAGTCGATGAAATTGACGAGTTCAGCATGGATGCAGGAAGTGGAAAGACTCAGAGTCGCACTGAAAGTCTGAGGTGCACAGTGTGATCAGAAACGGAGACCGGACAGGACTTGAGGGGCTTCAGTGCCACTTTCCTCCAGCTCAGGCAAAGAACTGTGCAGCAGCACAAACTGGAGTCTGTCTGTCTGTCAGGAAGGCGGTAATCCAGGAGACAGTGGATTTGTCTACGCCCATCCTTTGCAGCTTCTAGCTCAGAAGACGTGCCTGGATTGTATTGAAAGCAGGAGAGAAATTAAAAGAATGTGTTTCCCACAATGCCACCAGCATAATCCAGGTGGGAGTGAGCTCTCTGTAACAGGTAGATGATGGTGAAATACTCGGGCTCTGTTGGCTGCGTAAGTCTAGGGAAAACCATCTCTGGCTCCACCAAATGTGTAAGATTGAGGTGTAAATTCACCCGAAACCCCCTGTTTGGGTGGAAGCTGCGTGATTTTTTACCGTATTAGAAATCAATACCACGAAATAACAGACAATACACCATACAAAATTAAACAATTTAACTTTATAAATCTTAATTTGACTGAAGGGTTAAAGAGAAAGCAAAAAAGAAAAGGGCCCATTTTAATGAAACGGTCTAATGGGCACAAGTTGGAGATCCCGGTTTTTCCTTCTCTGATCCTCCTTTGATCTCCCCGGCCTTTGTTGGATCATGGCACCACTCCAGGTCGAGTACTACGACCTCTCCCCTCCAGTGTCTTCTCCCTTCGTCTCCCACCGAACAAAGACCCAGATCACCCTGGTGTCAGGCACAAAGCACGAAAACACACTCCCTTCATTGGACGGCACAAATTCCAATGCACTCGTTATCTCTAACCATCACCCAGACACTGCTTCTACAGAAAGAATATAGTGTTAGCAGTGAAACCTTTCCCAGGGTGTTACACTGTCCCCCACCAAAATTAATCATGTCGGTGTGACATTGCCATAATTTTCCACCCCTTCATGCAAACCACAAAGTCCAATCCAGGTGTAAATGGCAGTGACACCACTCACCGAGGTGAAACATGAGCGTCCCGCTGAAATCCAGTCTGTCTACATATAGCCACCACCACACCCCTCCAATTTCAACTAACTCACTGTGAGAAGGGTTGGGAATCCCTTCCTCATTTAGAGGGGAATTAGTAGAAGGCAGCATACATATACTACACCCTCATTTCCTCATCCACCGAAACAGTATCCCATTCAGTGGCGGTGGCTGATATAATCTCTCCTTCAGTCGCTCCGCGTCACCACGGAATCCTCTTACTAGGTGTAGGCTCCAGGCCGGGCTCTGGGTCAACCCGCAATTCGTCCCAGAGGGAGAAGGTGGTTCCGATGGAGAATCTTGACAGGCCACTTCTCATCCTCTGGTTTCACCTGGGTAACTGATACGTTTGACATTTGACTCTCCATAACACAGGCCCTGCAGTCAGCCAATTTATGCTCCCCAGTTAGCATCAAATTCCTTATGCGGACTCGGTTTCCTGGCATGAGTGGGGAGAACAGGGCTTAGAAGGGAGGGGGAATCAGAATCAAGTCTATTATCACCAGCACGTGACGTGAAATTTGTTAACTTAGCAGCAGCACTTCAATGCAAAATGCAATATTGAAAATAATAATAATAAATGAAATAAGTCATAAGTAAACCAATTGCAGTACACGCATATTGAATAGATTGTAAAACTGTGCAGAAAACAAAAATACAGTATATTAAAAAGTGAGGCAGTGTCCAAAGTACAATGTCCATTTAGGAATCAGATGGCAGAAGGGACGAAGCTATTCCTGAATCAGCTAGTGTGTCTACAGGCTTCTGTACCTTCTACCTGATTGTAACAGTAAGAAAAGGGCATGCCTTGGGTGCTGGATGTACCCAAAAATGGGGAGGGAAAAGAGGCTAGCTGGAAGGTGACAGATGGGTTGGAGAAGAAAGAATCTGATAGGAGAGTAGTGTGGATCAGAGGAAAGAGAGGAGGAGGGGACCTGGGGGAAGTAATAGGCAGGTGAGAAGTAAAAGGTCAGAGTGCGGAATAGAGGAAGGCGGGGGTGGGGTTGGGGATGGTCAATCGGAAGGCAAGACCAATATTCATGCCGTCAGGTTAGAACCATAGAACATTACAGCACAGATACAGGCCTTTTGACCCTTCTTGGCTGTGGCAAACCATTTTTCTGCCTCGTCCCACTGACATGCATTTGGCCCATATCCCTCCATACACCTCTCATCCATGAGCGAATGTACTTGACAAAGTGGGCTCCTGATCAACATTGGGGTTCAGTGATGTAGAGGAGGCCACAATGGCATCATCAGTTACAGTAGATCAACCTTACAGACTCCCAGCTGAGGTGGTGCCTTACCTGCAATGACGAATGGAGCTGAGGGAGGAAGAAAATGGGAGCGTATAGAACTTCCCTCGTTTGCAAGTATATGTTCCAGGAGGGAGATTAGTGGGAAGAGATGAATGGAATCCTTGTGGAAAGCAGAAAGTTAGAGGGGGGAAGGTAAAGATAGAAAGGTAGGAAGCGGTTTAGTGAAAAACACCATGTAAATTGGTGGGTTTATTAAAAAAAAGTCAGCTAGTGTGAGTGTGTTTTGTGAGCCACCTGCCATGGTTAGTGTCTTTCTCAGGTCAGCTATCATCAGAATGCGCCAGTGAATGGTGGAGGGTTTTATAGGGATGGCAAGTGGTCTTGGGGTCAGACAGGTTTAGAGAATGGCGATAGGTGTAGTGTCAAAAGGGTTTTCACAGATGGTGGGGGCTGCAAGGATCGGAAGTATTAACAAAAATTGGGACTAGTGTAGGGGTTGGAAGAGTTTCCACAGAGGGCAACGGGTATAGGAATGTTTCTCCACCACTGTAGAAATGTACTTCACTTGTTATACCAAAATGGTATTTTTGTCTGTAACAAGCTGGAAACTGTATTGTATCAGAGTGCTTTGCTAATAATGTTCGTGCAACATGATGCTGATGGTACCTAAGCACTTGACTGCAGACCCACAGCTGTGTTACTGGAGGAATGCCAAATACACTGATTCAGCAGACAACAGAGTGCACCCTGTCCTTGAACTTGTGTCAATCAGAGTGACTGTACTCTGTGTTTAGTTTTCAGATAAAGCTATTACCAGCTCTTGTACACTGCTGCTCTTCCCTTCTGCAAGTAAAAATAAAAGCACTTATGATTGATCCACACTGAGTTAATTGTTGTTGGTTGGAAGACATAGTGAAAAGATGCTTAATACCATCTCCTACCTGGACACCCACTCTTACCTGCAGCCGCAGCTTCCTCCACATTGCTTTGCCATCTCACCACTATACCGCTCGTCGTAGAAACTGAAATACCCATTCTGTCCATTGAGTCTTCTCCACCATTCGATCAGAGCTATTCAATTTTCCCTCTAAACCCCATACTGCTGCCTTCCACCCATCACCTCTGACACCCTCATTAATCAACGAACTATCATTTACTTACTTAAAGCCCGTTACGCATTACGGTGTTTAGGGCAGTAACGAAGAGGTTCACCAGGATGTTGCCTGGATTAGAGGCATGAGCTACTGTGTCAGGAGAGTTTGGACAAACTTGGGCTTTTTTCTCTGGAGTGCAGGAGGCTCAGGGTGACCTGATAGAGCTTGATCAGATTACGAGAGCTACAGATAGAGTAGATAGCTGCCACTTCTTACCTTCCGGGTCAAAATGTCTAACACCAGAGAGCATGCATTTGGAGAGATGAGAAACCTGTGGAATTTATTGCCATGGCTCAGAGGCCAAGTCATCGGGTTTATATAAAACAGAGGTTGTTCGGTGCTTGATTAGTAAAGGTGGCAAAGGTTATGGGGAGAAGACAGGGAATGGGGTTGAAAGGGAAAGTAAAAGATTCCAAGATAAGGACAGAAAGAGGAAACTTTAGAGTGAGACATGTCAAGCACAGACAGATGGGATAGACTCCAATAGGGGTTCATTTTCCACTCTCGGACCTTCACTGGGACCATTTCTCATCAGTACCTGTTTCACAAACAATACATTTCAATGCTCAAGTTCAATGTAAATTTATTATCAAAGTGTGTTAACCAGATGCTATCAAACAATTAATAAAAATCTTAGCAATGCAACTCAATGCTCGCCCCCAGCCTGATGAAGGGAATGGGACCAATTCCAGACAGGGAGGCATGAGTGAGTGTGGAACTTTGTGAAGAGCCCTAACTCCATCCTCCTCATTCCCCCTTTCCCTTCTGACTCCCCTCCCTCACACTCCACTGCATGTGTTTGTGTGTGAGTGTGAGAGACAGAGATACATGTCAACCCACTTCAGCCTTCATCAGTGACGTCCCCCTCTTCCCCAATGCACTCAAACTCCTGGGCACACAGATATCTCCATGGGCTCAAATGATCCAAAAATCTTATGCCCTCCCTTCTGCACCAACTCCTTAGCCACGTGGTAAACTGTATATTCTTCCTATTCCTGCTAAGTAGCACAGATGGCAGTCCTGAGATCACAGCCCTGGACGAGCTGCCCTTTAAGTTAGCACCTCACTCCCTAAGCTCTCTTTGCAGAACCTCATTACTCCCAGCCCATATAATTCACTGTTCACCCTCCTTAGGAATATTGAGCGCTTGATCGAAGATGTCCCAGACCCGAGCACACAAGGAGGCAACATACCATCCTGGAATCTCATTCTCACACACAGAACATCCAGTCAGTTCCCTTAGCTAACAATTCACCTCAGACCACAACTCACCTCTTCTCTACCCTTGTGCTTTCAGTCTCAGAGCCAGACTAAGCACCAGAGACCCTACTGCTGTGACTTCCCACCGTCATCCCACCATCTATAACTGTGTCTAAATTGATATATGTTTTGTACAGGGAGATGGACACAGGGGTAAACTGCTCTTGCTGTTTTTCTTTTTGCCCCTTTCTGTCACCCAGTTTCCTGTGCTATGCACCTTGGGTGCAACTACCTCTCTATTTTGTTCTACGTATCACCTCTTCAACCTCCAAAATGATCTGGAGTTCATCCAGTTCCAGCTGCAATTCCTTAACGTGGATTGTTTGGAGCTGCAGCTGGATGCACTTCTCACAGGTGCAGTTATCAGGGAAAAAGGAAGGTCCCCTGCCTTCCCACATCCCACAAGAGGAGCTTTCCATTATTCCGCCTAGTATCTTGACTGTTCTAACTGAGCAAATGTTAAAAAGTGGGCAAAAAAAGTCCTAGCTCCATGATGATTTTGCCTTCGCTAACTGAATGCTCTCCTCACTGAAACCTCAAAGAGGTAAATCCTCAAAGTCCCCACTCTGACTCTGCCCACTCTGACACTGGCCACTCCACTTGCTCCTGCCCAACTTTAACATCTTCTTGATAATCAATCCTGAATGCTGACTGGCCACTGCTCAAAGCTCAAAAATAACCTGCCCTGAACAATTGCCTTTAATACTCAGTTGGCGAACCTGAGTGAATTACGTCCTCTCAATCTTCTGATTTCTCCGATTATCGATGGGTCAAAGCTGAGTAGTGTGACACAAGGATGAATGAACGATTGAAACCCATCCCACATTCAGAGCAGGTGACCACCCTCACCAGTGTGAACCCGCCACTGTCTCTGCAGCGTGGATAAGTGTGCGAATGCCTTCCCACAGTCTGAGCAGGTCAACGTACTCTCACTGCTATAAAGTTTGGTGTGTCGGTAGGTGAGATGAAAGTGTGAATTCAAATGCAGTTCGAAAAGAGGAGTAGCATTTACCCAGTGTGAACTCGCTGATGTTTATTCAGTTGAGATGACTGAGTAAATTCCTTCCCGCAGACTGAGCAGTTGAACAGTTTCTCCCCAGTGTTTACTTGCTGATGCTCATTCAATACTGGACTAAAAGTGATATATTTGAATGCACGCAGCATAAGAATGAAAATGAATGATCTTGAAATTCAGCTACAGATTGGCAAGTATGACATTGTAGCCATCTCTGAAACTTGGCTGAAGGATGGCTGTCATTGGGAGCTGAACATTCAAGGATATACGGTGTATCGGAAAGAAAGGCAGAGGGGGCGGGGCGGTGTGGCCTTGTGTGTAAGAAATATTAAATCATTAGAAAAAGGATGACACAGGATCGGAAAATGTATAGTCTCTATGGTTGGAGGTAAGAAATGGCAAGGTTAAAAGGATCCTAATGGCAGTTGTATACAGGCCTCAAAACAGCAGTCGAGGTGTGGATTACAAATTACAGCAGGAGATAGAAAAAGGATATCAGAAGGGCAATGTCATGATAATTGTTGGTGATTTTAATAGGAAAGTGGATTGGGAAAAACAGGCCAGTACTGGACCTCAAGAGAGAGCATTTGCAAAATGTCGAAGGGATCGCTTTTTAGAGCAGCTTGTTATTGAGCCCACTAGGGGATTAGCTGTGCTAGATTGGGTGTTGTGCAATGATCCGGCGGTGTTAAGAGAGTTAAGGTTAAGGAACCCTTGGGAACAGTGATCAAAATATGATCAAGTTCACTTTGAAACTTGAGAAGGAGAAACTATATTCCAATGTGTTGGTATTTCAGTGGAATAAATATTACAATTGCATGAGAGGGGAATTGGCCAAAGTTGACTGGAAAGGGACTCTAGCAGGAAGGACAGCAGAGCAGCAGTGGCTGGAATTTCTGCAAAAAACGAGAGAAGTGCAAGACAGATGTATTCTTAACAAGAAGGAATTTTGAAACGGAATAAGGACACGACCATGGCTGACAAGTGAAGTCAGAGCCAAAGTAAAAGCAAAAGACAAGGAAGCAAAAGTTAGTGGGAAGATAGAGGATTCGGAAGCTTCTAAAAATTTGCAGAAGGGAACTATGGTCGTTAGGAAGGAAAAAATGAATTATGAAAGGAAACTGGTGACTAATATCAAAAAGATACAAAAGCATTTTTTAAGTGTAACACGCTGTAAGGTTTTGCTGCTAATGTAATGGCTTCTTTGTAATGTTCTACTGCTGAGGTAATGGTTTCTCTGTAGCAGCAATGTTTGGGTTATAACTAGCGATACTTGGGCATGCTAGCCAATGAGCAGGATGTTGTTCTTTTTTGCGTGTCTGGGAGCCACAAATTCACAGGTCTTTTGCCAGGGAGAGATGAGGAGAGAAGACGCAAATGGAGAGAGTTGGTAGGCCTGTGGACTTGGAGTGAAGGTCCGAAGGTCAGCGAGGATCGGAGGAGGTCGATAGTAGATAAACAGCTTATCAGTTGTTACATTGCACAATAGACTTGTTCATGAGAATGGGCCCTTTTTCATTTTTGTTCTCTTTTCTAACCAAATAGTCAAGTTAAGAGTTATAAAGCTCAGTTGTTTAATCACATATTGTGTGCAGTTTGTTATTTCATACTGATTTGTAACAGGGGACACATCGCGCAGCATCCACACAAACAAGATTTCTTAAGTTTGGCTGGGCCAGGGGCTATCATCCCAAATATTAAGCCATTAGATCAAGTGAGTTACATAATAGAGAGGGTAAAGGAAAGTTGAGGATCGATATAGAACCAATCGAAAATGAGATATTGTAATGGGAGACACAAAGATGGCAGAGGAACTGAATGCGTATTTTGCATCATTCTTTATGGTGGAAGACATCTGCAGTATATCGGACATTAAAGAATGTCAGGAAGTAAAGTACGTGCATGTGAAAATTACGCCTGAGAAGGTGCTCATGAAGCTTGATGGTCTGAGGGTGGATAAATCTCCTGGACCTGATGGAATGAATCTTGGCATTCTGAAGTAAGTAGCTGTAGAGATTGCATAGGCATTACTAATGATCTTTCAAGAATCAATAGATTCTGGCATTGTACCAGATGACTGGAAAATTACAAATGTTACTCCGCTATTTAGTAAGCGTGGGAGGCAGCAGAAAAGAAACTACAGACCAGTGGTTGGGAATTTGCTGGACTTGATTGGTATGGATGAGATTACGGAGTACCGGGAGGCACATGACAAGATAGGCCAAAGCCTGCATGGTTTCCTGAAAGGAAAATCTTGCCTGACCAACCTACTGCAATTCTTTGAGGAAATTACAAGCTGGGTAGACAAAGGAGATGCAGTAGATGTGGTATACTTGGATTTTCAGTAGGATTTTGAAAGATGCTTCACATGAGGCTGCTTAGCAAGATAAATCCCATGGAATTACCGGGAAATTTCTAGCATGAGTGGAGCATTGGCTGATCAACAGAAAACAGAGTGGGAATAAAGGGATTCTGGCTGGCTGCGGTTACCACTGGAGTTCTACAGTGATTGGTGTTTAGACCACTGCTTTTTACGATGTATGGCATTGAGTTAGACTATTGGATTAATGGATTTGGGGCTAAGTTTGCTGCTGATACAAAGATAGGTGGAGGAGCAGGTAGTGCTGAAGAAACAGAGTGCCAGCAGAGAGATTTAGACAGTTTCAGGGAATGGGCAATGAAGTTGTCAATGAAATACAATGTTGGAAAATGTATTGTCATGCATATTGGTGAAAGAAATAAATGTGCAGATGATTATTTAGATTGGAAGAGAATTCAAAATGCAGAGATGCAAAGGAACTTAGAAGTCCTTGTGCAGGATACCCGAAAGGTTAACCTCCAGGTTGAGTCAGTGGTGAAGAAAGTGAATATAATGGTGGCATTAATTTCTAGAAGTATAGAATATAAGAGCAGGGGTGTGATCTGAGCCTCAGGGGTGTAGGGTGTGAGGCTCTACAAGGCACTCGTGAGACTACACTTGGGAGTATTATATGCAGTTTGGGGCTCCTTATTTTAGAAAGGATATACTGGCATTGTAGAGGGTTCAGACAAGATTCACAAGAATGATTCCAGGAATGAAAGGGTTACCATACGAGAAGTGTCTGGCTTCTCTTGGGCTGTATTCCCTGGAGTTCAGGAGAATGGTGGGAGTGGCGGGGGGAAATCTCATTGAAACATTCTGAATGTTAAAAGCCCTGAACAGATTAGATATGGGAAAGTTATTTCCCATGGTAGGGGAGTCTATGACAAGAGGTCACGATTTCAGGATTGAAAGATATCCATTTAGAACAGAGATGAAGAGAACTTTACTCAAAGGATGGTAAATTTGTGGAATTTGTTGCCACAAGCAACTATGGAGGCCAAGAAATTTGGCGCATTTAAGGCAGAGAGAGAGATAGGTTCTTGATTAGCCAGGGCATCAAAGGGTATGGGGAGAAGGCAGGGGAGTGGGGATGAATGGAAGAATCGGATCAGCCATGACTGAATGGTTGAGCAGACGGGAAAGGCTAAATGGCCTACTTCTGCTCCTATATCTTATAGCCTTAATTGAGATGTCTGAGTGAATCCTTTCCCACATTCAGAACAGGTGAGTGGCATCCCCCAGTCTGAATTCTCTGATGTACTTTAAAGTCAGATAACCGAGTGAATTCCTTCCCACAATCTGAGCAGGTGAACAGTTACTCCCTAGTGTGATTTCGGTAGTGCCTCATAAGTGTGGATAACTGAGCAAATCCCTTCCCACATTCAGAGCATTTGAATGGCACCTCCCCAGTATGAACTCGCTGATGTACCTTCAGCTGAGATGACCAAGTGAAACACTTCCCACATTCAGAGCAGGTGAACGGCTTCTCCCCAGTGTGAACTCGCTGATGATTAGTCAGTTGACATTGCCAAGTGAATCCCTTCCCACATTCAGAGCAGCTGAATGGTTTCTCCCCAGTGTGAACTCGCTGATGTATCTTCAGTTGAAATGGCTGAATGAAGCCATTCCCACATTCAGAGCATATGAATGGCCTCTCCCCAGTGTGAAATTTCTGATGTACCTGCAGTTGAGATGACTGAGTGAATCCCTTACCACATTCAGAGCAGATGTATGGCCTCTCCCCAGTGTGGACTCGCTGATGCACCTTCAGTCGAGATGACCGAGTGAATCCCTTCCCACATTCAGAGCAGATGAATGGCCATTCCCCAGTGTGAAGTCGCTGATGTTCCTTCAGTTGAGCTGAATGGGTGAATCCCTTCCCACATTCTGAGCAGATGAATGGTTTCTCCCCAGTGTGATTTAACTGGTGTGTCAGTAGAAGGGAATGCCGAATAAATCCTTTCCCACAGTCTGAGCAGGTGAACGGCCTCTCTGCAGTGTGAACAAATTGATGCTGTTTCAGTTGAGCTGAATAGGTGAATCCCTTCCCACATTCTGAGCAGATGAATGGTTTCTCCCCAGTGTGAATTTGCTGGTGTTTCAAGAGCTGAGATGAGTGAATGAATCCTTTCCCACAGTCAGAGCAAGTGAACGGCTTCTCCCCAGTGTGAATTCGCTGGTGACTCTGTAGGTTGGACGAATGAGTGAATCCCTTCCCACAGACTGAGCAGGTGAATGGCCTCTCCCCAGTGTGAAGCCGCTGGTGTATCAGGAGCTGAGAACGCCGAGTGAATCCCTTCCCGCAATCTGAGCAGGTGAATGGCCTCTCCCCAGTGTGAAGTCGCTGGTGTGTCTGGAGCTGAGAACTCTGAATGAATCCCTTCCCACATTCTGAGCAGGTGAATGGTCTCTCCCCAGTGTGAACTAACTGATGTTGTAGCAGGTGATTTGACTGAGTGAATCCCTTTCCACAGTCTGAGCAGATGAATGGCCTCTCCCCTGTGTGAACTCGCTGGTGTCTATGTAATGTGGACGAGCGAATGAATCCCTTCCCATGGTCTGAGGAGGTGAACGGCATCCTTTCAGTGTGAACTCGCTGGTGTTCATTCAGTTGAAATGATTGAGAGAACGCTTTCCCACATTCAGAGCAGGTGAATGGCTTCTCCCTGGTGTGAACTCGCTGGTGTCACTGTGACGTAATTGAGTGTGTGAATGCCTTCCCACCATCCGAGCAGGTCAATGTCCTCTCACTGGTGAATTTTCTGATATACCTTTAGCATCAATAACAGAATGCTTCCCGCCTGCAGAACAGGTGGAGCATCTGTCTATGCTGTGAACTTGCTGATGTATCTTCAGACTGGATGACTGAGTAGTTCCCCTCCCACACACAGAGCGGGTGACTGGCCTCTCCCCACTGTGAACTCACTGACATGTCTGTGGGTAGCCTGTGAGTGAATCCCTTCCCACACTGAGAGAAGGAGAATGATATCTCACTACGATCAATTCTCTGGCAATTCAGAAAGTCAGATGTTTGAATCCCTTGTACAATCAATGCAGTTGAAGAACTGATCTCCAGTGAACAAATGCTGGTGTGTTCTCAGCTCCTGGTTCCAGTGAATTTCACAGAGTTAAAACAGAAAACTTCATTTCAGAGACAGAATACATTTCCATCTGGGATGAGTTACTTCTTCATCTACAAGGATCGACAGCAGATGTGTTGGTGATGCAAAGAGAATATCTGGTCACTCCTTAAATATCCAGAGTCAGCAAAACTTTTGTGTCATTGGGTTTGAGATTCCCGTACGCAAGTGTTCTGCCATTTCAAACCTGTAAAAATAAAATAAAAAAAGCTTGGGAGGATGACCTAAATTGTCACGATTTCTGATGATAGATGGAATAAAATTCTTAAATGGGTTAATAAATCATCTTTCTGTGCTCATCATTCTCTTCTACAATTTAAAGTACCGTAGATTCCGGATTATAAGCCGCTACTTTTTTCCCACATTTTGAACAGCTTTGAACTCTGCGGCCTATAATCCAGAGCGGCTAATACATGGTTTTTTTTCATGCCGCCTCGTAAACATTTTGCCTCGCAACAGTAGACCAATAAAATTGATGAGTAGTTCACAGAGGTCCAATGAAATTGTACGATAAATCAAGCGCACTTTCACAATTAAATTATTGTAAATCAGTCATTTGTACTCACCCTCATCAACATGGAAAATACTCGAAGAAAAGCAAGACCCGAGCGCGTCAGACCCGATTAGACCCGATCGGACCCGATCGCGTTACGCAAGCGCGTCAGACCCGATTAGACCCGATCGCGTTGCGCAAGCGCGTCAGACCCGATCGCGTTACGCAAGCGCGTCAGACCCGATTAGACCCGATCGCGTTGCGCAAGCGCGTCCGATTAGACCCGATCGCGTTGCGCAAGCACGTCAGACCCGATTAGACCCGATCGCGTTGTGCAAGCGCGTCAGACCCGATTAGACCCGAGCGAAAACGCTGCTTTTAAGTTAAAGTCGATCAATAACTTTTCCTGGTAGGCTGCAGTATATATATTTTTACCAGTCGCTAGGAGATATTGGAATGTTGTTCGTGCTGTTCAGTAAAAAAGTATATGCAACGTAATTTGTGTTACCGATACGTATGTATATTTAAAAGTAGCGGTGCGGCCTAAAATCCGGTGCGGCCTTTACAATTAAAAAATTGATTTTATTTCTAAAATTAGAGCCTGCGGCTTTTAATCAGGTGCGCTCTGTAGTCCGGAATCTACGGTAGTTCATAGAGCTTACATTTCTAACCAGTTTTTATCCAAATGTTTCTCCACTTTGTAATAGATGCAACTCCGCTGATGCCTCTTTAATTCATATGTTTTGGTTTTGCCCTAAAATTGAATAGCTTTGGAGGGAAGTATTCCATACCTTCTCACAACTTTTTAGGGTCCAATTTGACCCAAATCCCCTTATTGCTTTGTTTAGTATTATTGCAAATGAAGATATAACTTTAAATACTCCTAACCTACAGGTTTTAGTTTTTACCTCTCTTTTAGCAAGAACAGCAATCTTGCTTAAATGGAAGTCTACCCCTCCTACACATCTTCAATGGTTACGTGATATTATGTCTTATTTAAATTTAGAAAAGATCTGATGCTCAGTCTTAAATTCGAAACAATCTTTTTATGACAACTGGGGACTTTTCCTAAATTACTTTTCCAATTTATAAAGTTTAACAGTGCACAGACTTTTAAGTATATTTTTATCTTCTCTTCTGAAGTGAATATTTTTTTTTCTTAATTATCCATTATCATCCATCAGTTTTTTTCTTTGGTAGTTGGTAGGGGGTTGACTTTTCTTATAAATAAAAAATTTCTTTTATGATATATGACCTATCTTTAAATTTTTGATTAGAGTGGTATACCTTTACGTGTTATGCTATAACATTTTGATCAATTTTATTACAATATATGAATGTACACAAGTTATGTTGAGATGTATCTATGTGTTGCACTCTGTAAATCTTGTTTTTTTCTTCTGAATAAAAATATTGTAAAAAGAAAAAAAAATTTGCAAAAGACATCAATGGGTGAAGGACAATATTTCAGGACATATTTTAGTCTGTGGTGAGAACATAAGAACATAAGAAATAGGAACAGGAGTGGGCCATCTGGCCCTCTGAGCCTGCTCCGCCATTTAATAAGATCATGGTTGATCTGGCCATGGACTCATCTCCACCTACCTGCCTTTTCCCAAAATCCCTTAATTCCCATAGCATGCCAAAATCTATCCAACCTTGTCTTAAATATATTTACTGAGGTAGCCTCCACTCCTTCATTGGGCAGAGAAATCCACAGATTCACCACCCTCTGGGAAAAGCAGTTCCTCCTCATCTTCATCCCAATTTCCCCGAATCTTGAGGCGATGTCCTCTATTTCTAGTCTAATCTACCAGTGGAAACAACTTTTCTGCCTCTATCTTATTGATTCCTTTCATAATTTTACATGTTTCTTTATGATCTCCTCTGAATAGGGAGCTCTGGCTGTCAAAGACGGATTGACCCGATGCAATAACGCAAGGTACCACAAATTCAATAAAACCATAAAACAACCAATACTTCGTCAAACTTTACCTTTTATTCATAGCATGCTATGGGGGAAGTTACAGACTGATCTCCCAAAGAGACAGTCCGGACACTGCCCTCCCCCGAAACACAATTCTCAACAATTTATAACAGCAGTCATTACAGGAAATATTATAATTACACGAGTTAATACAGTTTTCGAATAGTTTCGATCACATGCTAAGATACAATTAGATGTAAAATCATTATTGGTTAGTTATAATTATTTTTGCCTAGACTAGCCTGGATACAACTTAAGTTCCTCATATTGTCATCTCCCCTTTCTCTCGAACATTCTGTCCCATATTTAGTTATGCCTTGAGATGCCCCTTCAATCATTCTATACCCATATTTAGTTATGCTCAGCACTTTTATAGAACAATGTCTAGTGCGTCATCTGTTGCCGGGTAGAGTTTTTTTCTGACTGCTCAGTAACATAAGGCAATTGATCATAAGTTAATCATACCCCTTAATCCATTCTCCCATTTACCTATCCGTCTACCTAAGTTTACCTTTCCCTTCATCATGGCGTCACAATTTTAACCACTTTCTGCTCAAGTTGGGGGTTCTCAGCTTGAAATATACCGCAGGCGACTGTGGGAAGTGAGGGAGGAAATTGCTGAACCTCTGGCAATGATCTTTGCACATCAATAGGGAGCGGAAAAGTACCAGAGGATTAGACGACATTGTTCCCTTTTCAAGAAAGGGAGTAGCAATAAGCCAGGAAATTACAGACCAGTGGTTCTTACTTCAGTGGAGGGCAAGTTGTTGGAGATGGTGCAGAGAGGCAGTATTTATGAGCATTTGGAGAAGCATAACCTGATGTGGGATAGTCAACGTAGCTCTGTGCCTTAGGAACCTGATTGAATTCTTTGAGGATGTAACAAAACACACTGATGGAAGGTAGAGCATTGGATGTAGTGTACATGGCTTTCAGTAAGACTTTTGATAAGGTTCCTTATGTGAGGCTCATTCAGAAAATAATGAGGCAAAGATCCAGGTAGACCTTGCTTTCTGGATCCAGAATTGGCTTGCCCACAGAAGCAAAAAGGTGGTTGTAGATGGTTTGTAAATTGCATGGAGGACGGTGACCTCTTGCATGGAGACTCCTTCTCTTTGTGATTTTTATAAATGATCTTGATGAGGAAGTAGAAGGGTGGGTTAGTAAGTTTGCAGATGACACAAAAGTTGAGGGTGTTGTGAATAGTCTGGACAGTTGTCCAGAGGTTACAGCAGGACATCGATAGGATGCAGAATTGGCAGATGGAGTTCAACCCAGATAAGTGTACTGTGGTTTATTTCGGTACATTACATGTGAAGACAGAATACAATATTATGTTACGACTCTTAGCAGTGTGGAGAATCAGTGAGATCTTGGGGTCCATGTCAATTTTACACTCAAAGCTACAGCGCTGGTTAACACTGTTGTTAAGAAGGCCTTCATCAACCATGGAATTGAGTTCAAGAGTGGTGAGGTAATGTTACAGCTATATAAAACCTTATTTATACTCCACTTTGAGTATTGTGTTCAGTTACCTCATTACAGGAAGGATGTGGATACTATAGGAAGAGTGCAGAGAAGATTTACAAGATGTTGCATGGATTAGAGAACTTGCCTTATGAGAATAGGTTGAGTGAACTTCGGAGTGATGGAAGATGAAAGGTGACCTGACAGATGTGTATAAGATGATGAAAGGCATTGGTCATGTGGATAGCCAGAGGCTTTTTCCTAGGGCTGAATTGGCATAGTTTTAAGGTGTTTGGAAGTAGGGTCAAAGGGGATGTCAAAGGTAGGTTTTTCACACAGAGAATAGTAGGTGCATGGAATGCACTGCCAGCGATGATGGTAGAGGCAGATACCATAGGGTCTTTTGAGAGACTCACGGATATGTACATGGAGCTTAGAAAAACAGAGTGCAATGCAGTTCGGAAATCCGAGGCAGTTTATAAGATAGGTTACATGGATGGTGCAACACTGTGGCCGAAGGGCCTGTAATATATTGTGGATTTCTATGTTTCTATATGCACTCATGTTCTAACAAGGCACGGATCAGACATTCTGACTGACCATCAAATTCTCTGACTGTGTTCCTGTCTGTATGAGAATGGACTATTCTGACTTCAATCAACCTATGACTTGGCTCAATTTGTCTCTGTCTTTTGGTATTTTTTAGGTATGTGAAGAGAAAGAAGATAGTTAAGAACATTGTTGGCCCTTGAAGAATGAATTGGGTGAAATTGTTATGGGAAACAGAGAAATGGCAGAAGAATTTAATAAGTACTTTAGATCTGTCTTCACTAAGGAAGACACAAGCAATCTCCCAGATGTATAGATGGGCCAAGGACTTAGGGTAACAGAGGAAATGAAACAGATTGACATTAGGAAGAAAACGGTGATGAGTAGACTGATAGGACTGAAGGCTGACAAATCCCCAGGTCCAGATGGTCAGCATCCTAGGGTACTAAAGGAGGTGGCCCTGGAAATTGCGGATGCATTGGTAATCATTTTCCAATGTTCCTTAGATTCAGGATCAGTTCCTGAGGATTGGAGAATGGCTAATGTTATCCCACTTTTTAAGAAAGGAGGGAGGGAGAAAACAGAGAACTATCGACCTGTCAGCCTGACATCGGTGGAGGGGAAGATGCTAGAGTCCATTATTAAAGATGAAATAGTGGCAAATCTAGATAGCAGTGATAGGATTGGGCCGAGCCAGCATGGATTTACCAAGGGTAAATCATGCTTGACTAATCTGTTGGAGTTTTTCGAGGATGTAACCAGCAAGCTAGACAGGGGAGAGCCAGTGGATGTAGTGTACCTCGATTTTCAGAAGGCATTTGATAAGGTCCCACATAGGAGATTGGTGGGTAAAATCAAAGCTCATGGCATTGGAGGGAAGACATTGACATGGACAGAAAACTGGTTGGCAGATAGAAAGCAAAGGGTAGTGGTGAATCGATGTTTCTCGGAATGGCAGGTGGTGACTAGTGGGGTGCCACAGGGCTCGGTATTGGGACAACAGCTGTTTACGATTTACATAAACAATTTAGATGAAGGCATTGAGAATAACATCAGCAAATTTGCTGATGATACTAAGCTGGGTGGCAGTGTGACATGTGATGAGGATGTTGGGAGAATTCAGGGTGACTTGGATAGGCTGGGTGAGTGGGCAGATACTTGGCAGATGACGTTTAATGTGAATAAGTGTGAGGTTATCCACTTTGGGAGTAAGAACAGGAAGGCAGATTATTATCTGAACGGTGTAGAGTTAGGTAAGGGAGAAATACAAACAGATCTAGGAGTCCTTGTTCATCAGTCACTGAAGGTGAATGAGCAAGTGCAGCAGGCAGTGAAGAAGGCTAATGGAATATTGGCCTTTATTACAAAGGGAATTGAGTACAAGAGCAAGGAAATCCTCTTGCATTTGTACAGAGCCCTGGTGAGACCACACCTGGAGTATTGTGTACAGTTTTGGTCTCCAGGGTTAAGGAAGGACATCCTGGCTGTAGAGGAAGTGCAGCGTAGATTCACGAGGTTAATTCCTGGGATGTCCGGACTGTCTTACGCAGAGAGGTTACAGAGACTGGGCTTGTACACGCTGGAATTAAGGAGATTGAGAGGGGATCTGATTGAAACATATAAGATTATTAAGGGATTGGACAAGATAGAGGCAGGAAATATGTTCCAGATGCTGGGGGAGTCCAGTACCAGAGGGCATGGTTTGAGAATAAGGGGTAGGTCATTTCGGACAGAGTTAAGGAAAAACTTCTTCTCCCAGAGAGTTGTGGGGGTCTGGAATGCACTGCCTCGGAAGGTAGTGGAGGCCAATTCTCTGGATGCTTTCAAGAAGGAACTAGATAGGTATCTTATGGATAGGGGAATCAAGGGATATGGGGACAAGGCAGGAACCGGGTATTGATAGTAGCCATGATCTCAAAATGGCGGTGCAGGCTTGAAGGGCCGAATGGTCTACTTCTGCACCTATTGTCTATTATTTCAAGTTCTGGTTATGTTCCACAACACGACAAAGAACACTTGTTTTTACATGTATGATCCTGGAGATTTACTAATTACTTGGATCGCCTCCCACCAGCTGATTGACAGTGATGGCAATGCCAATGAATATAAAGTGGAGGGCAGTGGTTATTATCACTGGAGTACAGCACTTTTGTGATGTGAAAGCCACAAGTCATTTGTCATAGAGGCAAAGGTGTTTCATATCATTATTTACCCAGAGAGAACTAAATCTGACGTAAGGTTTTATTTCCATACAGCACTAATTAACATTTTCACTGACTGGAAGGTAAACTCTTCAACCGAGATTAGCTGGGAACTATATTTTTGTTCCGAGTTTATAATCCCCGGAATTACATAGCTGGAGCTTGGCAGTGTTTGGGAGATACATCCGCTCGCACTTCTTTCGACTGTACGGGACAACGCCGGTGGCTGCCTATTTACCCAGAAACTCTCACGAAGAGAAACCTCCTTGTCCGCCATCGAAAGATACAGGAATACGCATGCGCCCCAAAACTGCTGGCGGCGGCTCCAGGGCCGATGTATCGAAAGTTCCCTTGGGCCTGGGTACGGATCGTGGGGCTGAGAGAGAGAGAAAGGATCAGGACTGTCGTGGGGTGCAGTACCAGTGTGGCTGGAAATCACAGTAATTGCCCTTCGGTCGCGTTTCAGACGCTGCTGATTAAGAGCCCACCCAGAGTGCGCTCTTACCTCTCGTCCGATCGCTGCGAGTCTCTCGTCTACTTAACGCATGCGCGATATCCGGGATTGATCGCGACAACCACGCATGCGCATTGGTTTAAACAGGAGACAATCTGCAGTTGTGGAAATCCAAAGCAAAACACACAAAATGCTGGAGGAACTCAGGAGGAGCGGCAGCAACTATGGAGAGGAGTGAACAGTCGGCGTTTCAGACCGAGACTCTTCTTCAGGACTGGAAAGGAAGGGCGGGAGTCAGAATGTCGGGGGAGATGAGGTGATACGTGAAAACGGGAGAGGGGGAGGAGCAAAGTCAAGAGCTGTGTAGTTGATTGGTGAAAGAGATATAGGGCTGGAGAACAATACTAACAACAATAATAAATACTTTATTGATCCCGTGAGAAATTCTTTTGTTACAGCAGCAATTTTTAAAATCACACTTAGCAGTGTGCAGACTTTACTAAAAGTAAAGTAGTGGATAATAATATACACAATAATACTGTACCAATGTGCAATAATAATGCATTAAACAATATTGCAGAGACTATTGAACTATGATCAGTCGCAGAAAGATGTATTAAATTTACTTTATTTCTTATATCCTTCACATACATGTGGAGTGAAAATGTTTATGTTACGCCTCCGTCTAAATGTGCAATGTGCAATCATAGTAATTTGTTATGACCCCAGCCCCCTCCTTTGTGAGAATCGCAAGAGAGAGAGAGAAGCCTTACGGTTTGGAATGTGGTCTGGCCTCTCAGCCAGACAAAAGCTACGGACATGGCCATTGTCTTGTGAGACACCTTTGTGGAACAAGGGACTGGACTACGTGCAAACCCTCAGGGCAACGTGGGCTGGGTGATGGGGAAAGATTGTCTCACCCCCACCCTGACTGACATCTACAACCCTGCCAGTCCAGATAAAAGGTGGGCTGCCGAGGCGGGGCCTCAGACGCACCAAGGAGACACACAAAGAAGACACGATAGCACTTCCCGTCAGAGTGGGAAGCCATTTTGAAGGAAGCCACGTGCGTTAGATTCCGGATCGGGAGTCTGTGGCTGAAACCAAAGGAAAACTGTTTTAACTAACAACCGGGATTTGCTTCACAAAGACGATGGGCAAGTGTTCCTTTTTCTCACCAATCCTCTCTCTCCAACACGTGAAATGCCAGCGGTTCCCAAACGGAAAAGCCTGCAGATTTATGAGTGACTTTTATATTCCATTGGACTCAGTATTCCCCTAGACAACGATAGAGCTTATTTCTGAGTGATTATTACTATACCTGTGCTTTAGATTGAGTTTTGACGGCGTATATGATCTGAATGTTTTGTATTAACCATACGTTTGTGCCCCTTTATAAATAAAAAATGTTTGAAAATAGTACCATCAGACTTCAGCAGACCTCTCTATCTTTGCTGGTAAGTCACCCGGTTACGGGGAACGTAACAAATTTAAAATAATTTATAATAAACAGAACAGTCAATGTAATGTAGAAATACACGCAAATCAGTGTGAGTTAACCAGTCTGATTCCTGGTGGAAGAAACTGTTGGTCCTGGCTTTTATGCTGCGGTAGCGTTGCCCCGATGGTAGCTGTTGGAATATATTGTGATTGGCGTGACTCTGGTGCCCCATGATGCTGTAGACCCTTTTTACACACCTGTCTTTGTAAATTTCCTGAATCATAGGAAGTTCACCACTCTCTGCAGAATCCTTCAATTAACGGAGGTACAGTTCCCACACCAGGCAGTGATGCTGCCAATCAGGATGCTCTCAGTTGTGCCCCTGTAGAAAGTTCTTAGGATTTGGGAACCCATACCAAACCACTTCAGCTGTTTGAGTTGAAAGCGGTGCTGTTGTACCTTTTTCACCACACAGCTGGTGTGTAGAGACAACGTGAGAACCTCGGTAATGTGCATGCCGAGGAACTTAAAGCTATTTACATTCTCAACCCCAGATCTACTGATGTCAATGGGGGCTAGACCATCTCCATTCCTCCTTTAATCCACAACAAGCTTCTTTGTTTTTGCGTCATTGAAGGAGAGGATGTTTTCTTGACGCCATTGTGTCAGAGAGATGACTTCTTCCTTGTAGGCCACCTCATTATTGTTTGAAATTAGGCCAATCAATGTAGTGTTGTCGGCAAATTTAATTCACAGATTAGAGCGCTGGGTGGCAGATTAGCAGATGAACTGTTGTATATGGTTATTAGATTTGATAGGAAAGATCTTCTGTAATGATCCTTGTGACAGCGGTGCTGAGTGAGTCTGTTTGAAAGGGTGCTCTGCTGCCTATGCAATAAGTCATGGAGAAGATGTGCTTGATTGTCCGTAATGGATATCCATTTGTTTAGTGACCTCCTCTCCACCACAAACTCGAAAGAGCCCCGGTTATGGCCAAGGGCGGTTCCAACCTTTTTGAAGAGTTTATTTTCTCTTTTGGCATCACAGCACCGATGCTGCTCCCCCAACATAAAGCAGCAAAGAAGACTGCACTCGCTACAACATACTGGTAAAACATCTCCAACATCCTGCCTCACATATTCAAGGATTTCGGCTTCCTTAAGGAATGGAGTCTGCTCGTCCCCTTCTAGTAAACAGCCTTACATTTGATTTTCCCGTTGTCTATTGCAGAGATGAACCCCCAAGTATTTGTACTCCTCCATCACCGAAACTTCTTCTTCCAGAATGTATACAGGACTCGACACTGTCCTCTTCCCCCTAAAATTAACCACCCTTTCCCTGGTTTTGTCCATATTCAAGAGCAGGTGATTCATCCCTCGCTATTCCACAAACCTGTCCGCCAGTCAACTGTACTCTGACTCCTGCCCATCTCTGATGCACCCAACTACCGCAGAGTCATCAGAGAACTTCTGCAAGTGGCCAGACTCAGAGTTGTACTGAAAATCTGAGGTGTACATTGTGAACAGAAATGGAGACAGGACAGTCCCTTGTGGGGCTCCAGTGTCGCTCACCTCCACCTCAGGCAGAGAACCACCCAGTGGTACAAACTGGGGTCTGTCTGTCAGGAAGGCAGTAATCCAGGAGAGAGTGAATTTGTCTAAGCCCATCCTTTGCAGCTTCTTGCGCAGATGACGTGGCTAGATTGTATTGAAGGCACTAGAGAAATTTAAAAAATGTGATTCTCAGAATGCCACCACCATCATCCAGTTCGGAGTGAGCTCACTGCAATAGGTAAATGATAGTGAAACACCCAGGTTCTGTTCGATTACCTAAGTCTAGGGAAGACCATCCCTGGCTCCACCAAACGTGTGAGATTGAGTTGTAAGCTCACCCGAGACCCCCTGTTTGGGTGGATGCTGCGTGATTTGTTTCCCTGATACAAATTAATAGCACAAAATAACAGACTGTACACCATACACAATTAAACGATTGAGCTTTGTAATTCTAAATTTGACTAAAGGGTTAGTAAAGAAAAATTTTAAAAAGTAAGAAAGGCCCACTTTAATGAAACAGCCTAATGTGCACAAGTTGGAGATCCCGGTTTCCTCTTCGCTGCCTTCCCTCTATCACCCCAGCCTCTGTTGGATCAGTACCCCATTCAGGGACGGGGCCGGTATAATCTCTCCTTCAGTTGATCCACGTCGCCACAGAAAGCTCTTTCAGTGGGCTCCAGGTCGGGTCTGGGTCAACCCGCAACTTTTGTCCACAGAGGCAGAAAGTGGTTCCCATGGAAAATCTTGACAGGCCTGTTCTCATCCTCTGGTTTCACCCTGAAAACTGGTACGTTTAGCATCTTACTCTGCACTGCATAGGGCATAGCCGCCCAGCGTTCAGCCAACTTATGCTTCCCAGTTTGCCCCAAATTCATTATGAGGATTCTGTCTCCCAGCATGAGTTGGGAGAACCTAACGTTTTGATCCTCTTATTTCCTTGACTCTGCTATTTCATAAGACTTTTATCAGCTCCCTTCTCATATCAGACACACACCTCAGAAAAGTCTTCGGAGGTAGGTCTTTCTTCTCAGTCCCAAAATAAAGGTCGATGGGTAATATTGCCTCCCGCACAAACATGAGATAATATGGCGAGACCCAGTAGCTTCTTTTCCTGTACAGTTGTAGCAGTGGAACAGATATCCAATATTCTCACAGCTACCTGGACTATTCCTCTTCCCACCCTGTCTCTTGCAAAAATGCCATCCCCTTCTCGCTATTCCTCTGTCTCCGCTGCATCTGCTCTCAAGATGAGTCTTTTCATTCCAGGACGAAAGAGATACCTTCATTTTTCAAAGAAAGGGGCTTCCCTTCCTCCACCATCAACTCTGCCCTCAAATGCATCTCTCCCATTTCACGCTCATCTGCTGTCACCCATCCTCCCGCAACCCTACTCGGGATAGGGTTCCCATTGTCCTCACCTAACACCCCACCAGCCTCTGGGTCTAACATATAGTTCTCCGTAACTTCCGCCACTTCCAACGGGATCCCACTTTCCCTCCCCCGCTTTCTGCTTTCCGCAGGGATCGCTCTCTACGCGACTCCCTTGTCCATTCATTCCCCCCCCCCCCATCCTTTCCCACCTATCTCCCTCCTGGCACTTATCCTTGTAAGCGGAACAAGTGCTACACCTGCCTTTACACTTCCTTCCTCAACACCATTCAAGGCCCCAGACAGTCCTTCCAGGTGAGGAGACACTTCACCTGTGAGTCAGCTGGTGTGGTATACTGTGTCCGGTGCTCCCGGTGTGACCTTTTATATATTGGTGAGACCTGACGCAGATTGGGAGACCGTTTCGCTGAACAGCAACTATCTGTCCGCCAGGAAAAGCAGGATCTCCCAGTGGCCACACATTTTAATTCCACATCCTATTCCCATTCCGATATGTCTATCCATGGCCTCCTCTACTTTCAAGATGAAGCCACACTCAGGTTAAAGGAACAACACCTTATATTCTGTCTGGGTACCCTCCAACCTGATGGCATGAATATTGATTTCTCTAACTTCCGTCAATGCCCTTCCTCCCCTTCTTACCCCATCCCTGACTTATTTATTTCCCCCTCCGCTTTTTCTTCTCTCTATGCCCATTACTCTCTGCTGTTCTCCATTTCCCTCTGGGCTTCCCTCCCCCTTTCTTTCTCCCTAGGCCTCCAGTCCCATGATCCTTTCCCTTCTCCAGCGCTGCATTCCTTTTGCCAATCACCTTTCCAGCTCTTAGCTTCACCCCACTCCTTCCTGTCTTCTCCTATCATTTCGGATCCCTCCTCCCACTTTCAAATCTCTTACTATCTCTTCTTTCAGTTAGTCCTGTCGAAGGGTCTCGGCCCGAAACTTTGACTGTACCACTTCCTATAGATGCTGCCTGGTCTGCTGCGTTCCAGCAGCATTTTGTATGTGTTGCTTGAATTTCCAGCATCTGCAGATCTCTTCGTGTTTGAGGTATCAAGAATGTACGTATTGCTTCATAAGCTTTCCTTTGAACTACGCTTGTGAGGCCGAGAGGGGGATCTTGACGACTGAGCATCTCACGATCCCTTCCATTCGATGAGGCTTGTGATGATTATCATCATCACCCATTACTCTTCAAGACAGACAGATGTCAACCCGTGATGGGCCGAAGGTTCTGTTTCTGTGCTGTATGACTCTATTCTCCTTTGATAGTGGAAATTAACAAATTTAAACAACTTTTTTTGTTTCACCGAGGAACGATTTTCATTGCACCGTGACACAACTGGTATCAATTGTTTACCTGGTGCTTGTTCAGTGGACTGTCTCTAATGTGACTAAATGGGTGTCTTAGTTTTTGATGGAAATCTAAATGAACATTAGGTTTACTAAGTGGAAGAAGTTATTCATATAGAGCAATGAAGCGAAGTTGCTGATAGAATGGGGTTTAGATTTCCAAAGCATCTTTTCTCTGGTACCGGGTAATTAAAAATATAGATTGGAAAAAGTCACTGCTTCTCCTGCTCCCAAAATGAAATCATTAAATAGGGATACGAGATTGTGAGGTGAAGCATTGCTTTGTACGCTGGAACCGCATTTCATTAATGTTGCAACTCAAGGATGCGTGTTCATCTGACTGCTCTACTCAGAAAGTTATAAACTCAGTCAGCTCCATCAGGGACCTAAACCTCTCCAGCATTCAGGCTAAAAGAGAAAAAAATGAAAGGAATGTCTTGTTGCAATTGTTCCGCACCTTTTGAAAACGGGTCTGAAGTCCAGTGTGTCCTTAACTGGGAAAGGATGGATGAAATATCAACTCGGTCATGAGGAAGTGGAACATGGGTTTACTGGGCTAATTCCTGGAATGGCAGAGGAATTTTCTGAGTAAAGTCGGGGTTGTTTGATGATAGATAAGTGTGAGGGGATCACATTGACAGTTCTCCTCAAGATTTTAGATTTTTTGTATAAGTATGAGCAATTTCATGCTCATGAAATTCAATGGTGTTTATTATGGTTGATTATAAAGTGACATTAGTTTCAGAGCAGTATGTTGCTGTGATCTAAATTGTTGCTGTTTAATTTACTGGAAGAAGCAATAGATGGTGAGTGAAATTAAATTCTATCCCCTCCTCACCACGACGTTCTCTGAAATTACCAAATATTCACACTGATACCCATTGCGCTTGATCTACCCTGTATGTATGACAATTCTTCGGGTCAAAAGTGGCCGAAAGTTTTGTTCGGTTCAGTGTAATTTCTGCTCAGTGACAAACTGTCAGCGATCCGTACACATGAGAAGAAAACAGTCTTCACGATTCTCATTCGAAATTTCCAGTCAGCTCGGAAATTTAGTCAGTGGCACTTTGTCACAACATTGAGCTCATTTACATTGCACTTCCCATTTCAGGCATCTACAGAATGTTGGGACAAAGACTGATGTGGACTACTTTAGGTACTGAACTCCAGCCAAAAATACGATGAACTAAACACCAATGAACGTTATGTTTTCAGCGAGCATTAGGAGAATCCAAGCGGTTAAAAACAAAATCATACTGTTGCCCTACATGTAGAAAGTTCTTTACAGATGTGTCTAAACTGTGGATATTTCACTTTTTACACACGGGCATCTCCTCACTGTGAGACCAAGAAATATTCCAACTTGGCGGTCGATATACTCTGAAACATCAGAATGCATGCCTGTCACATACATTTTTCTCAGCAGCCCAAACGTAATTTGTCCACATTCAATCCGAGCACTAATTACAATACCTTACTTCAGTCTCTGGTGTGGAAAGATATGTGGGCGTTGTTATGATACCAGCCCCCTCCTTTGTGAGAATTGCAAGAGCCCTAGAAAAGGGGGGTCAATGACCCAAAAGAGAGAGAGAGAGACAGGCTGAATGGACACAGGAAATGGAAAGACATTCCACTGGGACAAAAGCTGGTGACTGTGGCATTGTTCTCAGGAGACACCTGGGAACTGCAGACGTGCCAACTCGCAGGGACATTGTAAAGCCCTCGGGCAAAGTGGGCTGGTTGAGAGAGAGAGGTTGCATCACCTGCAACCTGATTGACACCTGAGATCCCGTGAGGCAGTATAAAGAAGGGTCTGAAAGAGGACGACCCTCAGACGCACCAAGGAGACACCAAGAAGCACGATAACGCTTCCCGTGGGAACGGGAAGCCATTTTGAAATAAGCCACGTGCGTTAAATTCCGAATGCGGGGTTTGTGGCTGGAACCAACGGAAGATCGCTTTTAACTAACAACGGGGAAGATCGCTCCCCTGATTCCACGGATGTTTTGGGGCAAGTTTTTCCGTTTTATCTCTCTCTCTCTCCAACACGTGAAACCGAAAGCCTGCAGACTTCAGAGTGACTCTTTATATTTCCAATTGGACTCAGTATTATATACCCTAGACAACGAAAGAGCTTATTTCTGATTGATTATGGTTACACCGGTGTTTTAGATTGAGTTTTGACGATTTGAATGTTTTGTATTAACCATACGTTTGTGCCCTTATTGAATAAAACGTTTGAAAATAGTAGCATCCGACTCAGCTGATCCATCTATCTTTGCTGGTAAGTTACCTGGTTACGGGGTTTTCGTAACAAGTGGGGTTCTCGTCTCGGGATTTGACACCAAAAAGGGGGGAGGTCAGTGAATCGGGCTGTAAGTCCAAACTTAAATCTGGTTACGCAGGTAGTCAGACGGGAAACCAGCAAAGATGGATGTGGGTGAATTCATGAGAAACCCGACGGTAGAGGCGCTAGGGAAGGCTACAAAATCAGACTTAGTAAGTTTGGCGCAGGCCTTAGACCTCACAGCGGTGAAGCCAGCAATGAAAAAGCAGGAAGTGCTAAGGGTCATACAACAGCACTACGTTGGGAAGAAGGTGTTTACAGCTGAGGATTTGGAAAATATTCCCGAAAGGAGATTAGTGAGTGGGACAAATCAGGCAGAGTTGGAGAAAGCAAGGCTGGAACATGAGTTTAAAATAAAGCAGCTAGAAATAGACGCAGCTCAGAAGGCTGCAGAGAGAGAAGCCGAGAGAGCCGAGAGGGCAAGAGAAGCCGAGAGGGCAAGAGAAGCCGAGAGGGCAAGAGAAGCCGAGAGGGAAAGAGAGCAGGTGTTCAAACTAAAGCAGCTAGAAGCAGAAGAGAGAGAGAAACAGAGGAACTATGAATTGGAGCTGGACAGGCGAAAACAAGAGCGAAGAACTCAAGGGGGAGAGAAAGAGGGGTTTGATATTAGTCGGGCGTTGAGGTTGGTCCCCCCGTTCGAGGAGACGGATGTTGATAGTTATTTCTTGCTCTTTGAAAAGGTGGCAGAGAATCAGCAGTGGCCCAGAGAGCAATGGGTGGCGTTGTTACAAAGTGTGTTACGAGGAAAAGCACAGCGGGTATATGCCGCGCTGCCCACAGAAAGGGACGGGAATTATGATCAAGTAAAGGAGGCCATTCTCCGAGGTTACGAGTTAGTACCTGAGGCGTATAGACAAAGGTTCCGAAATTTAAAAAGGGGGTGGAATCAAACGTATACCGAGCTAGCCCATGAGAAGGGTGTGCTCTTGAATCGTTGGTGCACAGCTGAAAAGGTGGCCGAGGACTATGGGCGTCTCAGGGAGCTAGTTTTGATTGAGGAATTTAAAAGTTGCGTTCCGGAAGAGATCCGAATGTATTTAAGTGAGAGGACGAATCAGTCCATCTCAGAGATGGCTAGGCTCGCAGATGAATATGCCCTAACCCACAAGACAAAGTTTTCCTCGCCACAAAGTTACCCGAGAGACCGTCGGAATGGTAGGGACAGTCCGCCGGCTAAGGGAGAGACTCCACCGGGAGCTAGCACAAAAAGTGAGGATAACAGACAGGAAACCTGGAGATCTCCTGGTTTAAACTGTTTTAATTGTGGAAAGGTGGGACATATTGCATCAAAGTGCTTTGCTCTGAGAAAGGAGCCAGAGAGGGAGAGAGCAGCGATCCCTATCGGGCGTGCAGTGGTAATCAGGACGTTGACAAGAGGGCCCCAGGTAGATGGAGTACCGGAGGGGCGGGGGACATTTAGTTCCGAAGGAACCGTGTCTTTGAGGGAAGGGGACCCCCCCATCCCTGTACGAATTTGGAGAGACACGGGGGCGGAACTATCGTTAATTAGCCGTAAGGTGTTAAATTTCGGCCCTCGGATGGGGGAGGCTGCCCTGAGAGGAATCGGGAACCAGATCACGGTCGTGCCTTTGCATAGGGTCTTTCTCGATTGCGAGTTAGTGTCGGGACCTGTGGAGCTAGGAGTCCTGCCGGAGTTACCGGGGGAGGGCGTGGACCTCCTGTTGGGTAATGACCTCGCGGGTGGGAAGATGGGAACCGCCCTGATAATTGAGGCCCCGCCCATGGAGTCCCCGAGCTATCGCGCATGCGCGGTCACTCGCAGCCTGTCGAGAGCGGCGACTGGGACCGCGCGCAGTTTGAAATTGGCCCAGACGTTTTTACCGACCCTACACCACGAGGGTTCAGAGGGTGGTAAAACGGAAGGTAGTAAAGTAAAATGGGGTAAGGGTAAGGAGATAGCCCTCCCCTTAGTGAAGAGAAAGGTCCTAGAGGTAGGAAATAAAGATGAGAAACGGATAAAGCTGTTAAAACGTCCAGAGTTGGACGTGGTTGATCTGTCTGGTTTGGCAGAATTGTTTGGAGAAGTTGAGAGTCCTAAAGATGTTCTCGATGGTCCCGAGAGTGAAATGAGGGCAGTCTTAGAGGAGAAGGGTACCCTTGCCGTGGAGAAGTCAGCTGAAATGGCCGAGGAGGTTGTTTCAGCTCGCAGGGTTGCGCCTTCCCCAACGGGGGGCTGCCTAGAGAGTAACTGGAAGGATCGGGGGACGCTAGAATTTGAAAAAGGTACGGGTATTGAAAGCCTGGAAGGGGCCAATGTCCCGTTTGAGTGTGTCCAAGATGGGGGCGCACGTGGTGCTGAACCTGGTAACAGAGCTCAGGGGAAGTCTGAGGTGTTTGATTCAGGGGGACGGGGCGGCCGTCCTCGTGAGTCAGATAGACCTGGTTCGGGGAAAAAGGGGTTAACCTTGGGAAGTGTGAGTTCCCAGAGGGTTGTACAGAAGGGGGTCTTCAGAGTTAATGTGGAGTTTACGAATGGGGAGATAACTGTTGTTGTGGAGGGAGACGGGAAATCTGTAATTCCCAAATCAAAGGAAGAAAATTTAATGTCTGGATTGATGTCAGAAGCAGCGACCAGGCTGCAGAGACAATGGCTTGGTAACACGGTGCCTGCGAATCAATTACAGGTTGATTTGGAATGTAAAGGTGCCCCACACGCTATTGTTATTCAAGAGGGTGCTGTGAAAAGGCAGAATTTGAAATGCTGTCTGAACAAAGCGAGATCGCTTGCGGATCTTAAATTGGAAACTAATAGCATGACGGGTCCTGAAGAGAAAAACGACAAATGGCCTAAAATTAAGGAATTGGGTGGTCTAAGTTTGGAACACGCTGATAAAATAACTCCTATGAAAGGAGCGGGCGAAAGCTTATTTCGCCAGGGTGCCCAAGGTCGCCACGAGGGAATTAACCGAAAAAAAGGCGAGGGTTAATGGGGGCGCGATTTTTAAAATAGCAGAAGCCGGGTTTAAGGGATTTTGACAAAGTATGTGAATAATAAAGACAACACCCATGGAAGCTTGACTGTTAAGTTTGAAAGTAGCATAAAAATTTGTCTTTTGCATGAACCTTTGTAGATGTATGTAAGCTAAGATCACACCTCCTTAGTTATGTTGCCGAAGAAAGCAAATAAATAAGGTGGTTATTGAGCTGATGTTTGATGCTACCAGGCGTTAGTAGGGCACATGAGGTTAAGGTATTAAAGGAAAGGGGCACTGTACTTGTTAACTGTTTAGATGCTGACTTGAATGTATAACTGTATTACTCTGTATTAGATTCAAAATTTCTGTAAGACTGTACCACTCTGGGTTTTAACCGCTGGTAAAAACCTTTTTAAGAGGGGAGGTGTTATGATACCAGCCCCCTCCTTTGTGAGAATTGCAAGAGCCCTAGAAAAGGGGGGTCAATGACCCAAAAGAGAGAGAGAGAGACAGGCTGAATGGACACAGGAAATGGAAAGACATTCCACTGGGACAAAAGCTGGTGACTGTGGCATTGTTCTCAGGAGACACCTGGGAACTGCAGACGTGCCAACTCGCAGGGACATTGTAAAGCCCTCGGGCAAAGTGGGCTGGTTGAGAGAGAGAGGTTGCATCACCTGCAACCTGATTGACACCTGAGATCCCGTGAGGCAGTATAAAGAAGGGTCTGAAAGAGGACGACCCTCAGACGCACCAAGGAGACACCAAGAAGCACGATAACGCTTCCCGTGGGAACGGGAAGCCATTTTGAAATAAGCCACGTGCGTTAAATTCCGAATGCGGGGTTTGTGGCTGGAACCAACGGAAGATCGCTTTTAACTAACAACGGGGAAGATCGCTCCCCTGATTCCACGGATGTTTTGGGGCAAGTTTTTCCGTTTTATCTCTCTCTCTCTCCAACACGTGAAACCGAAAGCCTGCAGACTTCAGAGTGACTCTTTATATTTCCAATTGGACTCAGTATTATATACCCTAGACAACGAAAGAGCTTATTTCTGATTGATTATGGTTACACCGGTGTTTTAGATTGAGTTTTGACGATTTGAATGTTTTGTATTAACCATACGTTTGTGCCCTTATTGAATAAAACGTTTGAAAATAGTAGCATCCGACTCAGCTGATCCATCTATCTTTGCTGGTAAGTTACCTGGTTACGGGGTTTTCGTAACAGCGTACTTAGATCTATTTGAAGCCAGACAATTTTTTCTTACTCTAGAGCAGAATTCTACTCTAATTCACTGGACTATGGATCATTCCAGGGATTTCTGTGACAACTGGAGAAATATGCTGGAAGAAGGGACAACTGGTGTTACTTAAAGTCTGCTATAATTTCCATTCTACCTGTGCAAAATATGTGACTACTGCATTTTCATTCAGAAACTCTTCCAAAGCGGGTCTAAAACTGCACAACGCCCCTATCTGATCCATACATGGGGATGTGTAGTAGTCTTACTGAGAAGGGATGGAATCAGATATGCAGCTGCAGCAAGAGAAACAATTTTTCCCACCCCTTCTCGAGTGAGATTGTCAAAAATTACTCGGAGGGTTTACAGGCAGAAGGCGGAGGAATGAGGCTGAGAAAAACAATAAATCTGACATGATGGAATGGTGCAACTTTATAAAGCGGTGGTGAATATCTATATTTTCATATACTGGATGTGGTCGCTGCCATCATTTATTGCCCATTCTCAGTTGCCTTTGAGAAGATGGTGATGCGTTGCCTTCTTGAACACTGCAGTCCGTGAGGTGTATGTACACCTACAGTGCTGTCAGTGCTGTCATTGGAGATTGTGAACAGGTTCGGCCCACTTATCTCAGAACGGGTGTGCTGAGCCTGAGGAGGTGTCAAAAGGAGATTCATGCAAAAGATTTCAGTATTGAATGGCTTGACAGAGGTATATCATTTGATGGCCTAGCTGGTATAGACTAGAATTCAGAAGAATGAGGGGTGCACTCATTGAAACTGATCGCATGGTGAGAAACCTTGATAGAGTCGATGTGAAGAGGATGATTCCTGTGGTGGGAGAGTCTATGACCAGAGGAAACAGCCTGAGAACTGAAGGGTGTCCTTTTTCAACGGAGATGAGGAGGTATTTCTTGAGAAAGAGAATGGTTAATCTGTGTAATTCTTCGTCTCTGGCAACTGTGAGACTAAGTCTTTATCTGCACTATAGTTGAGGCAAAGTTTGATAGATTCTTGATTGGTCAGGGCACGAAGGGATATGGGGAGAAGACAGGAGATTGGGGCTGAGAAGAAAATTAGATCATCCGTGAAGAAATGCCGGAACAGATAATTTACCTCATGGGCAAATTATGCCCCTATGTCTTATGGTCGTGTGGGTAAAATTAGATCCAGACAGATAAATTCAGGTGGTGATGAGAGGATGACTGAAGAACTGATGGAAGAGAGGGCAGCGATTTGTGCAGAAGAAGAGGACGGAGTCCGAATGAGAGTGGAGGAGGAGGGGGATAGATTTCGCAGAAAGGGGGTGCTGTAAGTAACACAGCACCTGGACATGTTTCCATTTGTCTAAGGCAGCACAAAATAGTGTCAAACTGTAGTTATCCATTCATCAGTTTACCAGGGAAAATAATAAGTATGTAATATCATCCCCGATTCAGGTATGGGCTATAGCCTTGAATTTACTTGCTCCTTCAACACTAACCTGGATTTTCTTTTTATGTTACTTTTCCTTGTAATTAAAGTGTCCACTCTGCGGAAGCGTTGAATCTAATGGATTGTGTCTGCTAATGTTATGAATTTAAAATTTCGCCAATTGCAATGATCCAGGAACAGGACCCGTACAACACTTCACATGGCACCGGTGTTGAACTCTATAACAGTAAACGAAAGAGATTAAAAAACAAAGTCAGTGTCAAGAAGCAGTTCCATTTCCTCTTGGCAGAACATTACTACCTCCTTGCATCCATTCGACTTCCCCTTATTCGAAACAATCAACACGGTGACACAGAGCAAACTCAGGGAGGAGCTGAGGAAAGGAGTCAAGCATTTGGTGACGTTATGTGGTCGGTTCTGTTGATCCAACAGAAATCCAATTGTAAGTTTTCTTGGTATATCAACTAAATTTCTGCATCATTCATGTCTCTAGTAAATACGCCATATATTCACGTAGCCCTTTGGGCGACTGTTGGTATCTCAGATTTGGAATCAAAATCTGAATCATGCTTAATATCACTGCTATATGTCAGATGCAGAAATTAAACAACCCTATGTCTCAAAATTTTATAACGTGCACTATCACCTTCACATAATTAACAAAAATCGAGGTATATTAAGATCTTTTAAGTTATGCAAAGGCATTTGAATGGCCGTTAAATTTGAAAAGCTTTTCCCTCGAAAGGGAATGTTCACGCCTCTTTGCTTTTAGCTTCGTTTGGTGTCACAATACCGTCAATGTGTATGAGAAATAACTTAATAAACAATTAGAATAAATATGTGACTCGAAGGACATCAACGCATCCACAGTGATATGGGTGTCATCTGCGATTAATGTAAGGAGTCGTCTTCATCAAACTATTGAAGCGAATGTACAGTTTAAATATCGGAATTTCCCAGCATAGAAATGCAGTGTTTAACACAAAACGCCGATTTCTCTCACTGACATACCAGCTTCCTTCTCACCATTGATCTTTTGTGCCATTTTCTGCTGTTGTATTATTTTGCATCAGTTGTTTACTGTATATTTTCTATTTTTGTAAATTTTACAAAACTCAGAAATTATGAGATTTTTTATTAGGTCCAAAGTCAAGTAACGGAGAAAAGCCGATGTTTATCCATAGGTGACATATTTTTTCTTACTGGATTTAAGGCAGTTAGTATTTAAAGCAAATGCACTGATGATAACCAAAGCAAAACAATGACAATAAGACCAAAAGAACATAAAATATAGGAACAGAATTAGGTCATCTGGCCCATTGAGTCCGGTCTACCATTTAATCATAGCTGATCCTTTTTTTAAATCTCCTCCTCAACCCCAGTTCCCGGCCTTGTCCCTGTAACCAGAGATGTCATGTCCAATGAAGAACCTATCAGTCTCTGCATTAAATACACCCAACGACGTGACTTCCACAGCTGCACGTGCCAACAAATCGCACAAATTCAGCACCCCTTGGCTAAAGAAATTTCTCCACATCTCCATTTTGTAAGGGCGCCTCTCTGTCCTGAGCCAGTACCCACTTTTCCTCAACACTCCCACTATGAGAAACATCCTTTCCGAATCTACTCTGTCTCGGCCTTCAATGAGAGTACAGATCCAGAGCCATTAAACGTTCCTGGTACGATAACCCTTCCATTCCTGGAATCATCCTTATGAACACCGTCTGGATCCTCTCAAATGCCAGCACATTTTCTCTAAGATGAGGGACCCAATACCTTTTACAATACTCAAGGTGAGGCAACACCAGCGCCTCACCTCAGCATCACAACCTTGTTTTTATATTCTGGACTTCCTGAAATGAATGCTAACATGGCATTTGCTTCCCTCAGGATTGTGTCCCCTATCAGTACCGTTCCCTTCTTCTCTCATTCCTTTCTGCATCACGGACCCATGCTCAGTGCCTGTAACCCCGTCGCTGTGGCATTCTCCATGGAGATTATTCCCCGGAAAAGCATCCAAAGTGATATACTTGTTTTTGAGGGGAATGGCCACAGCAGTGCTCTGCTCTAACTGCCTATTTCCATTTGTCCTGACGGTCACCCAGCTACTCGACCCTGCGTCTTCGGGATGACTACTTCCCTGTAACTTTGATCAATTATATCCTCGCTCTCCCGTGCAAGCCGAGGTCATCCAGTAACTTGTATTCGCGCTCCCGGTGTATGGGAAGCCCCATGCATTCATCTCCAATGAATCATGTGGGATCTGTTTTTGTTAGCTCCAATCCCACGTTTTATTTTCATTTCCAGAATCTGTTCCTGATAAATATTTTGTTTGAGAGGTCCCACACCTTCATACAGATCATGAAATATTGTACGACAAGTACTTGTTGTGCAATGTAAAAAGGATAACCAGGATACAGTGGTCACTGTTGGAGTCTGAATCCATAAGACCATGAGACATATGAGCAGATGTGGGCCTTTTGGCCCATGAAGTCTGCTCCGTCATTCAATTACAGCTGATCCTTTTTTCTCCAACTAAAACCCATTTCCCAGATTTCACCCCATAACTTTTGATGTCATGTCCCATCAAGAACCTATCAATCTCTGTCTTAAATACACCCAACGACTTGTCCTCCACAGCTGCATGTGGCAAAAAAAAATTCAACAAATTCTCTACCTTCTGGGTAAAGATATTTCTCTACGTCTCTCTCTTGAATGGACAATCCTCTATCCTGAGGCAGTGCTCTTTCCCACCATAGGAAACATCCTTTCCACATCTACTCTATCTAGGCCTTTCAACATTCAAAAGAGTTCTCCCCTTATCTGTGGTAAACTATGTGTATACCTGTCTGGACATGCCCCTCTGCTGACTGCTCCTGTGGCTCCTCCCACAGACCCCTGTATAAAGACGATTGGAGGCACTGCTCCTCCCTCAGTCTCCAAGATGTTGTGGTCACTTTTGCTGCTAATAAAAGCCTATTGTTCGCCTCCCATCGCCGGAGTTATTGATAGTGAATCAATTTTATTAGCAGCAATTTTAAAACATGGAGAGCATTTTACGACCCCACAGATTGGATATTGACCCTCAATCTCCGGAAGCCAGCATCGCTTTTGAATTCTGGCTTGCATGCTTCCAATCGTACCTGGAAGAGATTCATGTGACCAAGCCTGCAACGAAGCACAAAATTCTCCTCTCCAGGGTCAGTCCGCAGGTCTACTCCCTGATCAGGGACCTGCCGACCTACCAAGGGGCACTGGACGCCCTCAAAAGACAATACCTGCGGCCGGTGAACATCGTCTACGCAAGACATCGCTTAGTGACACAGACTTAGAGTCGAGCTCTGAGTTTTGTCCGGGCCTACAGACACTCGTGCGGGCCTGCGACTGCAGGGGACTGATGGCGGAGCAGCATGCAGAGCTGCTAGTAAGAGACACCATCGTTATGGGGATCAGATCAGTGTACGTGCGCCAACGGCTGCTGGAATACACCGATCTTACCTTACATTCGGCGATCGAGCTGGCCGACACGCTGGAGGGCACTCTGCACGATGCTGATGCTCTCCAGGCACGCGATTTCCCGCCGGCCCCTTGGATGCTGCAGACCCCGCAACCCGCCAGCGAATCGACCTTGGCTGCTGCCAGTTGAGAGTCTGTGAAGTCCCCGCAACCCGGTGTAACAACCACGGCTGCTGCCAGTCGCAAGTCTGCGCAGTGTTACTTCTGCGGACTCGAAAAGCACCCCCGAAAACGCTGCCCGGCCCGAGTAGCTACCTGCTCCAGCTGCGGAAAGAAGGGCCACTTCGCCAAGGCCTGTAAGTCCAAACCACGAGCGGGGTCGAGCAGTGCCTTGTGTATGGCCATCTTTGTCGGCGCCACCTCACCCCGCACCTGACCCACGGGTGCTTACCGGGCACCTAGACAGCGATGCTAATCGGCCCTCCGTGACCCTTGACCAAAGCGCTCCACACCAGCTCGCAAGGTCAATGATGGACACCTTGGTGGAGGGGCACAGGACTAGCTGCCTGTTTGACACGGGCAGCACTGAGAGTTTTATTCACCTGGTCACAGTGCAACGCTGCGGACTCGTGACACAGCCGGTAAGCCAGAAGGTCACCATGGCTTCTGGATTGCATTCCACAGATATCCGGGGGGGTTGTGTAGCGACATTGGTGGTTCAGGGCACAGAATATCGGAACTTTGCATTACTGGTCATGCCTTAACTGTGTGTCCCTGTGCTATTGGGGCTCGACTTCCAGAGCCACCTGAAAAGTGTGACAATGGAGTATGACGGGCCCCTCCCACCAATCACTGTCAGAAATCCTCAGTTTTGTGGGACTTCGTCATATACCCCGCTACTGACCACACACACACACCGACCCGCACATCCCACCCAACACCATGAGAATGGCCACGCTACTGACACCACTTTGCAGCCTCTCCACCCTCAGGATCCCTTCCCCACCGCTGTTCGCCAACCTGACCCCCGACTGTAAACCTGTGGCAACTAGAAGCAGGAGGTACAGCGCGGGGGACAGGGCATTCATTAAGTTGGAGGGGCAGCGGCTGCTCAGGGAGGGGATCATTGAGCCAAGCACAAGTCCTTGGAGGGCCCAGGTGGTCATTGTTTGGACTGGGCAGAAAAATAAGATGGTCGTGGACTATAGCCAGACCATCAATAGGTTCACGCAGCTTGACGCGTACCCCCTACCCCGCATTGCGGATATGGTCAATCAGATAGCTCAGTACAAGGTGTACTCGACCATAGACCTGAAATCCGCTTACCATCAGCTCCCCATCCACCCGGAGGACTGCCCCTACACCGCCTTCGAGGCGGGCGGCAGGCTTTATCACTTCCTGCGCATCCCCTTCAGTGTCACGAATGGTGTCTCTGTCTTCCAGAAGGAAATGGACCGGATGGTAGACCAGTGCCAACTGAAGGCCACTTCCTATATCTGGATAACATCATCATCTGTGGTCACGACTGGCAGGATCACAACACCAACCTCCAATGATTTTTCCAAGCGGCCAAAGCTCTTAACCTCACCTATAACAGGGACAAGTGTGTGTTCGGAACCACCTGACTTGCTATCCTTGGGTATGTCATGATGAACGGGGTCATTGGCCCTGACCCCGACCGTATGTGCCCCCTGTTAGAACTCCTTCCTCCCACCACCCTCAGAGCCCTCAGACGGTGCCTGGGCTTCTTTTCCTATTACGCCCAATGGGTCCCTCACTACGCAGACAAGGCCCGCCCCCTGGTCAAGTCCACCACATTTCCCCTCTCAGCCGAGGTCCGCGTGGCCTTCAGCCGCATTAAAGGGGACATTGCCAAAGCAACGATGCATGCGGTGGACGAGACCATTCCCTTCCAAGTAGAGAGTGACGCCTCTGACCTCGTGCTGGCTGCTACCCTCAAAGGCAGGAAGGCCAGTAGCATTCTTCTCTCGTACCCTTCAGGGCCCTGAAATTCGGCACTCCGCAGTGGAGGAAGAGGCCCAGGCCATAGTGGAAGCTATTAGGCACTGGAGGCACTATCTCGCCGGCAAAAGGTTCACCTTGCTGACCGACCAGCGCTCAGTTGCGTTCATGTTCAGCAACCAACAGCGGGGCAAAATCAAAAATGATAAAATTTTGAGGTGCAGAATAGAACTCTCCACCTACAACTATGACATCCTGTACCGGCCTGGAAGGCTCAATGAGCCCCCTGATGCCCTATCATGGGGAGCGTGTGCCAGCGCACAGCTTGACCGACTATACGCCCTCCATGCAGATCTTTGCCATCCGGGGGACACCCGACTTTACCATTTCCTGAAAGCCCGGAACCTGCCTTACTCCTTTGAGGAAATCAGGACGATGACCAGGGACTGTCAAGTCTGCGCTGAGTGCAAACTGCACTTCTACCGTCCTGAACAGGCACAACTTATCAAGGCCACCTGCCCCTTTGAGCGACTGAGTGTCGACTTTAAGGGCCCCCTTCCCTCCACCGACCGCAATGTCTACTTTCTCAACATAATCAATGAGTACTCGCGGTTGCCCTTTGCCATCCCCTGCCCCGATACCATGGCCACGTCCGTCATAAAAGCCCTGCGCCAGCTTTTCACTCTGTTCGGATATCCCTGCTATATCCACAGTGATAGAGGGTCCTCGTTTATGAGTGACGAGTACCTGCTGGCTAGGGGTATTGCTACTAGTAGGACCACGAGCTATAATCCCCGGGGGAATGGACAGGTGGAGAGGGAGAATGCCACTGTGTGGGAGGCCACACTCTTAGCCCTTAGGTCAAAGGGATTGCCGGTCACTCGCTGGCAGGAGGTCCTCCCCGAGGCACTCCACTCCATCCGCTCCCTGTTATGCACGTCCACCAATGCCACCCCTTCATGAGCGACTCTTTTCTTTTCCCAGGAAGTCTGCCACTGGGACCACCCTACCAGCTTGGCTGACATCCCCAGGGCCAGTGCTGCTCCGGAAACATGCGAGGAGCAATAAATACTCCCCGATGGTCGAGAGGGTTCACCTACTTCATGCGAACCCCCAGTATGCCTACGTGGTCTTAACTGATGGGCGGGAGGACACAGTCTCCGTCCGCGACCTGGCGCCCGCAGTAGCACCAGACCCCTACCCCGAACACTCCACGGTGACTATGAAGCCCATACCCACCGATGTATATACCCACGAGACACCGTGCACACCAAGCCCTACACAGACTCCTTACGACACTCCCATACCAAGTGCCATGCACATGCATGAGGGATTACTGACACCTAACGGGCTGGCACCTCAAGTCAGGCCAGAGCCAGCACAACCACTGTCACCGGTGCTACGTAGATCGCAGTGACAGACTCGACCACCTGATAGACTTAACCTGTAAATATACTTGTAAGAAACTTCGCCCCGTGGGGACTCTCTTTTAAAACAAAGGTGGGGTGAATGTGGTAAACAATGTGTATACCTGTCTGGACACGCCCCTCTGCTGACTCCTCCTGTGGCTCCTCCCACAGACCCCTGTATAAAGGCGATTGGAGGCACTGCTCCTCCTTCAATCTCCAAGATGTTGTGGTCACTTTTGCTGCTAATAAAAGCCTATCGTTCACCTCCTGTCTATGAGAGTTATTGATGGTGCATCATTATCCTTCTAAATTCCAGCCAGTACAGACACAGACCATCAAACTTTCATCGTATGATGACCTTTTCACTTCTGGAATCATCCTTGTGAACCCATTCAGGACCCTGTCCATGCCATCGCATCTTGTCTAAGATGTGCGGCCCAAAACTGTTTACAATACTCAAGGTGAGGCCACACAAGTGCCTTGTAAATCCTCAGCATCGCATCCTTGCTCTGATATTCCAGACATCTTGAAATGAATGCTAACATCGCATTTGTCTTCCTCACCACTGACTCAACCTGCAAGTGTCATAAGGGGGCAGGAGGCTGGACCCAAGTGCATAGATGCTGGCACTGAAGTACTAGGGGCAGGACGGGAGCAACTAAACGATAGACAAGATGTGGTGACCGTGGTGTGCGTGAGGGACATGACGTTCAAGCTGATTCTGGAGTTCCAGGACAGTCTTAGAGTTCAGGCAAGGTGGATCCCAGAGTTCAGGCAAGGCAGGATCCCGGAGTTCAGGCAGGGTCTAGGAGTTCACTGGGTGGGCCGCATAACTTCTGGGTAGGGCCCAGACCTCCCAGGCAGCAACACGGGGGCCTGAGCAGGTCGCGGGGCACCTGGGTAGGTTGTGGGGCACAATCCGTCGGCAGCGAGGGATGGAAAGGGGCAGAGTTCCCCGCCGGGCAACAGCAGTCCGGCTAGGCTTGCCCGACGGAGGCAAGGGATAGGAAGAGAACTAGGTCCAGGGTGACTGCCAGACTTACTCGAAGAACTCGTCTTTAATGAGGGGAACTCCAAGCCAGGGCAACTGGAGGAACAGGGTAAGCAGGATGACCCTCCAACTCCACTCAGTCCCAGAGCCCCCTATATACACTGCCAGCCTATGAGCATCCTTGAGCCCCAACAAGCCACAATGATCCACAGGTGTGATTAATTGGGCTCAAGGGCGAAAGGAGGGACGGCTGCAAGACCTGGAGTCCGTGGACCGAATCAAGACCCGGAATGCGGGCTCTGGACCGGACCATAACAGCAAGTTAACCTTTAGAGTGTTCTGCAGAAGAAATCCCAAGCCTTTTTGCATAGCATATATTTGAATTTTCTCCCGGTTTAGAATTTTTTCCGCACAATTATTTCTACGACCAAAGTGAATGACCATGTATTTTCCAACATTATATTTCATTTGACACTTTCTTGCCCATTCTCCCAATCTGTCTAAGTCCATCTGCATCCTGCCTCAACACTACCTGCCCTTTCACCAATTTTCGTATCATCTGAACAGCTGGCAACAAAGCCATATATTTTTTATTTTTTTTTAAACTTTTTTTTATTGTGTTTTCAAATAGTTACAGATAAAAGTGTGTGAAAAAGAAAATATGTGTTACCCATCCCCCCTCCCCTTAACCCCTCCCCCCTAACATCCCTATTGAAAGAAAAGAGAAAGAAAGAAAAAAAAAGGAATGCCTGGATATTAGAAGATCCCCACATGCTCCACGGAGTTCGTAATAACTTTAGTATATATATTTATTTCTTTCCCCAAGTAACCAATTATTTCATTCTAGAATTTTTTACATTCTACTTGGTCTTGTTCTAAAATTCAACCTTTTTGGACAAATTTAAGAGTTTTACTGGAACAAATTATTGGAATACAACTTCCACATAATCCAATATTACTTTTACTAGGTGATATTGAAGGGATAAAACCGATATCCAAATTGAATAAATATCAGAAAGAATTTATAAAAATTGCATTGGCAGTAGCCAAAAAAACTATTGCAGTTACTTGGAAATTGGATACATATTTAAGTATAGATTGTTGGAAGAAAGAAATTTATGGCTGTATTCCACTTGAAAAAATTACTTATAATTTAAGAGATAAATATGAAACATTTTTGAAAATTTGGCGCCCTTATTTACAAAAGACAGGATTAAATATAAAAGCCATATATTTCATCATGTAAATCATTTACATATAGCATTAAAAATAAGTGGTTCCAACACCGATCTCTGTGGAACACCACTGGACAGTGCCAGCCAATCACAGAAGGATCCTTTTATTCCCACTCGGTTCTTTCTTCAAATGAGCCAATGCTCTAACCATCTTAGTAATTTTCTTGAAATAACACGGGCTCTTAACTTACTAAGCAGCCTCATGTGTGGCACCTTGTCAAAGGGCTTTGGGTCCAACATCTAGACAACATGCACTGCATCCCCCTTTATCTATCCTACTTGTAATCTCTTTAAAGAATCCCAACATGTTCGTTAAGCAGGATTTTCCTTTGTTCTATCTTGTCCTGTGTCACAAAGTACTCCATCACCTTATCCTTAAGATTTAACTCTACCATCTTCACAATGACTGAGATCAGTCTAACTGATCAATAATTTGCTGTCTGCTGCCTTCCTCCTTTCTTAAAGAGTGGAGTGACATTTGCAATATTCCTGTCCTCCAACACCAATGATTTTTGAGATATAATTTCTAATCCTGGCACTATCTCCCATGCTACATCTTTTCGAATGCTAGGATGCAGGTAATCTGGTCTGGGTAACAAATGTACTTTTAGGTTTTTCAGCTTTTTGAGCACCTTATCGCTTATTATAGTAACTGCACCCTCCTATCTTCCTTCATACACTACAACATCTGGCACAGTGCTAATATCTTCCACAGTGAAGATTGATGCAAGCTACTCATTTAGTTCAACTGCCATCTCTTTGTCCACCGTTAGTATTTCTCCTGCCTCATTTTCTAGCGGTCCTATATCACCTCTCATCTCTTTTATTTTTTACATACTTGTAAAAGATTTTACTATCCAGTTTGATGTTAGTTGCTAGCTTGCTTTCATATTTCATCATTTCCCTTCTAATGATTTTTAGTTGCTCTATGTAGGTCTTTAAAAAATTCCCAATCCTCTACAGTATCTTCCCACTAACGTTTTGTTTTATTGTATGTCCTCTCTTTTGTTTTTACATTAGCTTTGACTTCCCTTGTAAGCCATGGCTGTACTATTTTTCTATTTGAGTATTTCTTCATTTTTGGAATACATGTCTCCTTCACTTTCCTCATTCTCCCTCGTAAACACACGTCATTGCTACTCTGCTGACGTCCCTGTACCCATTACATTTTTCTGCAGGTTCTTTATTCCCCAATACTACCTCACCAGCATCATTTCCAGCAGTCCAATATCATCTCTCACCTACCTTTTACCCTTTATGTAACCAAATAAAACAAATCTTTGAGTGCCCTGCTTTATATCACTGGCTACTCTGCCATTAGATGACATCTTTTCCCTTCTTATTGCTCTATTATTTGTGTTTAGTTGTGTTTTAAAAGTTTCCTAATCATACAACTTCCCACTCAGTTTTGTGATCTTATAGGCCCTTTCCTTGTACTTTATTCAGTCCTTGCCTTCCTTTTTCAGCCATGGTTACCTTCCCTTGCTATTTAAGACCTTTTTCCTCAGTGGAACAAAAATAACCTGCACCTTGTGAATTATTCCCAGAAGCTGCAGCATTCTGTGCTCCGCCCTCATCCCCGCTTGTAACTTCCTCCAATGCCCATTGAGAGATCTGGTCGTTGAACGCAAGAAGCTCTTCCTGAGTTGATGAGTGTTTGCTTCCAGGAATCTGTACCTTCTCCCTGATGGTAGCAAAGAGAAGGAGCATTTTGTGGATGGTGGGCGAAAATGATGGATGCCGCCTTTTTGAGCCATCTCTCCTTGAAGATGTCCCGAATGCGACGGAGGCTCATGTGATGACAGAACTGACTCAGTTCACAACTTTCCTCAGCTCTTTATGACCTTGTGTTGTAGAGTCACCCCCAATATAAGACAGTGATGCACACGGTTAGAATTCACACTGCGGTACATTTGTAGAAATGTTCGACTGGCTTCGGTGACATACCAAATGTCATAAAACTGCGAATGAAATACAGACGCTGACGTGCCTTCTTTGTTACTGTATCTGTATCCTGGGTCCAGCTTAGATCCTCAGAGATATTGACATGTAGGAACATGAAATGCTATCCCTTGCATATCTGATCAGTTTGTTGGCACAGGTTTTCAGAGCCTTTATAGGTACTCCATTGGGGCCTGTTGACTTGCCCCGGTTCACCCTATTCAAGGACAGGACAGAGTGACGACGGCATCCGAGTCAGAGGTCACATGGTCACTGGGTGCTCCAGGAATTCTCATAGCTGGAGTTTTATTCTCCCTTTCAAAGCATGCAGAAAAAGAGGAGAGCTCATTTGGCAGTCAAGCATCACTGCCATTGTATTCATGATATCAATGTTTCGGTTTGTAGGAAGTCATGGCCTCCACATCATGTCACATTTGGCATACATTTGAACCCGCCTCCACCCTCGTTCAGAATTGTTCCTTTCCTCATGTAAAGATCTCCGTAAGTCCTACACAGATTTCCTGAACAGTCCTGGCGCATCAGAGGTGAATGCCACAGACCCTAACTCTCAGCAGACTACAATTCGGGTATGTACGCTGTGTTCTGTAGGCACACACTTATTTACACGTGTTTGAATGACGTAAATGACAACTGTGCTGTCGTCATTCCGGATCAAAGAAAAATCCATAAACATTGTCCAGTCCAGCCACAGCATCAAAGCAGTCCTGCAAGCCTCTTTTGTCTCTGCCTTCTTTGTCTTCACGACTGCTGCCTCGGTCCTCAGTCTCTACCAATGCTCGGAGCAGAAGTGCAGCCAGATGATCAGACTTTCCAGTCTGAACAAAGTGCAGTGAACAATTTGAAAAATCGATTACTCAGGCAATAAAGCTTGTCGGTGAATATTTCTAATCCCAATACACAACCAGGTACAAATGGTAGGGTCTCCTCTCGATGGAAGAACCAGCTGAATCGGTAAGGATAGACGTTACTTCTATCCTTAATATCCCATCAGCGACTCTGCATCTGAGCAAAGATCGGTGTATTCCTCAAAGATGGAGTTTAATGTTTGCTGAAAAACCTGCTTCATCCACCTCTGTCTCGCTTTAAATTTTAAACAAATACCTTGTCTTGTTCTTGAATTAAGGTTACAGTTCAATGAGTCAGAAAGGAGGAAGAGAGTGAAACCGGAGCCTTCACCCAACGCAGGCCAACATGCAGAGCCTCCATAGAACCATAGAACCATAGAACACTACAGCACAGTACAGACCCTTCAGCCCTCCATGTTGTGCCAACCCATATAATCCTTTAAGAAAGTACTAAACCCACACTAACCCATAACCCTCCATTTTTCTTTCATCCATGTGCCTGTCTAAGAGGCTCTTAAATACCCCTAATATTTTAGCCTCCACCACCATCGCTGGCAAGTCATTCCAGGCACTCACAACCCTCTGTGTAAAAAACTTACCCCTGATGTCTCCCCTAAACTTCCCTCCCTTAATTTTGTACAGATGCCCTCTGGTGTTTGCTATTAGTGCCCTGGGAAACTGGTACTGACTATGCACCCTATCTATGCCTCTCATAATCTTGTAGACCCCTATCAAGTTCCCTCTCATTCTTCTACGCTCCAAAGAGAAAAGTCCCAGTTCTGCTAACATTGCTTCATTTAACTTGTTCTTCAAACCAGGCAACATCCTGGTAAATCTCCTCTGCACCCTCTCCATAGCTTCCACATCCTTCCTATATTGAGGTGACCAGAATTGAACACAATACTCTAAATGCGGTCTCACCAGAGATTTGTAGAGTTGCAACATGACCTCTCTACTCTTGAACTCAATCCCCCTATTAATAAAGCCTAGCATCCCATAGGCCTTCTTAACCACCCTAGCAGCCTGTGCAGTGACCTTGAGTGATTGTATGGATTTGAACCCCAAGGTCCCTTTGTTCATCCACACTCTTAAGTAACTGACCATTAATCCTGACTCTCTCCGTCCAACCCTACGTCCAGAGCTCAGGGTGAAATGTCATCGATCTCAAACGTGAACTGTTTCTCCCTCCACAGCCGCTGCCTGAGCTGTTGAATATTTCGGGCAGTTTCAGCTTTTGGTTCAGCGTAATTCCTGTTACTCGGACCCTGGAATTGGTGCTGTCCTCATCCGTCCAGGGGACACAGTGATCACATCCCATGTAAAACGTCCTTTTGCCTGCCCAGCTTTGAGAGGTGTGCAGTTTGGTGATGCACTGGGAGTCTATTGTGATTTCCCACGCAGCTTCTAATTCTGACCAGTATGTGTTTTCAACTTTTTTTTCTTTTTATATTGTTCCAGCTAATATCTCATGCAAAACATTAGTGTGGATTGTGAAAGCACAGGTCCCAACACTGATTACTAATCAATATTTTACAATGCAGGAATGGACCATATATTCCAGCTTTCCCTGTGGAGCAATTGGTGAGCTCAGGTTTTGGTTCAGTGATAGTCCTGTTACTCGGACTCTGGGATCTGTCCTGTGCTCATCCGTCCCGGGGACACAGTGACCACATCCCATGTAAAATGTCCTTCTTCCTGCCCAGCTTTGAGGCGTGTGTAGTCATGGCCGAACGGATTGGTGACGCATTGGGAGTCTATTGTTATTTCCTGCGCAGCTTCTAATTCTGACAAGTATTTGTTTCCAAAGTTTTCTTTTTATATTGTTCCCGCTTATCTCTGAAACAAACCACTCGTGGGAACAGAACCAGAACTTGGGTCCCTTGGGCCTATGGCCGAAAATGAGCTCAAATAGACTAAACCCCAGGGATTCTTGAATAGTGTCCCTCATGGCAAAAATTAATAAGTGTATCCCTTCATCCCAGTCCCTGTCATTCTCATAACAGTAGGCTTTAATCATGTTCTTTAAGGTGAAATGAAACCGGAGCGGTTTCACCCTTGAGACTCCAGGTGGTAAGCAGATGACACAATTTGTTTAGCCCCCAGCTCAGAAACTATTTGCTGGAAGTTTCTTGAAGTAAAATTACAACCCTGGTCAGATTGAATTTCTTTAGGTAAACCTATTAGTGCAAAAAACTTGCTGAGTGCTTTTACCACGGTCTTGGCTTGGATGTTTCTGAGAGGCATGGCTTCAGGGAACCTAGACGCAGCACACATAATTGATAACAAGTACTGATGACCAGCTGCAACCTTTGGCAATGGACCTACACAATTCACTATGACCCTGGAGAATGGTCACCAAAAGCAGGTATCGGCCGAAATGGTGCCTTTGGGTTGGCCCGATTAGGTTTTTCCACCACCTGGCACATATGACACCCACTATAGTAATTGACAATATCTTTCCTCACGTTAGGCCAATAAAATTCCCTCATAATCCTGTGCACTGTTTTCTTTACTCCGAAGTGTCCACCTAAAGTCATCTTATAGGCCAGGTTTAAAATTTCAGCCCTGTAAAATTTTGGAATACTACCTGATGCACAATAGCCCAATCCTCATTTGCAGGCACAGTGGCTGGTCTCCACTTCCTCATTAACACCCCATCCTTAAGGTAATATCCCACTGACTCATTCTGAATTTCATCCTCAGAGAGAGCTGTCTCTTTTAAAGCCACAATTTCAGGATCCTTATTTTGTTCTTCTATAAATTCCTTCTTTGATAAAGGCAAGTCTTTCTCCTCCTCCTTACTTTCCTCAACCTTACTACTCTCTAAGTCCTGTTGGTATAGGGACGGTAGGAAAGTCTCAGATAAATCAACATTAGCATCAGCAGCCTTTTTCAACATGCTTCTAGTTACTGCGCAGGCGGGATACACGTCAGCATCTATGGACTGGTCCTCAGCAGCAGCAGGCTTACTCGTTAGCTGAACTGCTGGATAAACATCTCCACCTGCAAAGTCATTACCAAGTAAGACATTAACATTGTCTATTGGTAGTTCAGATCGTACTCCTATTGTGTCTGGTCTGAATACCAAGTCGCATTTCAGAATTACTTTATGCAAAGGAATGGCCTCAGTCCCCTTTCAAATACCTTTGATGATATTCACTTCACCAGTCTCCGTCTCAGCACCAAATTCCAAAACACTCTTTAATATCAGTGACTCAAAAGCTCCAGTATCTCTCCAGATTGTCACTGGAACCGAAGTCGACCCCTCCTTCACAGACGCAAACCCATTTGAAATAAACCTCTCGAGTCCCTCTTGAACTCGGTCAGACCCCTCCTTCTTCAGCGGTATTTTAACCTTCTGAACGCAGGCATTTGGGGTTTTCTCTTTAGCTTTCCCTTTTACCTTTTTCATAGCAAAACAATTGGATGTCGCATGACCAGGCTTCCCACAAAAGTAACACTTGAAACTGGGAAATTTTCCTTGTGACTGCCTCCTTTCCTCCTTACTTTTATCACTAGTCCCCGGTTTACTTTCTGGTTTAGCCAGTGGGTTATCTTTGTTAACCCTGCTACTCCTTTGGTAGCTCTTGCTTGAGAAAAAACTTTACCTTGTGGGTTAAAGCATACTCATCTGCTTATTTAGCAGACTCTGACAGGATCTCAGCCTCTTTTTCATTCAGGTACGTCTTTATGTTGTCAGGGACACAATTTTTAAATTCTTCAATCAATATTAGCTCTACTAAATTGTCAATATCCTTATTCATCCCTTTTGAAGTACGCCAACGATCAAAGTACACCGGTTTTTCATGGGAAAACTCCACATAAGTTTGTTTTTGAGGTTTATTCAAAACTCTGAACTTTTGTCTATATGCCTCCAGAAACAACTCATGAACTGTAAGCACAACACCTTTCAGCGTGGCATAATCCTTTGACTGTTCAAGGGTCAGGGCAGAATACGCCTGGTGAGCCCTCCCCTTCAACACACTTTGTAACATGACAGCCCACTAATCCCTTGGCCATTGTCGAATCTGGACCACCTTTTCGAAGTGCAGGAAATACCTATCGACTTTGGCTTCATCAAATGGTGGTACTAACTTAATTTCTTGGCTGATATTAAACGGTACCACCAGCCCATCATCACGATCTGGCACTGGACCTCTTTGTTGTATCTTCTCTATCCTAGTCAGCTCGTACTGCCTCCGCCTTTCTGCTTCATCAGCCTCGAGCTGTTTTAACTGCAACTCATAATCATACTTCATTTTTGCTAACTGAAGCTGAACCTCAGCCTCAGTAAGTTCTTTACCTTCAGCAAAATTACCAACAACTCTTCAAATTTCCCCTCGGCTACATAATGCCGTGCTATTAACAGCAGTATCTGAGCCTTCTTCATGCGAGTGGTCACTTTAACGTTTAACTTACGAGCAATTCCCATCAGTACATACCTCTTAGCATCATCCAACGCCACCGGGGTGGGTTCTGCCACAAACTTATTAACCTCAAACTCCATTTCTGCTGTTTTTCCACACAACCAAATCCAAAGCGATTGTCCCCAATCAATTCAAACCAGCCCCCCCAAGCAATTTCTTCATACCCCGGACGCAAGCCCAAATTTTGTCACATACCCCGTGACGGGTTAAAGAACCAGCAGAAATAGAAAACACAGTGGAGATATGTGTGTGTGTGTGTGTGTGTGTGTGTGTGTGTGTGTGTGTGTGTGTGTGTGTGTGTGTGTGTGTGTGTGTGTGTGTGTGTGTGTGTGTGTGTGTGTGTGTGTGTGTGTGTGTGTGTGTGTGTGTGTGTGTGTGTGTAAATAGGAAAACCAAGCTTTTTCAAGCCTAAGGGTAAATGGATACAGTCTTACAATGATGAGTGAAGTTTAGCTCAGTTCGTGGTATTGATTCGAGTAGTGATGGAGAGAGAGAGGGGGAGAGTTTTGAGTGATCAGGTAAGCCGACGCCGTCGATCGTCCTGTTATCCTCCGAAATCCTCTGGAAGTCACCAACTGTGACCGTTCTTATGTGGTGGAATTATTAACCCAGGCGAGGGTTGGACAAATGAAAAGCCCCCACCGGTTACACCCCTTTCACACTGCAAGAGCCACTGATCATTTCTCCTGATGGATCCTCCAAAACCCACCTTCTCTGTGGGCACGACAAACCTCATTCAGTGTCCAAAACCATGTGTCTGTAGGTCCATCAGCGGACCTCCTATTTATCTCACCGTGCTGAACACCAGCTGTCCATCAAACCGCTCCTCCCTTCTATCTCTCTGTAAGAATACAGAAGCTGACATTGTCCTTGTAAAAGTCTCACTCTCTCTCTCTCTCCCCTCTCTCTCTCTCTCTCTCTCTCTCTCTCTCTCTCTCTCTCTCTCTCTCTCTCTCCCCCTCTCTCTCTCTCTCTCTCTCTCTCGCTCTCTCTCTCTCTCCCCCCCCCCACTCTCTCTCTCTCTCCTCCCCCCCCCCCCACTCTGTGTCCGGGGTTGAACAACAACTTCCTCTCTCTATTCAAAGACACAGTTTATAGGGGTCATTCAGGACCCTGTCAGAGGTTTCATGCAAATGTAACGCAGCAGAGATACAGAGGTACAGAGGTAAAAGGGATTTGGAATGCAATCAGAGGCATGTTCTTCTTTCTTGTGGGTCTGAGAGAAGAGAGAATATGCTAGAGGAGAGAGTTGGTAGACCAACGGACGGTGTAGACTGGAAGCAAGGGTCAGAAGGTCAGTTATGCTCGGAGGAGGTTGACGGGGAACGAATGGACGGAATTTTCTGTTTAATTCAAATGGGCTGTTTTTTAAAAAAATTTTCGTTACTCACCCTATAGTCAGATTAAGATTTATAAAGTTCGATCATTTAATTGAATATGGTGTACTGCCTGATATTTTGTGGTACGGATTTCTTACCGGGCACCACATCACACTGCATCCATACAAACGAGATGTCTCAGTTTGGCTGGGCCAGAGGTTGTTTCCCCTGGACAAACCTGAGGGTTGTGGATGATTGTGAACTTTAGGAAGATACAGCCTGACCACACATTACTGCACATAACCGTCTCCTCCAGAGAGAGATAGAGTAAGGAGTATCATGTTTCTTGGAATGAATGACCCAATCTGGCCTATCAACACCAACACTTTAGGTAAGAAAGCACACCAGCGTCTCCATTTCTGGAAGAGATTGAGAACAGCAAGGCTTTCCCAAACCTCATGGAACCAATTTTTTACAGGAACGCCATTGAGTGTGATCTAACCACTGGCCTCACCACAGGCACGGCTCCTGCTAGGCATCTGACGGCGAGGCCCTAGAGTTCCACCCCTTATCCACTAGAGTGAATGATACTGTTGATATTTCTGACCGAAATGCACCCGGTTCAACAGCTTGGAAACGTCTCCATTCAACAGTATATCACCAGTAGATGCCTAGCAGGAGCCGTGCCTGTGGTGAGGCTGGTGGTTAGATCACACTCAATGGCATTCCTGTAAAAAATTGGTTCCATGAGGGTTGGGAAAGCCTTGCTGTTCTCAATCTCTTCCGGAAATGGAGACACTGGTGTGCTTTCTTACCTAAATGTTGGTGTTGATAGGCCAGATTGGGTCATTCATTCTAAGAAACATGATACTCCTTACTCTATCTCTCTCTGGAGGAGATGTTTATGTGCATTAATGTGTGATCAGGCTGTACCTTTCTAAAGTTCACTATCATCTGCAACCCTCAGGTTTGTCCAGGGGAAACAACCTCTGGCCCAGCCAAACTGAGACATCTCGTTTGTATGGATGCAGTGTGATGTGGTGCCTGGTAAGAAATCCCTACCATAAAATATCAGGCAGTACACCGTATTCAATTAAACGATTTGTGGCGACCCAATTACTAGCACACTCGAACCGGCTGACAATTAGCCAGAGCCAGAGACAAAGATACATAGCCTCAGGGAGTTTCAGTTACGTGCCTCTCCAAGTATCGAGTGGGGGGAGACAGGCTTTTAAGCAAGACTGTGTTTGTGAAATAAACTTATTCCGTGGTTGCAGTTTACCGACTCCGTGTCGTAATTTCAGCGCTGCGCGTAGCCCGCCGCTACATTGGTGACCCCGACGGTCCAACCGTTTTTTTGGACCGGAGATGGCAGACGCTGCGTTTGTTAACGCGGTTTCCTTGAAGCTGCCAAGCTTCTGGATGCTACAACCTCACCTGTGGTTTCAGCAAGCAGAAGCCCAATTCCATGTTCGGCAAATAACCTCAGAGGACACCCGTTACTACTACGTGGTGAGCTCCCTCGACCAGGACACAGCGGCCCAGGTCGCAGAGTTCGTACAGTCTCCCCCGGCAGACGGCAAGTACACGGAATTCAAAGCCCTGCTCATAAGGACTTTCGGGCTCTCCCGCCGCGAGCGAGCTGCCCGCTTACTGCACCTGGATGGCTTGGGAGACAGGCCTCCATCGGCTTTGATGAATGAGATGTTGTCTCTGGCCGACGGACACACACCCTGCCTCATGTTTGAGCAGGCATTCCTGGAGCAGCTGCCCGCGGACATACGCCTGCTGCTGTCCGACGCGGATTTCAGCGACCCCCGGAAGGTGGCAGCCCGGGCGGACGCGCTGTGGAACGCCAAGAAGGTGAGTGGGGTGTCCATCGCACAGATCACCCGGCCATGCTCCCAGCAGCAAACCAGTCCAGGCCCGGCCGCAGAGCCCGCTAAACCCAGAGGCCGGGGTGTGGAGCCCAACGAACACTGGTGTTTCTACCACCAGCGGTGGGGCGCAGATGCCCGCCGCTGTCGCCCGCCCTGCCAGTTCCACGGGAAACGCCAGGGTCAGCCGTCGCTGATGGCTACGACGGCTGGCCTTCGGGATAGCCTCCTGTATGTCTGGGACAAACAGTCGGGACGCCGGTTTTTGGTCGACACCGGTGCCGAGATCAGCGTCTTACCTCCGACGAGTTACGACACCCGCAGCAGGGCGCCGGGTCCCCCCCTACGGGCCGCAAACGGCAGCACCATAAGGACTTATGGCACCCGTCCGGTGCAGCTACGGTTCGACTCCAGCAAGTTTACGTGGGACTTCACACTGGCCGCCGTAGCCCAACCGCTTCTGGGTGCGGATTTCTTGCGGGCTCACAGCCTACTGGTCGACCTGCCCAGGAAGAGACTGGTTCACGCCGAGACCTTTCAGACATTCCCCCTGGGTGCAGCCCAGTTGCCAGCCCCTCACCTCGGCTCCATCACGCTGTCCGGCAACGACTTCACCAGGGTCCTGGCGGATTTCCCATCGGTTCTGGCACCACAGTTCACGGCAGCCATGCCCCGACACAGTGTACAGCACCACATCCTGACCCAGGGACCACCCCTCCATGCCCGCGCTCGGCGGCTTCCCCCGGACAAGCTCCGACTGGCGAAGGAGGAGTTTACGCGGATGGAGGAATTGGGGATAATTCGGCGGTCCGACAGCCCATGGGCCTCCCCCCTGCACATGGTGCCCAAGGCGACAGGGGGCTGGAGACCGTGCGGCGACTACCGCAGGCTGAACGAGGCTACAACACCGGACCGCTACCCTGTGCCGCACATTCAGGACTTTGCAGCCAACCTGCACGGCGCGCAGATCTTCTCCAAGGTAGACCTAATCTGCGGATACCATCAAATCCCGATGCATCCAGACGACATCCCCAAAACAGCTCTCATCACCCCGTTCGGCCTTTTCGAGTTCCTCCGCATGCCGTTCGGCCTGAAGAATGCCGCACAGACGTTCCAGCGGTTGATGGACGCGGTGGGACGCGACCTGGACTTCGCATTCATCTATTTGGACGACATCCTCATAGCCAGCAGCAGTCGTCAGGAGCATCTGTCCCACCTCCGACAGCTCTTTGCCCGGCTGAGTTACTACGGTCTAACGATCAACCTGGCCAAATGCCAGTTTGGGCTCGACACCATTGACTTCCTGGGCCACAGGATTACTAAAGACGGGGCAACCCCTCTGCCCGCTAAGGTAGATGCGGTCCGTCATTTCCCCCGACCCACCATGGTCAAAGGCCTCCAGGAATTCGTAGGTATGGTCAATTTCTACCACCGCTTCCTCCCTTCAGCTGCCCGGATCATGCGCCCCCTGTTCGCCTTGCTGTCCGGTCCGGGCAAGGACATTACCTGGGACGAGGTGTCCGCCGCCGCTTTCATTCAAACGAAGGATGCCTTGGCGAATGCCACGATGCTAGTGCACCCCAGAATGGACGTCCCTACCGCCCTCATGGTGGACGCCTCTAACACGGCAGTCGGTGGGGTACTGGAGCAGCTCATCGCGGGCCGCTGGCAACCCCTGGCGTTTTTCAGCAAACACCTGCGGCCACCCGAGCTCAAGTACAGTGCTTTCGACCGGGAGCTGTTGGCGCTATACCTGGCAATCCGGCATTTCAGGTACTTCTTAGAAGGTAGGCCCTTCACCGCGTTCACGGACCACAAACCGCTTACCTTTACATTCACAAAGGTGTCCGATCCCTGGTCGTCCCGCCAGCAGCGCCATCTGTCCTACATCTCTGAATACACGACGGACGTCCGGCACGTCTCGGGTAAGGACAATGTCGTGGCGGATGCGCTCTCTCGCCCTAACATTCACGCCCTTTCCCAAGGGGTAGACTTTGAGGCACTGGCTGAGGCACAGTTGGCAGATGAGGAGATCCCGTGTTACAGAACCGCAGTCTCCGGTTTGCAGCTCCAGGACCTCCCCGTAGGCCCAGGTGAGAGGACCCTACTCTGTGACGTCGCCACCGGCCAGCCCCGTCCCGTCGTCCCGGAACCTTGGCGACGACGCGTGTTCGACTCCATTCATAACTTGGCCCACCCCTCCATCCACACTACCGTCCGGATGGTCTCCAGCAGGTTCGTTTGGCACGGACTCCGCAAGCAGGTCCGTGACTGGGCCAGAACGTGCCTGCACTGCCAGACGGCCAAGGTGCAGCGACACACCAAGGCCCCGCCGCAGCAGTTCCACCCCACCCACCGGCGTTTCGACCACATTCATGTGGATATCGTGGGCCCCCTGCCTGTGTCACGCGGGGCGCGGCACCTCCTGACTATCGTGGACAGGTTCACAAGATGGCCAGAGGCGGTCCCGCTCACCGACACCACCTCCGAATCTTGCGCCCGGGCGCTGATCGCCACCTGGGTGTCCCGCTTTGGTGTCCCGGCCCACATTACCTCCGACAGAGGCGCCCAGTTCACCTCCAGCCTCTGGTCAGTGATGGCCAACCTGTTGGGGACTCAGCTGCACCACACCACTGCCTACCACCCACAGTCGAACGGACTGGTGGAGCGTTTCCACCGCCACCTGAAGTCGGCTCTCATGGCCCGCCTGTGAGGAGCTAACTGGGTGGACGAGCTTCCCTGGGTCCTGCTCGGCGTCCGCACGGCGCCCAAAGACGATCTGCACGCTTCGTCGGCCGAGTTGGTGTACGGCGCGCCCCTGGTCGTTCCCGGGGAGTTCATACCAGCCCCAAGGGGGCGAGAGGAAGAACCCGCAGCGGTCCTGGGCAGACTACGCGAGAGACTCGGTGCCCTGGCCCCCATGCCCACTTCGCAGCATGGGCAGCACCCGACCTGCGTACCCAAAGATCTGCAGAACTGTAAGTTTGTGTTTGTACGCCGGGGCGGGCATCGGCCACCGCTGCAACGGCCCTACGAAGGGCCGTTTACGGTGATCAGAAACGACGGGTCCACGTTCGTGCTGGATGTTGGGGGGAGAGAGGAGGTTTTCACGGTGGACCGACTCAAACCGGCCCACGTGGACTTGGCGCAACCGGTCGAGTTTCCGGCACCGCGGCGCAGAGGCCGACCTCCCAAACAGGGCCCGGCCCAGACTGTGGACATTGGGGGGTGTACCTCCGGTTCTGGGGGGGGGGTTATGTGGCGACCCAATTACTAGCACACTCGAACCGGCTGACAATTAGCCAGAGCCAGAGACAAAGATACATAGCCTCAGGGAGTTTCAGTTACGTGCCTCTCCAAGTATCGAGTGGGGGGAGACAGGCTTTTAAGCAAGACTGTGTTTGTGAAATAAACTTATTCCGTGGTTGCAGTTTACCGACTCCGTGTCGTAATTTCAGCGCTGCGCGTAGCCCGCCGCTACAGATTGAACTTTATAAATCTTTATCTGACTATAGGGTTAGTAAAGAAAATAAAAAGAAAAATAAATCGGCCCATTTGAATGAAACAGAAAATGTGTATATTGGAGCTCACGGTTCCGTCCATTCGTTCCCATGAGTCAATGATGAATCAGGAAATTACTGCAGCGAAGCGCCTCCCATGCTTCCAAGTTACTCGACCAGTTCCAAACTGCTTTCTGATGGATCATTCATCACTCTGCTGCAGGTCCTATTCTGGCCAGTTGGTGTCACAATCCTCCAACAGACCTGAGTTTCACATGAGCCAGTGATTATTTACCAGGTATGAGACTGCGTGAGAGCTGACCCCTCAGAGAGTCGCGGGGCAAAAATGGTGTCCTGTCGCACGCATTAGAAAACAAATTCTGATTATAAATGTTCTTTAGAGAGGCAGATGTAGAAGGGTGGTGCGACATAGAGGCAAAGGATTTTAGTTCGGCACTGCATCTGGTTCGGGGCTGACATGGCACTATCATTCGCTGTAGTGGAAGGGATGGAATTCCCATCCCTCAGCGTTTCCCGTTAAATCAGTGAACTGATCAGAACACTTCCAGTTCTCCTTCTATCTCAGATTCTACAGAGTCATCCGAATACTGTTTGCTGAGTGCGGCGCTTTTTACATATCCTTGTTTCACCATATAACTGGAGCGCTCTCAGGTTTCAAAGACAGGTCAAACAAAACGCTCTTATTCGGATCCAACTGCAACAGAGGAGTTTCTGGAAGAACATAATTTACCTTGTTTAAATGATGGAAAAGAGTCGAGGATGGATGTTGCCAAAGGTGGGGTTTTGTCTTGGATTGAGTATTATCCCTGCTCCACTAGGTAGATCTTACGACCAGAAGAGAGAGGGCAGAATTAGGTCATCCAGACCACCGAGTCTCCTCCGCCCTTCAATGATGGCTGATCTCGCCTTCACTCAGTCCCATACAGCTGACTGCTCATCATATCCTTTAATGCCGTGAGGGATCTTAAATATATCTATGAACTTGGCTTCCTCCGCAGTTTGTGACAAAGCGTTCCACAGGTTCACCACTCTCTGGCTACGAATATTCTTCCTTGCCACTGTACTAAAAGGTCACCACTCAATTTTGCATTTGCGCTCTATAAACATGGAAAATCCCACTGGCAGAAACATCCTCTCCTCTTCCACCTCATCTGGTCAGAATTCATTTTGATTCGTTTGATTTCAATAAGATCCCCTCGCATTCTTCTAAATTCCAGTGAGTACAGGCCCACAGCTGTACGCTCCTCATATGTTAAACCAATCATTCCCAGAATCATCATTCTGAACCTCCATTGTAATTTCCCTAATGACAATATATCGCTTCTGAGATCTGGGGTCTAAAACTGTTGACAATACTCCAAGTGAGGCCTCTTTAGTGTCTTATCAGCATTACCTCCTTGCTTTTAATATTTTATTCCCTTTTGAAATAAATGCCAACATTGCATTTGCCTTCTTTACCACAGACTCAAACTGTACATTAAACTTCTGAGAGTCTTGCACGAGGACTCCTTATTCCCTCTACGCCTCTGATTGTTTGAATCTTCTCACCATTTAGATAATAGTCCTCACTATCATTCCTTTTAGCAAAATGCATTGTCGTACATTTCCCAACACTGTATTTTATCTGCTACTTCTTTGCACATTCTTCCAACCTCACTATATCCTGATACAACCGCATAGTTACGTTGCATATTTGTGCAGAGACAAAAAAGTGTGAACTTGATTAAATACGAGTTGCGTAGTCAACGTTCATGACCGGTCAACATAATTTGATGTTCTTCGGTGGCCGCTGAAGCAAATTAAGTTCAGGGACAATAGTTTTGATTTGAACCCCCACTCCCCCCCAAGAAATTAGGATAGTAAAATAAGAAAAGGAAAGGACGAAAAGAACCCGGGGGGTCGGAGGAATGGAGAGATTACTTTTGTAGTTACATATGTAATACCCTGGTTCACATTTTTATTGTTATAGTGTATAGATTTCATTTTGCATTTCTGTAAGAGCTCCCTTTTCTGTTGTCACACCGTTCGAGTTATTGTGGTAGATAAGGGATGATGAGAAATTAGTGAGGATGGTAGGGTTTGGATGGTAGAGCTGAGGGGAGGTATTTCTGGCAGGGGAAACTAAGTCTTGGGCTTTTATTTTCTTCTGCGGGAGATGAAAACAGAAAATGCTGGGGGGAGTTGGTTGTAGGATATGACCCCGTGGCATACCCATTTGTTCGAGACGGATTGCGAGCAACGTGGTGTGTGTGTTTTCACGCAGACCGAGGGCGTGAATGACAGAGAAGTTAAAGATGACCTCCACCTTCTGCACATTTGACAATTTAATTAAAATGGGCTCTCTTTTTTGTTTTACTTTACTAACCCTTTAAGATTCATAGATACAATTCCTTTAATTGTATGCAGTGCGCTGTCTGTCATTTTGTGGCACTAATTTGCAACAGAGTAGCAAATTACACAGCATCCACACAAACCAGGGATTGGGGCTGGAGAACCATCTGAGTCGCATGAGTTTGGCGGGATCGGACAGTGTTTTCCCTAGGCAGGGGTGTCTTTGCGGGGTTATCATCCGTGATTGATATCGTTGTGTGCTGTGTGATTGCCTGGAGCATTGACCCAAAGTGTTGTGTGTTTAAGCCTGTTTTATACTATTGTCCTGCAAAGTGACCACGATACGTGATTATGGATACTGCAGCGGCTGGTGCGAATCCATGTGGATACTGGCAACGGATGCGTGTGTATTGAGTGGGGTAGATATTAGTATTTACTACAGATTGTTAATTCGAACTTTAAGTACCTTTAAAATAGTAGGAACAGTTACGATTATGGAAAGGATGTTTGACAAAATGGTTGGCAAAGTCTTTGATGTATTTCAGACTGGCGCTGCGGTAATGATAGTGGAACTGCCTGGTACTATTGGGGCCATGGTAAGGAGGGGTTGGGACCGTGGGCAGTCCATACTTTTCAGAAGGAAGGGAGTGAAGCCAAGCGTGCCGAATCTGAAGTTGGGTTTCCCGTAGCTGGGGGAGGAGACTTCAAAGACAGGTCTCTCTCGTTTCTACTCTTTGGTACCATTCATTTTACAGCTGGTATTTGAGGCATTTACCATTGACGCCACTCAATGCGCTACATATCTGGGGTGTTATTACGGCTGACTATCCGTACGAAATTGTTTGTCATTTAAGCTGCAGTTTTCTGAGGTAGTTGTGGGAGAAGCTGAGGTCCTTGATACATTGGTGTTGGTTTGTCCGCACCCAGTCGAGAAGGGCGAAGCTTCAATTCTTGTGGGGACGAATACTCATAGTGGGAGAAAGTTGGAGAGAGTTTTCTGAAAACATTGTCCATTCACCATGGGCTCCGAGCTGCTTTTGCGGACTTGCCGCATTGGACTGAATGATGAGCATAATCGAGGAAATGTGCAGTACACCCAGTCCAAACCAGTCGTGTTACGGTTGGGAGAAGTTGCCAAATTGTCAGCGTACTCCAAATTTCCTGGAATACCTGATGTCGCAGCCGTCTTGTTGGATGGTCCGGAAGACCATGAAGAGGAGTTCTGCTTACCTGCTTGACTACTGGTGAGCGCCGAACTGCAGAAGCCTTCGGCTCTTTGGCTTAAGATGATGACAGTGAATGCCAAGAACATTTCAGAGCGGGAGGTCGCCCTCAGGCGGGGGATACCAATGCCGCACCTCTTTCCGGTGATGGGAATGTCTAGTGTCCCTGTGAGGCAAGCAGGGGCAAAAATCTCTCTGTAAAGGGGAAAGTTGACTGCCGAGTTATTCAACTTTGGGGACTCCCCATACCTGGAGGCTGGAAGAAGAGGTTGACAGAGAAAATGTTGAAGCTAGATGTATTTTGCACTGACGAGTTTGATGTGGGGTGTTTGAAGAGCACCCATCCGGTTGACAGAGGACACCCCGTTCAGGGTAAGGTAATCAGCGCCTGCAGAGGACTTTCAGCAGCATTTGAGGAAGTTGAAGGAAGCTGCGATGATCACTGAGTCCACAAGCCCCTTTGGGTCCCCAGTAGTAGTGACCAGGAAGAAGAATGGGAAAGTACGTATCTTTGTGGACTATAGGTCTCTGAACAGGCGAGCAGTCCTCGGCCAGTATATGGTCCCAAGAATGGAGGGTGTGCTGGCCTGCCTGGATGGTGAGAAGTGGTTCACTGTGTTAAACTTGAGGGGTGGCTATCACCAGATCTCCATGACTGAGGCTGACAAACAGAAGACGGCACTTATATGTCCCCTTGGATTCTTCGGTTCGAAAGGATGCCCAGGACATAGCGGGAACACTCCCGACTTTCCAGCATGTCACAGAGAAAACGCTGGGGTGTATGAACTTGCTTGAGGTATTGGTGTACCTGGTGTTTTCAGTTCCATGTTGGTGTAACATGAAGTGAGGTGACTGAAGGTGCTGGAATGCCTGAAAGCTGAAGCGTTGAAACTTTCCCTGGACAAATGCCAGTTCTGCAAGACGTCTGTCATCCATGTCACAGAGTCTCACTAAATGGAGTAGCCGTGGTTCCGTTTAAGATAGAGACAGTGACCACATGGCCAAGGCCCCAGACTGTGAGCATTGTGCGCTCCTTCCTTGGATACTGTGGATACTATCGGAGGTTCGTGGAGGACTACTCCAAAGTCAATCACCATTTAAATCAGCTTCTGTGCGGTTACCCTCCATTGGGGAAGAAAAGCAGAAGGACAAACGGAATTTATCTTAGCCCTCAGAGCCTTTTAGAGCGAGATGGGATGCGAAACGTGCAGAGGACTTTTAGTTGCTGAAGGAGCGGTTGACAATAATGCCTGTGCAGGCTTTGGCAGACACCCGTTTGCCATATGTATCGCATACAGATGTCAGCAAAGAGGGCTTACGGGCAGTTCTGTATTAGGATCTGGGCACAAGAAAAGGCTTATGTATCAGCTGAAGTCTCGGCTACTGGTAGAATCAAGGAAACAGGAGGAAGTATTATCAAGAGGTTAGGTTCTCCAAACTCATGTCTGGTGACCTAGTCATCATAAAGAATTTGGGGCTACCTGGGAAGCATAAGTTGGCTGACGGCCAGGCTGCTACACTCCATACGTACAGTGGAGAATCAAATGCCAATCGTACCAGTTTTCCATGTGAAACTAGAGGATGGAAAGCGCCTGTCAAGCTTCTCCATTGGAACCTCCACCTACCAGAAGTGCGTGTTGACCCAGAGCATGATGTGGACTCTACACCCAGTAAGAGGACTCTGAAGTGACTGAAGTACCAACAGCAGGAAGGATTAGACTGGCCCCCATCCCTGAATGGGATATGGACTTGGAGGATAAGGAAATAGGAGTGTGGTATTTGCTGCCTTTCACTGACACCTACTAACTGAGGAAGAGATTCTCAACCCTACTTACGCTGAGGCAGGTGAAATGGTGGGTGAGGACTAGCAATGGACAGTGCAGGTGAACCATGAAGGGCGGCTGGGCTGTAGAGTAACAGGGACTGAACCTGAGTTCAGCCGAGTGGCAGCAGGACCTGCACGAGTAAAAACCGGTGGATGTCTCGACATGTAGAACAGGGGTATCCCAAGCAGTGTCTAAAACTGAAGAAATAGATGATTGGAAGTCTCAAAGAGTTAGTTGAACCCTGTATAGTCAGCCTATGTAGCACCGGGGAACACAGTATTATGGATTGGATATTCTGACATCACGAAATTCCTTTGAAAACAGTATTATTAATGATGGATGAGAAATTATTACAAGTCATGACCTGTAATGACCTGGTTCATATTTTTACTGCTGTGGCCTATGTATTTCATCTCACACTTCTGTTCTACTGTCAGCCTGTTTGGGTTAATGTTGAAGGGTAGAGATGATGAGCAATGTGTGTCATCCAATTAGGATGTTAGAACTGAGGGGAGGATTTTCTGGTGAGAAACATCAAGGTTAGTGTCGTTTTTTTGGTTCGGTGGGAAATGAAGAGAAAAGATGCTGGAGAGAACCGGTCGTAGGATATGACCCTGTGGGAGACCCGTTTGTTTAAGATGGATTGCGATCAATGTTTGGAAGATGGTGTGTTCTCTTATGTTGACCGAGGGCCTAGCTGATGAGTGACAGCGAAGATCAAGATGCTTATTTAAAATGGGTCCTTTTCTTTTTGTTTCCTTTACTAACCCTTTAGTTAAGATTGTTAAATATAATTCCTTTAAATTTAGGCAGTGCACTGTTGGTTATTTCGTGGCACTAATTTATAACAGGGTAGCAAATTAAACAGCATCCACACAAACCGGGGTTTGCGACAGGAGAGCTACCTTAATCTCACGAGTTCGGCGTGCCTGGAGAAGGTTTTCCAGTTACTTACGCAGACAGGGAAACCTGGGAGTTTCACATATAAGAAAGTGGCCCGACTATGAGGCTTGTTTAGGAAAACTGAGAGTAGAGGGTTAAGGAACCTGGCGAATAAACTGCAAAAAGAAGTTAGTGAAAATAAATTACACGAGATTTTTTAAAAAAGCTGTTACAATGGGATCTATCCGAGAAGATCCAACTGAATTGAAGAAAGGAAAACCTCAAACTAGCAAATGAGTTGTGTAAGTGGTAGGAAGAGCCAGAGAAGAGACAGACGTTTCTGCCCATCACCCTTCCGTTCCTGTCCTGTTAGACTGAGGAACAGATGTGATAGCACAGATACACACCCTTTGGCCATTCATCATTCCCTTCCAGTCAGAAATTTTGTCCTTTGCAATCTTCTTGTTCTTAATGCATCTGTCAGTACGTCCTGTTGAACTTTGTCTTTTGCATGTTTTACCTCTAGCCATCAGTCTGTGGTTTTGTATTGCCATGTCCTCTTGTTTGTTTTCATGCCCCATGTGATCCTGTCCCCGCTCCTGCTCTATTCCGGCCTCTGTTTCTCATTATTACCTGCTTTGCTGCAACTTCATTTTCATTGTGCTCCACCTGTCATTATTGGAGTATAAAAGTTGCATTGTTTGCTGTGTAACCAAAACTATGTAGTCTGAGTTTGCTATTTGCTATGCATATATCCAATTGAATGTAGAAGACAATGGTGTGTTAATGAGAGGTAGCTAAGAGATGTAGATTAGAACATGATTAAGTCAATAGGTAGAAACAATAGTGGCGGATGTACTTGTGAGACGCAACTGTAGACCAATTGGATATGCTAATGCAACTAAACCAGGAGATTGCTATACAAAATGCTATGTACAAGGATCGGTGGGCAATCAGCGACTAGCTCACTGACTGTCTCAGCTTTGATTTGCAAATTAAAGTTTAATACTTCTTGAAGAATCTTCTGCGTCTCCTGGTCGTTTGTGGGGCACGAGAAACCACGACAAAATTGGCAACCGCGGCAGGACCGGAAAGAGACCCGCGGAAAGGAAACAGCAGATTGGGGATGCTTCCCAGTCCTCTAGGGACCCCCACAAGGCAGACAGAATTAAGGGTGCACCCAAACAAAAGGTAAGCGCTTTTTGCGACAATTTGGACTAAGAATTCTGTTGGTTTTGGGGAGGTCTTGGAGTCTCAGAAGTGTGGAACCACTGCCGAAGGGTCTCTCCGGTCCAAAGAATCTGGCAGAATTGGGGGTTAACAGAAGGCTCAGAGGATTGATCAAGAACACTGCAGTGAGGGTAAGTACAAATAAGTTAATAAGAAGTTAAGTTAAGAAAAATTCCACGTGGTGTTGGTAAATCCCTGTGGATACCGCTTCGTATGAAACGAATTTCTGAACGGGCAGGGAAAGGGAAAATAGAGAAAATCCCTGTGGATACTGCTTCGTATGAAACGAAGGTCTGAACAGGCAGGGAAAGGAAAATAGAGAAAATCCTCGTGGATACTGCCTTAAGAGATAAGGGTCTGAATAGATGAGGTGCAAAGAGAAAGTTCTGTGGATACCGCTCTGAATAGAGGTCTGTACGGGCAGAACAGAATAGGAAACAAGGACAGTTCAATATATAGTTTAAAGCGCTGGTAGATAGACAATAGAGTAAATAATATTATCCTGTAAAAGAACTGTGAATCTCTGAAATACCTTAAAAAGAGAGAACAACATGACAGGTAAAGGAATGGCAGTAGAGATTCTGAGCAAAAAAATCCCGGTAAATAAATATGAGATCACAAAAACTTCAGAAAAATGGGAAAAAAGAACCAAAAACCTGGTCACAAAGTGGCCAAGAGAAGGAACGTTTGATGTAAGCTTGTGCGAAGAAATGGAGGGACTACCGTAGATGTCGGATTATAAGTCGCTACTTTTTTCCCACATTTTGAACAGCTTTGAACACTGCGGCCTTTACTATGGTGCGGCTAATGCATGATTTTTTTTCATGCCGCCAAAAACATTTTGCCTCGTAACAGTAGACCAATAAAATTGATGAGTAGTTCACAGAGGTCCAATGAAATTGTACAATAAATCAAGCGCACTTTCACAATTAAATTATTGTAAATCAGTCATTTGTACTCACCCTCATCAACATGGAAAACACTCGAAGAAAAGCATTGTGCTGCCTTTATGGCAGTTATTTAGTTTATAATATTTTCGCTTAGTAATTCATTTGTTAGTATTTTCTAGTTAAAGTTAGAAGTGTTTTAAGTACCCGGTATATTTGTTTTCTGTACTACATCCCGGGATGCTATGACGTCACATCCGGTTTCGCCGCGTCTTGTGGGAAATACCGGTTTGCGATAAACGGGAAGGTGGGGGGGAGCGCATTAGACCCGAGCGAACGCTGCTTTTAAGTTAAAGGCGATCAATAACTTTTCCTGGTAGGCTGCAGTATATATATTTTTTACCAGTCGTTAGGAGATATTGGAATGTTGTTCGTGCACTGTTCAGTAAAAAAGTATACGCAACGTAATTTGTGTGTTACCGATACGTATGTATATTTAAAAGTAGCCGCGTTACAGGCACGGTTCGAAAAAAAGCATTTGCAATATGTATTTGTTTATGTTACCATATGGATTTAATTAAAAGTTTAAAAATCCTCACATGTAATATCTTTCTGTGTAAATATCTCATATTACAACGTGGGACACCTGCGGCCTAAAATCTGGTGCGGCTTGTACAAGTACAAAATTGATTTTCTTTCTAAAATTAGAGCCAGCGGCTTTTAATCAGGTGCGCTCTGTAGTGTGAAATCTACGGTAATTAAAAATTACAAACCAAAAGAGGGTTTTTGGTTTTGAGAGAAAAGAGGGCAAAAAAGAGAACGAGAAATGGAAGTGCTAAAACTCTTCAGAACGGAGGGAGAAAGGCTGAGGAGGACAGGTAGAATATTGATTACAAGCGAGGAAGATACTAAGGTGCTGGAGAAACAGCCTGTTAGAGAGAGAGGAAGGTACAGTGAGAAGTTGGCTTCAGCTCTGTACCCGGATGCGAAAGAAACAGAAAAGCCCCCTCCCTATAATGAGGAAGGAACTCCTAAGCAGTGACCCCTGCTGATGGGAACAGTAAACACGCAGGGAGAAGTACAAGTTTGGGATAATGAGGAGGAAAAAAGGCAATACGAGAAGGAAAAAGCGGTGATATGGAAGGAGATACAGGCAGAAAGGATAAAGGTGGAACAGGCAAAGAGAGAAATGGAAGAAGAGATTGAACGGATGAAATACTTGAGAGAGGAAAAGGAGTATGAGGAGTATCGGTTATACTATAGAAATAAACAGACTAGAAAAGAAAGTGGCTCATCAGGGCAGGAAGAGATGAGGCATTCAAGAAGAAGTGGAAAAAAGATAGGAGATGAGAGCCTTGGAGAAACACAAGAGAGAAGGGAATCAAGCACGAGTAAGGATCATGAGGAGTCCCTGCCACAGGTGTACAGACACGGACAGGAAGAAAGAGAAGGTGACTCATTGGAGGAGCAAGAGTTAAGTGGAGAGAGAGAGGATGCGAGAATTTGTGGGGAAGAGGTAGGAGGCAGAAGCCTAGAAGAGCAGAAGGAGGCAGTAGAGGAGCGACTTGCAGAAGTAGAGAGAGAGCCAGATAAGTTATTGAGAGGGGATTGCCAGAGGAGATGCGGAAAATACTCCAGGGGCCAACCAAGTCTTGAATCAAGACAGAAAGGAAGGACTCCACAGGGAGACCGAGGGTAGAAGAGGACCCCAGAGACATTTGTGTGGGAGGCAGTAAAGACATACCCTGAGACAGATGGGGAGTCAGGTGAGGAGGAGAGCCAGGGCAGGTGGGAAGAAGGAGGAAGAATGATACCGTTGTTAGTTAAAGGATCAGGACAAGTGCAGTATATCCCTTGGGGATCCCAGGACCTAGAAGGGCTGAAAAACACTCTGCCCTATCTACATGAAGGAGCAGGGAAATGGATTAGAGCCTTTGAAGAAGAAACGACGGGATGATTATTGGCTATGGGAGATTTGAAGGCACTATTGATAAGGTTGATGGGAACCTCCAAATTTAATGAACTAATGGAAATGGCTGGCATAGTAAACTCGAACGACCCGAGAACTGATGGAGATGGGTTTGACAGAGTGAGGCAGAGGGTATGGCAGGCCCTCAGGAAGCTTTACCCACCCAAAGTGGACCCCAAAGCCTTAAAGGGGGATCCACTAGGAGACACTGAAAACCCAGCAGCCTATGTAGAAAACCAGTTGAAAAGGTGGAGACTGGAGACTGAGCAAGAGGTGGAAAATAGCTTATTTATCACCACACTGTTCCGACATAGCATTTTGGAAGCAATGCCTCCGCAAGTAAAATCCAACTGGAGGAAGTGGTTGGGCTGACGTTAATGACCCCACAAGAATTTAGAGACCACGTAGTCCATGCGGTTGAGAAATACCGGAAAGACAAACGAAGGTTGGCTGATCAGCAGGAAGAGGTGCAAAGAAAGTTTATACAAATGCAGCTCGAAGAACTCAAAAAGAAAAAAGAGAAAAGCAAAAAGATGCTGCCAGCAACCACCGGTCCGAGTACAGCCATCGAACTGGCTGAAGCACCGCTATATGGAGGAACCGATCATACTGTAAGACAAGGGCCGGAAAACCCCATGCCAATAATCAACGTCTTTGGAGGAGCATTCCCACAAATGCCCTATCAGGAACAGACTAAATTCAAACAGCCCAGACAGGACTGGAAGTCCCAAGGAGGGAGATAGAGGAGCTATGGGCAGAGGGGACCAGTGAGGAAACGGGGGAAAGAGAGGTAGAGAGATTGTGCTGGGGATGTAATCAGCCAGGTCACATGAGAAGGGATTGTCTGTTTACACCATGGCCTGTCACACACCAGCAGGAACCGATATGAAGGGAACTAAAGTTTAGCCAAGGACCAGCCCCCACAGGCCCAAGCGGACCTGTGAACCCCTATGCGAGGTATTAGGGGTGCCCCGAGAACTCGAGTGGGAAGGGACATTACCCAATGATAACAAGGGAGGCAGACGAGGAACCCATTGTTCAGGTTATGTTAGAAGGGCAACTGACGCCAATGATGATAGATACTGGAGCCACGTACACTTGCGTACAGCCACAGTATGCCCTTCACCTTCCCATGTCAGGAAAGTTTATTAAGACGGTAGGGTTCTCGGGGAAAACACAGTTGACACAGTGCACGGTTCCAGTGCAGTTGAGAATGGGAAATAAAGGAATTGTTTTGCCGGTGCTAGTATTTAAAGGAACTCCAATTAATTTGTTAGGCAGAGATGCCTTACTGAAACTGGAATTAAAATTAGAATGCACCAGAAATGGGCTGAGTGTGGAAAGAGCAGGGGCTCAAGTGATAGTGCGAGATGACAAAAAGGCTAATGTCTTTTGGATAGGAGACATCGCAGATCAGATTCAGGAAACCTGGGAAAAATGGAAAAAGGGTGTGCAGGCTATATTACCCAGGGCTGTAATGCCCAAATCTGAGCTACATTGTACAGTGATTTTTGACGAGACTCAGAACAGGGAGTTAGAGGAGAGATGGCACCTGGAGGCATGTACCCAACAGCACCTGGAAGGGGAGGCTGTGATAATTGGAAAGCAAGGGGCAGCTTTACAAGTTAAGTGGAACACCTTTTTAGAAAAATGGTACAGGATACCGGAGGCTGCGCCCCACGTAACGTTGTTGGTAAACAAGGGATATCAGTCTAAAGACTTAGGACCCTTAGTTAAGAGTGCTGAAACCGTAACAGTGTGGAGGAAAATCATGCCAGAGGTGTGGATATCAGAAGACAACAATTGCATTAAAATAATGGTAAGTGTAGATATGGTAGGGACAGTGAGAGAGGTCGAAATAACTCCCCAACCACACATGCCCTTGCTGGGAAAGGAAAGAGGTCAGCAGAAAGATAGAAGGTTAGATGAGTTGCTGTCTGTTCTGTGGTCACAGCATGACATGGACGTAGGGAAAATAAAAACAGCTAGTCCGGTGGAAATAAGGCTGAAAAGGGGAGCAATTCCACCCAGGAGACCACAATACCCTCTAAGACCAGAAGCAGAAGAGGGAATAGCATCGACAGTGCAGGGGTTGCTTGAAATAGGAGTGCTTAAAAGAACAAACAGTCCATGCAATACCCCATTGCTGCCGGTCTTAAAAGCAGATAAATCTAAGTGGAGATTGGTGCATGATTTGCGAGCGGTAAATGATGTGGTGGTAGAGGACTGGCCAGCGGTAGTCCCCAACCCACACATGCTTTTGACTAATGTTCCACCAGAAGCAAGTTACTTTTCAGTGATTGATTTGTGTTCGGCTTTCTTCAGCATTCCTCTAGCCGACCAGTGTCAGTATCTGTTTGCATTTACCTACAGAGGTGCTCAGTATACCTATACCAGAATGCCACAAGGATTTAAACATTCACCACACGTTTTTAATCAGTTGTTGAAGGCAGACCTAGAGGGCATGCCATTGGAAAGTACATTGTTACAGTATGTGCATGACCTGTTGATTTGCTCCCACAGTAAGGAACAGTGTGAGCAGGACACTATAACTCTGTTAGAGAAGCTGGCGCACAGAGGACATAAAGTATCCAAAAAGAAACTGCAATTTTGCACGCAGCAAGTGGAATACTTAGGCAGGGTAATATCCAAGGGAGTGAAGGCGATAGCACCAGATCAGATTGAGGCAATAACTAAGGCCCCAAAACCCCAGACTGTAGGGCAGATGATGACGTTTTTGGGAATGGCAGGGTACAGCTCAGATTGGATAGGAGAATATGCTGAGATTGTGGCACCTTTGAGAAAGATAATGAAAGAAGCAAGACATACAAATTTGAAGAACGGCTTACAGTGGAATGGAGAGGCGGAGATAGCTTTCAATACTATTAAGCAGGAATTGCAGTCAGCACCAGCATTTGCTTTGCCTGACTACGAGAAGGGTTTTCATTTGTATGTATCCAACCGACAGGAGGGTTATGTCACAGCGGTTCTAACACAGGAGACAGGCACAGGAAAAGCAAAGCAGCCGATAGCATACTACAGTACGAGACTAGATGAGATGTCTCAGGGGTATCCACCCTGATATCAGGGATTGGCGGCGCTGTACTATGCATTTGGAAAGGCATCATCTGTAACCCTGGGCTATCCTGTGACTCTGTACACACACCACAAAGTAGCAGAATTGCTGGAAAGAGGGAAATTTGTGCTGACGCCAGCCAGGATAGCAGCGTATCAGATGCTAGTGACATTTCCAGATATAACTATACAGAGATGCACTACCAGTAATATAGCCGATTTTGTCCCTTTGGGCTATGAAGGAGAACCCCATGATTGTGTAGGGAAGACGATGACATTTGCCAAATTGAGAGCAGATTTATGGTCAGAACCACTAGAGGATGCAGATAAAAAGGTTCTGTTCGTAGATGGCTCTTGTTATAGGGATTATGATGAAAATAATGCAGGGTTCTCAGTAGTGCAGCAGGATCAGTCGAGCTATAAGATTACTAGGATGGAGTCCTGTCGCCAACTGTGTTCCGCCCAACTAGCGGAAATCAAAGCCCTAACAGCTGCGTGTGAAATGATGGAAGGTGAGAAAGTAGACATCTATACTGATTCGGCATATGCTCATAGAGTATGCCATTTGTTCGGGGCAGTGTGGAAGCAGAGAGGTTTTTAAAAAAGTAGTGGAGATCCCATACAACATTGTCAGCAAATTCTAGTCTTAATAAAAGCCATAATGAAACCTAAAGCATTGGCTATAGTAAAATGCCAGGCACATAAAAAGGGAAATGATGTAATAACAAAGGGAAATCAAGCCGCGGACGAGGCAGCCAGAAAAGCGTCTGGATGTACATCAGCTGTCATTGCCCCCCAGGTAAGCCTAACTCCAGAACCTGAGGTAGAGGACCTAATTGAAATACAAGGTAAGGCAACTTCGGCAGAACAGACAATGTGGAGACGAAAGGGGGCCAATCAGAACCTGGAAGGCTTGTGGAGCATGGAAGACGGTTTATTGGTAGCGCCCACCCCTCTACTGACGATTCTGATTTCAGAAGCGCATGGGATTGACCATTCTGCAAGGGGGGAAGTGATAAAGAAAATAAAGAAGGATGGTTTTTGGTCAGCTTATTTACAGGCTTCAGTGGTCTTTGTCTTGTCACAGTGCGAGGTATGCGCACAGAATGCAGGGTTCGGACATCAGTTATTTGACTGGTTAGAAGGTAGACTCGGAGGATGGGGAGCATGGCTGATTAAAATGGCAATAACTGTCAGTATTGTATTGTTGAGCTGTGCGCTTGTGCTGTGCTGTTTTCTTCCTTGTCTCAAATCTCTTGTAGTGCGTGCTGCAACCAAACAATTTCCGATGCTCGTGGCAATTATTGAAGCAAGCTTAGTGGAGAAAGAAACACCAAAAATGTATCGTTACAGCCTACAACACCTGCAGGATGAACAAGAGCAAAACAACAGTGTGGGAGTAGATTGTAAGAGCTTCTGAGTCTTTTTCCCTGTCTCAGGTACAAAGGGACAGGTTTTTGGCTTGGCGGCCCAGGGTAACAGGGAGAGAATACTTTGAGGTCTTGGCACAGAAAATTATAGTTTAACCCGAGATTTGGGAATAAGTGCTTGGGTTTATTGGGGCTTTTGTGCGCGGACTCTTAGTCTTCTTTCTCTGTGTGAGACCCTATGGGTCTCAAAGGGGGGATATATTTGAGTATAAAAGTTGCATTGTTTGCTGTGTGACCAAAACTATGTAGTCTGAATTTGCTATTTGCTATGCATGTATCCAATTGAATGTAGAAGACAATGGTGTGTTAATGAGAGGTAGCTAAGAAATGTAGATTAGAACATGATTAAGTCAATAGGTAGAAACAATAGTGGCGGATGTACATGTGAGACGCAACTGTAGACCAATTGGATATGCTAATGCAACTAAACCAGGAGATTGCTATAAAAAATGCTATGTACAAGGATCGGTGGGCAATCAGCGACTAGCTCACTGACTGTCTCAGCTTTGATTTGCAAATTAAAGTTTAATACTTCTTGAAGAATCTTCTGCGTCTCCTGGTCATTTGTGGGGCACGAGAAACCACGACATCATCTGCCTCTCTGTTTATTGCTCAGTGTATTTTAGTCCTGTGTTTTCACCTGTTTGTTGCCAGATTGTACCAGTGAAATTTCCTGAGCCCTTCCAGCATTCGTATCTGTACGTCTGAATATCGACTCTGCCTATTTCCCGATTCTGGCTTTTGGATTTCTCTGGATATGTTGATCTCTACCCGAATGTTGATGCCGACTTTGTTTACACCTTGGGATTTGTTAGTCAATTAATATCACTGTGTGCACAGTACTGGGACTGCAATTGATTCCCTGCTCCAGCGCCCTGACAGTACAATCTGGCCAGAATGGATCCAGCAGACCCCAGTCACCCTGGAACAACAGGGTGTGATGCTGTTGAGACACCAGAACCAGCTAGAGTCTGCGTTCAGGGCGGTGGAGTCGCTTTCTCCCGATGTAGCCTATCCTGGGGCCCAGTCACTCCAGCTGGCCCAGAGCGTCTATCAACATTCTTTGACTACATCTTCCACCCCGCTCTCCAGGTCCTCGCAAGCTCCTACTGTCCAAGAGCCCTGTCCGCCTCCAGAAAAGCACACAGGTGAGCTCGGTAACGGCCGCTGTCTGAATCACACACACACACACACACACACACACACACTAGTATACACAAAAACATGCGAACGCTCAAAGACAGACATACACGCAAACTAGAACATGCACACAATATTACACACACAATCTCACATGCACAAACATACACTTGCTGAAAAAAGCTGACACAATCGCACACATATGTACACAGAAATACCGATATAAAAAGACAAACCTGCCCAAACACAAGCATAAAAAACAGAAATGCAGTGACACGAACGCAAACTCTCAGAAACACACACACTAACACTCATACTCCCAAACACACAAACTCGCAAACACACAGAATCACAGACACACACAGGCATAAGAGGCACACACACAATAATACCACACAAATACACACACACACACACACACACACACACACACACACACACACACACACGCACAAACAGGAACACATGCATGCACACAAAATAAACAAATTTTCTAACACTGACATGCACAAACACATAGAAACAGAGACTCCAGTAGCACACGTACAGATATACACACACACACACACACACACGCACAAACAGGAACACATGCATGCACACAAAATAAACAAATTTTCTAACACTGACACGCACAAACGCATAGAAACAGAGACTCCAGTAGCACACACACACACACACACACACACACACACACACACGCACGCACGCATGCACGCACACACACACACAAACAGGAACACATGCATGCACACAAAATAAACAAATTTTCTAACACTGACATGCACAAACGCATAGAAACAGAGACTCCAGTAGCACACGTACAGATATACACACACACACACACATGCACAAACAGGAACACATGCATGCACACAAAATAAACAAATTTTCTAACACTGACACGCACAAACGCATAGAAACAGAGACTCCAGTAGCACACACACACGCACACACACACACACAAACAGGAACATAAAGTATTTCTCCTCCATCCTTTGTGGCCTCATCACAGCAGTAGAGGAGGCCATGGACTGACGTGCCGGATTGAGAATGGGAAGTAGAATTGAAATGTGTGTGTTGATTTTATTTCCAGAAACTGCAGATTTTTTGGTGTTTGTGGCTGCATTCAGATGAGGTACGATTGGCATTGGTGCAGGATCAGAGTGGAGCAGCCATTTTAATTTCAGTCGATCTGCTTTACGAATTCCTCAACTGATGGACAAAAGTCACACCGAAACAAACAAGAAGTGATAATCTGGGTCTGATGGTATTTAAAACAATGTTCCCTTTGCTGGATGAATGCTACTCCCAATTTACAGCCCTGTACATCACATTGTTTGCCGTTTCATAATTAATTCACTAAATTAGTCACTAACTGTTACCGTGGGGATTGCGCATGTCTGACGTAATCGGTTTGCAAATAATTTGAACATCTTTATTTCTAAATTTGTTGAGGTCTGTCGCTGTGGAGTGGTTAAATGGCATTAAACCCCTGTTTATGGTGCTTTAACATTTCATTCCGACAGATCGCCTGTAGCACAGGGTGTCGAATCACTGGGTAGAGATAGTTAAAGTGGTGTGCAGAAAATTTGTACGTATTCATTGCCGTCATTGGAGTTCCTGGTGAGTGAGCAGAGCAGTTCATATTTGGTATTTGGTGCATAGTTCCCTGAAGGTGGAATCTCATGTGGATAGGGTGGTGGAGAAAGCTTTTGCTATGCTGGCCTTTATAAATCATTGAGTATAGGAGTTGGAATGTAATGTTAAAATTGTACAAGGCTTTGGTGAGGCCAAATTTGGAGTATTGTGTACAGTTCTGGTCACAGGATTATAGAAAAGATATCAACAAAATAGAGAGAGTACAGAGGAGATTTACTAGACTGTTACCTATGTTTCAGCACCCAAGTTACAAAGAAAGGTTGAACAAGTTAGGTCTTTATTCTTTGGAGCATAGAAGGTTGAGGGGGGACTTGATAGACGTATTTAAAATTATGAGTTGGATAGATAGAGTTGACGTGGATAGGCTTTTTCCATTGAGAGTAAGGGAGATTCAAACAAGAGGACATGAGTTGAGAGTCAAGGGGCAAAAGTTTAGGGGTAACACGAAGGGGAACTTCTTTACTCAGAGTGGTAGCTGTGTGGAACGAGCTTCTAGTAGAAGTGGTAGATGCAGGTTTGATTTTGTGATTTAAAAAAATTGGATAGGTATATGGACAGGAAAGGAATGGAGTGTTATGGGCTGAGTGCGGACCAGTGGGACTAGGTGAGAGTAAGTTTTTGGCACAGACTAGAAGGGCCGAGATGGCCTGTTTCCGTATTGTAATTGTTATATGGTTATATGGTTATTAGAAAAGCAGAGTTAAGTAACGATGTTGTAATAGCAGTATTTTTGATACTGAAAAGGGAAATGAGTTATTTTGGAAGGAAGGACTTTGGATTTAATTATGAAAATTTGGAATGAGAGGAAGATTGTATAATTTTTGTCAGTTTTTTATTTGGACAATTTGTGCAGGTAAATTGGTCAAGTTATGTTTGTGTTTCTATGAGATAGAGAACGGGACCACACAAGACAGTATGTGTAGCTCTTCATTATTTAATATTATGATTAATGATATTTTCTCTGAGATAGGTACTCTGGTGGGTAAATCACTATATGCAGATGATGTAGTTTTATAGATTAGAGGTAGTAATTTCAATTTTACAATAAATACAATGAATTTACAATTAATACGGTTTAACAGTGGGCAAATAGTTGAGGATTTGAGCTTTCAGTCGCTAAAACACATTATGTGTTTTACAAACAGGATTAATAGACTTGCATTTGATTTGAAATGATATGATTAAATTGTTGAGGAAGTGTCAATGGTAAGATTTCCAAGCATGCAGATGTATAATAAACTGACATGGAAACACTATATCAGTAAAATAATTGATACATGTAAAGGAGCATTAATTCTCCTCAGGCATCTATGTGCGTGTTCATGGGTGCAACACGAAAATATTTGTTGATCGTTTATATTTGTTTAATTCGATCTATTCTTCATTATGGCTGTGTGGCTTATGGATCAGCTTCATGTTCAACTTTAAAATGTGTGGGTGTGATATAAGGCTTTAAATTGTGTTGTGGTGCTGTAAGATCATCCCCTATTTCGGCTTTACTGGTTGAAATGGGACAATTGCTCTTACAATGATAAAGGTTGAAGTTGATATTAACATACTGGATTTATTTGAGGGGACACAGAAATGTTATCCTGTTAAAGGGGTGCTAGAGAACAGTTGGGAACATCACGATGCAGGGTTTTTTTTGTTTTTGGTGGCTGAGTTCTTAGCAAGCTGGGAATATGGGTGTATTGGATGATACAATTTGTCCCATTGTAGTTTTCTTGGTAACCACACCTTGTTTTCTCCAATGACTTCAGTTGAGTTTAGGTTACACGATCGGATTCTGTTGTGCCTGAGAGTCTATTTGTCATCAATATATTAATGAAAGAATTTATCATACGGTAAACATTTTTACAGATGGATCAAAAGATAATTTAACTGGGAATGTTGGTGTGGCTGTTTTCTCTTCGTGTGTGCCTGAATTGCAGGTAATGATAAAGAAATGACTTACTATCCATTTATCGGTATATGAAACAGAATTCTTTGCCAACAGTTTAGGCTTATAGTGGGTGGTGGAAATTTGTCCTTTCAAACTTGTAATTCCTTCAGAATCCTTTTCGATTTTGATGAGTCTTAAAACAGGTCATTCTAGCAGCAGGTCAGATTGACTCTTGGAAACTCATCACACAGTATTTAATATACAACGTTTGGTTTATGTGTGTGTACCTTATGGGCCCTACACATAGCGCAATTGAGGGTAATGACGGGGGTTGACTGTTTAGCAACAAAAGCTGTTAAAAGTTCAACCGTGGATATAGATCTTTCACTTAACAAATCAGAAGCTAACAGAATGATTGGATTAAGAATTAGGGGCTTATGGCAAGACTTGTGGGAGAATGAGCATAAAGACAGACATCTTTACAGAATGCATAAAGCAGTTGTGTGGTGGTTCAGTCCAAAGTCCGTGGTCCAGTCCGCGGCCACCGGACTCCGGGTTTTCCGGCGGTCCCTTGCTGTGGTTGGACTTAACCAGAAACACCTGAGGCTCATATTGGAACTGGAAATATAAGTGGCCCTGGTATTGAGTGTGGTTGGGTTGGTTGGGGGTTTTCTCGTCAAGATTCCATTAGCATAGATGGCTGGCGGAAGGCTAGAACGAACTCTTGCCATCCTTGGAGAACGCGTTGGAGAACCATGGCTTCTGGGAGCCTTACTGCTAGTAGTCGGAGCTGCCATTGCAGGATGGATTCAGCTGTTTCCCGGGCCAACTGGGTGGCCATCAGCCACTCTGAGCTAGGTAGGGATCCGGTTGCTTCCGTAGCCAGCCAAAGCTGCCGGCCGTGATGCTACTCGGAGCAACCCCGAGGCAGAGATAGAACTGTCTGTCGATCTTTGGTGTTTGTCTCTTCCTGTCCTTGCCTCCGTGGGGTAAGTCAGGCCGTTCTACCATTGTCCTGTGGGGGGAACCTGTCTTGTCTTGTCTTTGCCTCCGTCGGGTAGGTCAGGCTGTTCTGCCGTTACCCGACAGATGGTCCTGCCCCACCTTGGTGTGGAGTTATAGATGAGTCCCGGCTTCTCGGTGGATAAATCCTGGCTCCATGTTGATGGAGCTAGTCTGGAGTCCATGTTCCTAGTCTGCCCCTAGCTCCAGCCTCCAAGTTCCCCAAGCTCCAAGACTGCAGCCTCCACCCAAGCCTCAAGACCCCAAGTCCCTAGCCAAGCCTCGTCACATCATTGTCTAAGTTTGGGGGTCCAAGCCCAAGGCAAGACACAGGTCTGGGTCCTTCTCCAGTCTCGGGCTCGGAGTCCACCCCAGGCTCCTTGTTCCCAATCCCTCATCCTGGTCCTGCTTCCCCTGCCTAGACTGCATCCCATCCCATCCTTGGGTTCCGTCTTGTCCTGTTTCCGGGACTCCAGTGTTTGTGTCCTGTAGCTGGGTCCTGATTCAACTCCCGACTTATGATAAGTTGGGTTTATAGAAGAAGGCCTTAAAACAAGAAGGGAAGGAATTATATTGACACAACTTCTAATTGCCCATACTATGCTTAATTATGCCTTGTATCTAATTGGAAAAAAATCATTCTGTGTTGTGTTTTGTCATTATGAAGCTGTTACACACATACTATTTCAGTGTGAAGCATATAAGGTTGAAATAAATCAAATGCAGGCTTCGTTACAATCTTTGGGGGGGTAAATAGTTTTCAGATAAAAAACTATATTAAGTTATGGGAGTGACTTTAAGTATTGAGCAGGAAAGGCATGTGATAAGGGTAATGTCATAATTGTATCGGGGATTTCAATTTCAAGTGGACTGGGAAAATCAGGTTGGTGTTGGATAACAAGAGTGGGAATTTATTGAATGCCTATGAGACGGCTTTTTAGAGCAGCTTGTGTGTTAGGGCCTGCTAGGAGAAAGTCCATCTTGGATTGGGTGTTGTGTATAACCCTGATCTTATTCGGGGGCTTAAAGTAAAGGAACCATTAGGAGGCAGTGATCGTAATATAATCGCATTCATACTGCAATTTGAGAGGGAGAAGTCTAAGTCACATGTGTCAGTCTCGCAATGGAGTAAAGGAAATTACAGTGGCATGTGAGAGGAGCTTGCCTAGCTGAATTGGAGGAGGATACTGCAGGGATAACAGCTGAACAGTGGAGGCTGAAATATCTGGGAATAGTTTAGGCGCAGGATGGACATGTCCCACAAAAGAAGTTCTCAAATGGCAGGGGTAGGCATCCATGGCTGACAAATGAAGTTAAGAACTGCATGAAACCTAAGGAAATGGTATATAAGGTAGCACAAGTGAGTGGGATGTTTGATTGTTGGGATGCTTTTAAAATCCAACAAAAGGCAACTAAAAAAGAATGATAAAGGTGAAAGGGCAAACTAGCCAATAATATAAAGCAGGACACTAAAAGTATTTTTTTCAGTTAAATAAAGAGTGAAAGGGAGCCGAGAGTTGATATTGGACCACTGGAAAATGATGCTGGTGAGGTAGTAATGAGGGATAAAGAAATGGCAGATGATCTTAATGAATACTTTGCATCAGTCTTCACTGTGGAAGACACGCAGTGATGAGTGTCTTTGCTATTACAAAGGAAAAAGTGCTAGACAAACTCAAAGGTCTTAAGGTGGACAAGTCACCTGCACCAAATGGACTACATCCCTGAGTCCTGCGAGATGTTGCTGAAGAGATAATGGATGCATTGATCATGATATTTCAAGAATCAGAGTTGCAGGGGGACTCTAGAATCTCTAGTGCAAGAGTCCCATAAGGTTACTTCCAGGCTGAATCTGTGGTAAAGAAGAGAAATGCAATGTTGGCATTTATTTGAAAGTGAATATAATATTTAAGGAATGAGATCATGCTGAGTCTTCATGACACAAAAGGCATGCCGTACTTGCAGTTTTGTCAACGTTTTGGGCTTCATATCTCAGAAAGGAAGAGGGATCTCATAGAAACCTGCTGAGTGTCGACAGGGTGGATGGTGAGAAGTTGTTTTACGTGGCGGTGGTATCCAGACTAGAGGGCACAGCCTCAAAACTGAGGGGAGATCTTTTTGAACAGAGGTAAGGAGTAATATTTTTAGCCAGAGCGTAGTGAATCTGTGGAATACTCTGCCACAGACTGCGCTGGAGGTTTAATTTTGGTATATTTAAGGTGGAAGTGTATCATTTCCCAATAGGTCAGGGCATCAAAGGATAAGGCGAGAAGGTAGTTTTATGGGATTGAGTGGGATCCGGGATCAGCCATGATGTAATGGCGGAGCGGTGTCGGTGGGCTTAATGGCCTAATTCTGATCCTATGTCGTGGTCTTACCAGGACTCACCCTGAACCACCTTTTCCAGTCAGTACCGCCCCTATTTGTCCCATTTAACCTGTATGAGTGTGGGTGGACCTTAGGACCCGGTGGAGCTCAGGATCTGCCATCCGTGGCTGTTGTTGAATCCGTGGTATTTCTGTTCGTTTGATGGACGCGGTAAACGAGTTAAAATTAACGGATCGATAATTCTCATCTTGTGTTTATTTCACTCTCCGCACACTTATATTTACAAGGACTTTACTCCTGACGCTGGTCCCGGGACCCGACCCGTTTACAGACCCGGAGCGGAACAGGAGCAGATTCTCAGCCACTGGTTTCTCTCCCAAGTCCAGAAGAGAGGATAAAATTTCCCTGAGAATTTATTCCCAGTGGAGGTGTGGAGATGGGACTCCGTGTTGTAAAATGAAACTGTCCTGGACTGGCAACTAAGATAAACCCCCCACCCTCCCGGGGATGGGACCGGCAAGAAGACGGGACTCGGTAGAGGTGAGATACTTCATCATGTCATAATCCCGTCCGATGACCCAGAATCCCATCTCAGGACTCGGTCTGTCCACTGCCGCCTTCTCCACAGACTCTGCAGCGACTCCCAGACACCAGAGCCGATTCCTCACCACCTCCACCTCCCAGTAATGTCTCCCCGATGTGAATCCCTCCGATCCCAGTGCACATTCCTATTATGTGAATCTCTTCCCGGTGTCAGGGAGATCCCTGCGGATCGTAGACCATCTCAGACTCTTCCGATCCTCAGACACCCTGAGCCGCAGATGCGCCATGTCCACATCCAGGATGACAGAGACTGGTGGGAGAAGCGGAAAATTAGAGTCCCCGGGGATCGGGGGAGAGGGGAGGATACTCGGGCAGCGACCCCGGGATCGAGGGAAGACTCGGTCAGCATGGCCCCGAGACTGGGGGGGCCTCAGATGCAGTCGGGTGGCCGTCACAAACCTTTCCCAACAAAAGATTCGAGACCCAATGGAAGCAAATGGACAACTAATATCTCCCCAAGATTTTTCTGCTGCACGGAGAGCAGAGATTTCCTGATCAAACAGACATAAAATGCTGGAGGAACTCAGCGGTTCAGGCAGCATGTGTGGAGATGGACAGTCTGTTTCAGGTCGACATCTTCCGTCAAGAACAGAAATAAACAGGGGAGTTAGACAGCAGAAACGAGTGTGGGGAAGGGGTGTATTCAGATTGGGGGTGGGGGTGAGTGAGTTTCAGATGGATTTAAACAGGAGGACACAGCGGCTCTTTGGCCCAACTTGTTCATACAGGACAACTTGATTTAATAAGCTAGTTCCATTTGACCATTATTCCTTTCCACCTTTCTTATCTACGTACCTGCCAAGATGTATTTTAAAACATTCAGTACCCAACTTTACAGTTGATCAAGGGCCCATTATAAGCTAAGGTAACCCTCTTCCCTGTCACTATACCATCAATGTTAGTGTCATCCAAAACCCTACTAACAATGTCATCTACATTTTCATCCAAATCACTAATATGAATGACACACAACCGTGGCCCCAGCACCGACCTCTGCAGGTCACAGGCCTCCAGTTCTCTGTGTTTAAGAAACACTTGGGCAGACACTTCAATAGGCAAGGTACAGAAAGAGACTGTCCTAATGCCGGCCAATGGGATGAATGTAGATGGGTAAATAGGTCAGCACAGAGGTGATGAGAAGAAGTGCACATTTCTATGCTGTATGGCAGATGGCTCTGTGACTTTAAATGAATTGACTGAGAGCCCACTGCTCCCCCTGCCCCCCATCCCATGCAGAGAATTCCGAAAAGACAGTGACCCCTGACCCTTGACTCCTCAGACAGGGATACATCCTCTCTGCATTCTGCCTGTTGACCCCTGAAAGAATTTTGTTTCCCTGAAATCTCCTCTCATTCTTCTAAACAGGGAACAGAGAACATAGAACAGTACAGCACAGGAACAAGCCCGTCATTCAATTTTAACATTCATTTGTGAGTGTGAAGTGGGGGAGTATGAAGGTTCGAGACAGTGAAAGAGTTGATAATGGGAACCTATAGGGGAGAAATGAATGGCAGATTGAACCAGAACCAGTTGAGGGAGGGGTGGAAAGCCTGTGGATGAACTGTGTGTGTAGGCGTAACGGGAAGGTGAAGATGGAGATGAGGATCCCTTTGTCCACTTTCCCACAAATCCATCCTCACAGCCCCTCACGAACATTGCAGCACAGAAACAGGCCTTTTGGCCCTTCTTGACTGTACCAAGCCATTTTTCTGCGTAGTCCCACTGACCTGCACCTGACCCATATCCCTCCATACATCTGTCATCCATGTACTTGTCCAAGTTTTTCATAAATGTTAAAAGTGTGCTGGCATTTGCCACTTCATTTGGCAGCTCATTCCACACTCCCACCACTCTCTGTGTGAAGAAGACCCTCGTAATTTTCCCTTTAAACTTTTCCCCCTTCACCCTTAACCCATGTCCTCTGATTTTTTTCTCTCCTAGCCTCAGTGGGGGGAAAAAAGCCTTGCATTCACTCTATCTATACCCATCATAATTTTATATACCTCTACCAAGTTTCCCCTCATTTTTCTACGCTCCAGGGAATAAAGTCCTAACCTATTCAACCTTTCGATGTAACTCAGTTTCTCAAGTCCCGGAAACATCCTTGTAAACCTTCTCTGCACTCTTTCAACCTTATTAATATCCTCCCTGTAATTCGGTGACTAGGAAGATCATTGGAAAATCATTACTAATGCCTCCACATTCTCTTCAGCAATCTCTTTCCGAACAGTGTGGTGCAGTCCACCTGCTCGAGGTAATTTATCTTTTTTCAGATCTTTCATCTTCCCATGCACTTTCTCCTTGGTAATAGCAACAACATTCAGATCTGTCCCCTGACACTCTCTCATTTCTGGTAAACAGCTATTATCTGCTACAGTGAGGATTGACACAAAATGCTTAATACGGGAATCTATCATTTCTACCGCTCCAGCATCATGCTCTACAGGCCAATGTCCAGTCTCGTCTCTCTTTTCCTCTTGAAATATTTTAAATAAAATCTTCTTGTATTCCTCTCTTGTATTGTTGGAAAGAATTTCCTCATATCTCCTGTTTTCCTTTCTTATTGATTTTAATTGTTTTCTGTTGATATCAAAACCTTCTCTATCCTCCATCTTCCTACTATGTTTTTGTTACATTGTATGCCCTCTCTTTTGCTTTTATGCTGTATTTGACTTCCATTGCCAAACACAGTTACCCCATCCCCCATTTAGAAGTCTTCTTAATCTTTCGGATATATCTATCCTGTACCTTCCAAATTGCCCCCAGAAACTTCAGCATTTGTTGCTCTGCTGAAATCCCTGCTTATGTCCCCTTCCAATCTACTTTGGTAAGCTCCTCCCTCATGCCTCTGTAATTAATGGTACACCACTCTAATACTGATACATTGACTGATAAGATCCCTAATTATATTTGGTTCATTATACAAATCCTACTCCAGACTTGCCTTTCTCTCATTGGGCTTAACCACAAACTGCACTAAAATGCCATTTTGGGGGCATTCAACAAATTCCCTCTCTTGGGATGTAGCACCAGCATGATTTTGCCAATCTACTGCATGTTGAAATCCCCCAATCCTACCCTTTGCCCTTGTGATGACCTTGCCCTTTTTACAAGCCTTTACTGTCTGCTGTTGTAATGTGTATCCCTTTTCTATTCTGGCCACTATTTGAAGGTCTGCATATAGCTCATCCCATCAGTTTTATTTTCACCTTTGCGGTTTCTTTACTCTACCCACAATGAGTCTATATCTTCCAATGTGATGTCACCTCTCTCTGAGGAGTTCATTTAATTTATTCACCAACAGATCCTCCCCGGCCCCACTGCCTACCTACCTGTCCTTGGAATACAAGGTGTATCTGACAATGTTAAGCTTCAGGCCATGATCTCCTTTCCACCACAACTCAATGATGCCAGCAACGTTGTACCTGCCAATCTCTACCTGTGCGAGTGTATCATCTACCTTATTCCATATACTGGTGCATTCAAATATAATACCTTCTGTCCTGTATTCATCAGCCTATTCGGCACTGTCCACATGAACTTAAGCAAGGACTTTGATGTCGATGACAGACCGCACCTGGGGTATTGTGTGCATTTCTGCTGTTCCGACTTGGGAAAAATGTGATTACACTGGAAAGGAAGCTTCAGGAGAGGGTTACAGGGCTGAGGGTCATGGGTTAAACGTATAGAGTGAATAAGCTGGGGCTATTTCACTTAGTGTTGCATGTCGAGGAATGATCATCTTATCCAATTATATAAAATCATAAACGGCTTAGATAAAGTGAGAGTATTTTCCCAGGAGATGGGAGTAGGGAACCAGAGAGCTTAGATTTAAGCTCAAAGGGAATCAATGGGGTAACTTTCTCACAGAAGGATATGGGCAGATGGAATTTGCTGTCAGCAGAAGCTGTAGAAACAGGTATAATTAAACAATTTTAAAAGAAATTATAACAGGTACACAGATAGGAAATGGACAGAAGGATATGGGACATGTTCAAGGAGAAATCTTTGTCTTGCAGATAGATGAAATGGGCGTGGGTTCAACATCTGCCAAAGTCCTTCCTAGATCATCCTCCTGAGGAATCTCACACTGGAGTCTGACTGAACTTTTAATGTGTTGTCACGTCAGACAGCAGCTCAGTGCTTCAGAATGAACAGACTAGGTAAGGATTTCATTCCTAAATGGAGGTGCGCGCACGTGTGTGTGTTAAATATCAGTGGGTGTGTACGTGCATTGAAGGAGAGTGCGCACATAGAAGTATTTGTATGTTACAGTGTGTCATCACAAGGCTGGTGTGTGCTGGCAATGTGTGACATGTGTGAGTTGTTTAAATTAATAAATGACTGTATCTGAAGAGAATGGTTTCCTGGTTCCTGAGAGAAATAACTTTTTACATTGCTGAGACTGTGACTACAATCTGCCAGACCTTCTTGTGTATGTAGAAATTAAGGAGTAGGATATGCTGGAGCTTTTGGAAAGCATCAAGTTGGATAAGTCACTGGAACTGGAAGGGATATACCCCAGACTACTATGGGAAGCGAGGGAGGAGATAGCTATGTATCTGGTGATTATCTTTGTGTCATCAATGAGGAAGGGAGAGGTTCCGGAAGATTGGAGAGTTGCCAATGTTGTTCCATTATTCAAGAAAGGGAGTTGGGTAGCCCAGGAAATTGTAGACCAGTGAGTCTTATTTCAAGGGTTGGTAAGCTGATGGAGAAGATCCTGAGAGGGAGGATTTATGAACATTTGGTGAGGCATGATATGATTAAGAATAGTCAGCATGGTTTTGTCAAAAGCAGGTCGTGCCTTACGAGCCAGATTGAATATTTTGAGGATGTGACTAAACACATTGATGAAGGTAGAGCCGTAGATGTAGCGTATATGCATTTCAGCAAGGCATTTGATAATGCAATGCATACAACGCTCATTGGGAAAGTAAGGAGGCATGGCATCCATGGAGAACTTGCCTTGTGGATCCAGAATTGTCATGCCCGCAGAAGGCTGAGGGTGGTTGTTGATGTTTCATATTCTGCATGGTGGTCGGTGACCTGTGGTTTTCCACAGGAATCAATTCTGGGACCCATCCTATTTATAATTATTATAAATGACTTGCATGAAGAAGTAGAATGGTCGGTTAGTAAGTTTGCTGATGATACCAAGGTTGGGGATGTTGTGGATAGTCTAGAGGGCTGTCAGTGGTTAAACCGGACATTTATAAGATGCAGATCTGGGCTGAGAAGTGGAAGGTGGACTTTAACCAAGATAAGTGTGAAGTAGTTCAGATCAGATTCAGATTCAGTTTATTGTCATTTAGAAAGCACAAATGCAATGCAGTTAAAAAATGAGACAATGTTCCTCCAGAATGATATCACAAAAGCATATGACAAAACAGACTACACCAGAAAATCCACATAATGTTTGGCAATCCCCAATCCAGAGTCCGGACAGGCTGCTGCGTATTAATATTGCGCTACCGTCTTAGCGTGTTCCCTGGAAAGGAGCTCGAAATCCACCAGACAAACAAGACCAAAAACTAAAGCTACAAGACCTGCACAAAACCACATAATTACAACATATAGTTACAGCAGTGCAAACAATAGCATAATTAATAAAAAAAACAGACCATGGGCACAGTAAAAATAGTCCAAAGATGTTAAAGGACTATAAGTTCAAAAGAAATCACCACAGTTTCCACAAATCCCCAGGGTCCCGACAGACTCGCCATCCCACGCCGGCGGCAGAAGGGAATACCCCCGCTATGGACTTCCACAGCGCCGCCTGACTTAGCCTCGCAGATGCAGTACACAAGGAAAGATCCGTCGAAACCAGCCTCACAGACCAGACACCAAAAGCGACCTGACCGTAGCGGACTCCGAGTCCGTCGAACCTCCGAGCCGACGACCATCCCCTCCGGCACAGCCTCTCTGAGCACCATCCTCTGCCGAGTGTATTAAGACGGCCCCGCCAACGGCCATCGGCAACGCGACCCCGAGGACTGGGAGCCTGTTCTTCCCAGCAGAGTCCCGGACCTCACAGCAGCAGCAGCAACGAAGAAGGTCTTCCTGGAGATTTCCCGATGTTCCTCCGTGCTCCCACGTCTGTTTTCAATCGATTATGAATGCGCACGGCACCCCACTTCATAAATAACAGATAATCAGCTCTGGTGCGGCCGCTGCAAGCTGCGTCGCGCCGCCATCTTGGAAAAAAGATAGTTAATTTGGTATAAAAAAAACGCGAAATGCTGGCAGAACTCAGCAGGCCAGACAGCATCTATGGGAGGAGGTAATAACGATGTTTCGGGCCGAAACCTTTCATCAGGAGTGAAGTAACATGGGATGGTCGAGGGGGGATAAGAAGTGGGGGGAGGGATGAAGTAGAGAGCTGGGAAATGATAGGCTGGAGGGAAATGGGCTAGGGGGAAGGTGGAGAATTATGGGAAATAAAAGAGAAAGAAAGGTAGGGCTGGGGGAGAGATTATAGTGAGGGGGGAGAAAGAGAGAGAGAAAGAGAACCAGATTAAAATAATAGATAGGGGTGGGGGGCAAGGGTATCAACGGAGGTCAGTGAGTTGGATGTTCCTGCTGGCCGCAAGGAGGCTACCTAGGCAGGAGATAAGGTATTGCTCCATTGACCTGCGTGTGGCCTCATCTTGACGGTAGAGGAGGCCATGGACAGACATGTCGGAGTGGGAGTGGTCTGTGGAATTGAAGTGTGTGGCCACAGGGAGATCCCGCCACTGCTGGAGGACCGAGCGCAGGTGTTCGGCGCAACGGTCTCCCAGTCTGTGGCGGGTCTCCCCAATGTATAAATGGCCACATCGGGAGCACTGGATACAGTATATCACCCCAGTTGACTCGCAGGTGAAGTGGTGCCTCACCTGAAAGGACTGTCTAGGGCCTGGGATGGTGGTGAGGGAAGAAGTGTGGGGGCAGGTGTAGCACTTCTTCCGTTTGCAGGGTTGAGTGCCCGGAGGGAGGTCTGTGGGGAGGGATGGGGGGGATGAATGGACAAGGGAGTCGCGTAGGGAGCGATCCCTGCAGAAAGCCGAGAGTGGGGGGGGGGGGCGGGGGGAGGGGAAGATGTGGTTGGTGGTGGGATCACATAGGAGGTGGCAGAAGTTACAGAGGATTATGCGTTGGATCTGTAGGCTGGTAGGGTGATAGGTGAGGACCGGGGGACTCTATCCCTGGTGGGCTGGCGGGGGGATGGGGTGAGGGCAGAGGTGCGTGAAATATGGGAGATGCGATGGAGGGCAGAGTTGATAGTGGACGAAGTGAAGCCCCTTTCTTTAAAAAAGGAAGACATCTCCTTTGTCCTATAATGAAAGGCCTCATCCTGAGAGCAGATGCGGCGGAGGCGGACGAATTGAGAGAAAGGGATAGCATTTTTGCAGGAGACAGGGTGGGAGGAGGAATAGTCTAGGTAGCTGTGGGAGTTAGTAGGTTTGTAGTAGATGTTGGTGGATAGGGTGTCTCCAGAGATAGAAACAGAAAGCTCTAAAAAGGGGAGGGAGGTGTCAGAAATAGACCAGGTGAATTTGAGGGCAGGGTGAAAGTTGGAGGCGAAGTTAATAAAGTCAACGAGCTCAGCATGCGTGCAGGAAGCAGCACCGATGCAGTCATCGATATAATGCAAGAAAAGAGGAAGACAGATACCGGCGTAGGCTTGGAACATAGATTGCTCCACATGGCCGATTTGGTATGTCCAATTTGAGGACCGCATATAATATAAATCCTAAGACTCTAGGCAGTGTAAAATATCTGAGAGATCTTGGGGTGCATTTCCATAAGACCATAAGACAAAGGAGCAGAAGTCGGCCATTCGGCCCTTCGAGTCTGCTCCACCATTTCATCATGAGCTGATCCAATCTCCCCTTTTGTCCCATTCCCCCACCTTCTCACCCTAACCTTTGATGCCTTGACTACTCAGATACCTATCAATCTCTGCCTTAAATACACTCAATGACCTGGACTTCACTGCCGCCCGTGGCAACAAATTCCACAGATTCACCACCCTCTGGCTAAAAAAAAATTCACATCTCCGTTCTGAATGGGCGCCCTGCAATTCTCAAGTCATGTCCTCTCGTACTAGACTCCCCCATCATGGGAAACAACTTTGCCACATCCACTCTGTCCATGCCTTTCAACATTCAAAATGTTTCTATGTTCCCCCTATGAGGTTTCGATAGGACACTCAAAGCTGCAGCGCAGATTGACAGTGTTGTTAAGAAAGCATATGTTGTGTTGGCATCATTAACTGTGGGATTGAGATCAAGAATAGTGAGGTCATGTTACAACTATACATGACCTTGGTCCGAACCCACTTGCAGTACTGGGTTCAGTTCTGATCACCTCACTAGAAGAAGGATGTGGATATTACACAGTGTGTGCAGCGGAGATTTACATTGATGTCGCCTGGATTGGAAGGTGTACCTTATGATAATAGGTTCAATGAACTTGGCCTTTCTTCCTTGGAGTGACGCAGGATGAGAGGTAACCTAATAGAGGCATGTAGGATGATGAGGGACATTGATCGTGTGGATAGCCAGACGATTTTGTTTCTCCCTAGAGCTGAGAAGGTTGACAAGAGGGGCATAGTTTTAAGGTGTGTGGACATAGAAACTGAGGGGATGTCGGAGATAAGATTTTTACACAGAGTGTGCTGGGTGTGGGAAATGTGCCAGCGATGGTGGTGGAAACTTATACAATGGGGTCTTTTAAGAGCCTTTTACATAGGTACATGGAGCTTAGAAAAATAGAGGGTATTCAGCAGCAAAATTCCTGGTAGTCTCTAGAGTGATTTTTATGTTTAGCACAATATTGTGGACCAAAGGACCTGTACTGTGCTGTAAATTTTTATGTTCTATATGTACCAGGAGCACTTGAGAATTTTCTGCAGCTGCCCCGACACATACCTGATTGTGGTTCTCTGGAGACAACACAACATCCTTGTATCTCTTTTATAGCCACTGAAATTTGAGTCTTCTCTTGAATACTGTCCTGCCTGGTCTCTTCCTCCCTTGCTCGGCTTCAGAAACACTGTCAGTGCCAGCAGCCTGGCTGCTGTTGTTTTGCCCTAACAGGTCATTCCATCATCAGTATTCAAAATGTGTACTTGCTGTGAGCGGAACTGCCACTGGGGGACCCTCAGACATCTGACTCTTTCCCTTGTCGCTCCTAGTGGTCAACAAACAAGTTTGCATCCTGCACTTTATGTGTGACCACACTAATGATCTGGACTCAGTGTCCTAGTCGATCCTTGGTCTGTCGATCACCACCTCAATTTCCATCTCATAGTCAGTCAGGAACAGCAGCAGTACACTTCCCTCATCTGAAGTTATCGGTGAAGTTATCTGAAGTTATCACGGACTGACTCCCTGATCTCTCACATGATCAGGTAGAGCATATCTCTGCCATAACTGTCATTCCAGCTACCCAACAGGGAGAGGAATTCTGAAGAAAACCTCTGAAATTTGACATCCCAGAGTACAACACCTCATATGCCATTTCTCTGATTCACTGTCTGACATGTTTCTGGCTTCCTATATGTTTCTCCAATGCCCTGTCCAATTTCAGCTTCCAAAATCTTACATATGAATCCTCTTGCTTTTTAAAAACAAATACAATATCTCTCACCTTTCTTAGCTCCTGAATGTCCCCGTCCTTCTCTACCTTCCTAGCATGGACAGGTAACTCCCAAATTCGACTGACTGGACTGTGAGTGACTCTGATATGTCAGATGGATTTAACGATAACATCAACTCCCAGACTGCTCTCTATGATTTCTGTCCAATTCTGCTGCAATTAGCATTCCACAAATTTACATTAATTCACCTGCAGATTCATTCTTATGCATATTGATAACTGTTTGAAACATTTCAGAACTATAATCTGTAAATCTTTCCCAATGAATCTCCAATCATCTCTTCAGGCTCATTTCCAGAGACTAAGTCAAGTATGTTCCCCTCTCTGGTGACCATCTACATACTGTTTCAGGAAACCTTTGTGAACACACCTAACAAATAATGTCCCATACAAGTCTTAGGCTGCAAGGGAGTCCCAGTCATTCTGGGGAGATTAATCACCCACTACAGCTACACTATTGTTTTTACATCAGTCCATAACTTGCTGACATATCTGTTGATCTCTCTCACTGTCTATTGGGAAGTTTACAGTATAATCCCACAACAGTGATTGCACCTTTCTTATTCCTGCATCCTATGTACATTATTTAACTGGATGAGCCTCTTGGATGAACTCGATTTTGTGACATTATTCCTGATCAGCAGTGCAGCTCCCCAACCTCATTCACCGCCCTCTGGACTGTTTGAATCATCTGAATTCTGGAATGTTTAGCTATCAGTCCTGCCCTTCTGTCAGCCAGACCTTTGTAATGGCTAATTCACTGTGTGACAGAGTAATCCTGGTTCCAAGTACGTTTGCTTTAACTGTTCTACACCCTGCACTAAAATAAACACACTTCAGCCCCTTGGTGCCACTGTGCTCATTAACAATGCCCCATCTTTGCTTCCTGATGAGGTTTCTCGACCTCGTTTCTACCTTCTACTCAATGCTACTTACTGACCTGTAGCTCTGGGTCCCTCCCATCCCCTTCCTCAACACACATGCTACATGAGAAAACTCTGCAAGGGTGGCTCCAAGAAAATTCCTTGTGAGAATATTAGCGCCCCTCAGTACAGGTGTAACCCATCCTTCTTACACCAGTCCCACTTATCCTAGAAGAGAACGCAGTGATATGTGTTCCTGATGCCATGCCTCTTTCACCAGCTTGTTAGCCACTCATTTCACGATACCACCTGTGAGAGTTGAAGTAAATTAAAATGCGCGTGGGCTTGGAAGAGGTTAAAGTCAGTAAACAAATGTGATTTAATTATGTCTGATAAGCAGGAATGCAGAAGCGCCTGACAAGATTAACTGCTTGTGGAAAACAGAGCAGATATGCGAAGATTGTAATCATTGAAGTCCTGAGATATGGACTATTGTTTTACAGAAATGTGTAAAAAACAACTCCAAATATGGAATGGGAAAACACTGAATCTAAGACTGTGTACCTCCCGAGTCAGGGAGGGGAGGGGTAAGGAAGAAGGATAAAACCTGCTGCCCTGTAAGGTTCAGGGTTCCCTTCTCTGAAGGCACCCAGCTCTGCAGAACTGTTAATAAACTTTGTTTCCTTGAATTTGTCTTGAAGCCATTATTCGGGAGCATGGCTCGTTTCTGACACCACCTTACCATCTCTTATCTCGAATTAATCCTGAGATCACCACCCCTGAGTTACTACTTTTTAACTTTCTACCCAACTAACTAAATTCTATTTGCAGGACCATCTCACTGTTCTAAGTCCCAATAAGGACCATGACCTCCGGCTGCTCACCCTGCCCTAGCATGATGGAGGTTACACATCATCCTGCAATCTCACTCATTTCCACAGAGTCTTGTCGGCTCTCCCCACCCCCGCAAAAGTGATTACTGCATGTGATTCCAAACCTGTATATTCATTATCCTATCTGACAGCCTGTTTGTGATGAAAATTGTTTACCAGCCATTCATTTGTCTTTTTTCAATGCACCTCGGTATTACATATGCATTTGCAAAGAAAGGAATTGCTGCCCACGTGTTAAAGCAAAACACTTCATGAGAACTACTAAGATTTCAAGGCCGAAAGGCAAACAAATGTGTACAGAAGCAGCAGTACAGTAATCAAAATAATACTGATCATCCACTAAACAAGCCAATTTCTGCAATGTTGGAGGAGTCATAGAACTCACAATGTCTTGCAGCCAGTTCCCCCCTTCCCCCTCCCCCTCTCCCCCCTTTCTTGCTTGTCCTGTCTTGTTTTCTCTCTCTGGCTCTCTCTCTCTCCCTCTCTCTGCCTCAGTCAGTCACTTTCATGCTGTCCTTTTTTTCCCCTCTCAACATTCTGTTCCTTGTTACAGCTCCAGCTGTGGTCTAAGATAACTCTAATTCCACTTTGCAGCAAAGAATATTGCTCATTCTTATATCCTTCAAACTGCTTACACTGGTACATTTACATCTTGGCGGGACCAGCTGCACCCACCCGAACTTTGATGACCTTCAGCCCAGACAAACATGTTTTCATCACCTCAACTATTGTGGCTGCACTTGACTCTGAAAACATTTCCGTATACTGGTTGTCTTGCATCTCCTCAGAACAATTCCACTCCAAACTAACACTGTTTAGTCTTACAGACTTCCATTTTATCTCAGCATCAGACAAGGAGGAATCACAGTTAACTCTTTCCTTACAGCAGCGCCGTGGCAGAGAGATCCAGACACTCAACATTCTCTCCGTGTAAAATAAAACTGCCTCTGGAACCCATCCCCCTATAATGCCCTCCAGCTACCTGAAATGTATGTCCTCTCGTGTTAGCCATTGCCAACCTGGTGAAAAGACGCCGGGTATCCACGCTATCGATCATTTTTTCCCCTCTTGTATTCCTCTGTCAAATCTCCTCTCATCCCCCTTTTCTGCAAAGAGAGAAGCCTAAGCTTGCTCAACATTTCCTCATGTGCTCTCTATAATGAGGTGACCAGACCTGAACTCAATTCTCCAAGTGTGGTCAAATCAGTTTCGTAGAGTTGTAACATTACCCTGCAGCTCTTGAACTCAGATCCCTGACAATGAAAACCAACACATCAGAAGCCTTCATCCCATAATCTTGGCATTTTTACTCTGTTATCCAGTTTGATTTTTCATTGTTTATCTCCTAATACTTTTTCCAGTTGGAGCCACTTCTCAGCCCAGCTTAGCAACGTGCTGATGTCCCATTGTAACCTTAGGACCATAAGACATAGGAACAGAATCAGAAGTACCACTGCCACTGCCTCCTTTCACTATTTCCAATCCCCTGTTCCCTCTCGGCCCTTATCTCTTTGCCCGCCCATCGGCTTCCTGTAGTGCTCCTCCCAATTTTCTTTCTTCCATGGCCTTGTGCCTTTTTCACCAATCAACTTCCCAGCTTTTACTACATCCCTCCCCCTCCAGGATTCACCTATCAACCTTGTCCCATCCCCCACCTTTCAAATCTACGCCTCAGCTTTTATCCTCCAGTTCTGCGACAGATCTCGGCCCTAACGTCGACTGTACTTTTTTTCAACGATGCTGCTTGGTCTGCTGAGTGTCACCAGAATAGTGTGTGTGTTGCTCTGGAAGTGTATGTTAATGCAATTTGGCAGAAGGAATGTAAACAAACCCTATTTTCTGAAGAGAATCTTCAGAAATCACAGGTGCAAGCGGATTTTTGGAGTCCTCTTGCAATTTTTCCTCTAGGCCAACTTGAAGGGTGAGTCGGTGCTAGGGAAGGCAAATGTGCTGTTAGCATTAATTCAAAAAGGATTAGTAAGTAAAAGCGAATATATAATGTTGAGGCATTGAAAAACATTGCTCAGACTCCTTTTAATTAAGGATACACTGGCAATTTGTTGGCCCAGGTGAGTATCGCAAAAATGATCCAGAAATGAAACAGCTAAAGTACGAACACGAGGAAATCTGCAGATGCTGGAAATTCAAACAACACACACAAAATGATGGTGGAACACAGCAGGCCAGGCAGCATCTATAGGGAGAAGCACTGTCGATGTTTCGGGCTGAGACGTCCTGGCAAGGGTCTCAGGTCATGGCTGAACTCTTTTTTTTTCTTTCTCCTCCTGAATTCCAGTTTCTGGCCTTCTCGCCGTAACCTCTGATGACATTTCTAATCAAGAACCTATAGATAGATAGATAGATACTTTATTCATCCCCATGGGGAAATTCAACATTTTTTCCAGTGTCCCATACACTTGTTGTAGCAAAAACTCATTACATACAATACTTAACTCAGTAATAATATGATATGCATCTAAATCACTAACTCAAAAAGCATTAATAATAGCTTTAAAGAAAGTTCTTAAGTCCTGGCAGTTGAATTGTAAAGCCTAATGGCATTGGGGAGTATTGACCTCTTCATCCTGTCTGAGGAGCATTGCATCGATAGTAACCTGTCGCTGAAACTGCTTCTCTGTCTCTGGATGGTGCTATGTAGAGGATGTTCAGGGTTTTCCATAATTGACCGTAGCCTACTCAGCGCCCTTCGCTCAGCTACCGATGTTAAACTCTCCAGTACTTTGCCCACAACAGAGCCCGCCTTCCTTACCAGCTTATTAAGACGTGAGGCGTCCTTCTTCTTAATGCTTCCTCCCCAACACGCCACCACAAAGAAGAGGGCGCTCTCAACAACTGACCTATAGAACATCTTCAGCATCTCACTGCAGACATTGAATGACGCCAACCTTCTAAGGAAGTACAGTCGACTCTGTGCCTTCCTGCACAAGGCATCTGTGTTGGCAGTCCAGTCTAGCTTCTCATCTAACTGTACTCCCAGATACTTGTAGGTCTTAACCTGCTCCACACATTCTCCATTAATGATCACTGGCTCCATATGAGGCCTAGATCTCCTAAAGTCCACCACCATCTCCTTGGTCTTGGTGATATTGAGACGCAGGTAGTTTGAGTTGCACCATATCACAAAGTCCTGTATCAGTTTCCTATACTCCTCCTCCTGTCCATTCCTGACACACCCCACTATGGCCGTGTCATCAGCGAACTTCTGCACATGGCAGGACTCCGAGTTATATTGGAAGTCTGATGTGTACAGGGTGAACAGGACCGGAGAGAGTACGGTTCCCTGTGGCGCTCCTGTGCTGCTGACCACCGTGTCAGACCTACAGTCTCCCAACCGCACATACTGAGGTCTATCTGTCAAGTAGTCCACTATCCAATCCACCATGTGAGAGTCTACCCCCATCTCCGTTAGTTTGTGCTTTAAGATCTTTGGCTGGATGGTGTTAAAGGCACTAGAGAAGTCAAGGAATGTAATCCTCACAGCACAACTGACCCCATCTAGGTGAGAGAGTGATTTGTGCAGCAAATACGTGAAGGCATCCTCCACTCCCACCTTCTCCTTATACGCAAACTGAAGCGGATCCCGGGCGTGCCTGGTTTGTGGCCTCAGATTCTGTATTATCAGCCGCTCCATGGTCTTCATCACGTGCGACGTCAAGGCAACAGGTCTGAAGTCATTCAACTCCTTTGGTTGTGGTTTCTTCGGTACCGGGACAATACAGGATGTTTTCCACTGTCTGGGTACTCTTCTCTGCTCTAGACTCATGTTGAAGATGCGCTGTAGTGGTTCTCCCAGTTCAGTCGCACAGGCCCTCAGTAATCGTGGGGAAACTCCATCCGGTCCAGCCGCCTTGCTGGTACAGATCTTCCTCAGTTGACCTTCCACCTGTGCAGCCGTAATCCTGGGCGTGGTCCAGGTCTCCTGTGAGTGGCTATTTTCCTGTGAGGGAAGTAAGCCTGGTGTGGAGTTCTGCGGTGAGGGTGAGATTGTGCTGTCGAACCTATTGAAGAAGTTGTTCAGCTGGTTCGCTTTCTCCACATCTCCACTTATGTTTGCCCCCCGCTTTGCACCACATCCGGTGATGATCTTCATCCCATCCCACACCTCCTTCATGCTTTTTTTCTGCAGCTTTTGTTCTAACTTCCTCCTATACTGCTCCTTTGCCCCCCTTATCTGTACTCTGAGTCTGAAATACAACCAACTACTGTCATATGGTGGGCGCTGGGAGTGGCCCTAAATGCAAGACAGACACTGAAGTAATATGAACTGGACTGGACTAGAGTTAGGGACGGGACAGGCCACAAACTAGGAGCTGGAACAGGAACAGAGATCTGGGCTAGGACTTTAGCTAGGAAAGCGGGACCAGGACAAGGAACTGGAAGCAAGGAGCCTGGGCTTGGGCTCCGAGCCAGAGACTGGACAAGGACCCAGAACTTTGGTCTTGGCTCGGGCTCGGACCCCGGAACTAGGCTCGGACATGACGTGGCTACAGGACTGGACCTGGATTGGGTTCTTTGAGGCTTGGCTGCAGGACTAGGCGAGGCTTGGGTACTTCGAGGCTTCGCCGCAGGACTAGGCGAGGCTTGGGTACTTCGAGGCTTCGCCGCAGGACTAGGCGAGGCTTGGGTACTTCGAGGCTTCGCCGCAGGACTAGGCGAGGCTTGGGTACTTCGAGGCTTCGCCGCAGGACTAGGCGAGGCTTGGGTACTTTGAGGCTTCGCCGCAGGACTAGGCGAGGCTTGGGTTCTTTGAGGCTTCGCCGCAGGACTAGGCGAGGCTTGGGTACTTTGAGGCTTCGCCGCAGGACTAGGCGAGGCTTGGGTTCTTTGAGGCTTGGCTGCAGGATTGAGGAAGCTAGAGATCTTCGAGGCTTGGCTGCAGGACGAAGCGAGGCTTGGGCTCTTTGAGGCTTGGCTGCAGGACTCGACATGGAACTCCTGAACAGGTCGAGGCACATGAACAGGTCGAGGCACATGAACAGGACAAGAACCAGAAGCCTTAACTGGATCTTGGGACACCTGAACACAGAGCCTTGGCCTTGAGAGAACAGGAACACAGAGCCTTGGCCTTGAGAGAACAGGAACACAGAGCCTTGGCCTTGAGAGAACAGGAACAAGGACATGGAACACAGAGCCAGGACCCCTCCTTAGGAACAGGTCTTGAGGCCAGGGCTCTACATAGTGTCAGGACCCCCCCTAGGGAGCAGGACCTAGGGCCAGGACTCATACACAGAACACAGAGAGACAGTTCCTGATACAGGGTAGCAGAAAACAGCCAGACCTACCTAGCAAAGCCGTGGACACAGAGACAGACCCCGACACAAGGTAACGGCAAATGGCCGGACCTACCTAGTGAAGGCATGGACACAGAGACAGTTGCAAACAACGATAGATAGTTCCTTATCTAGACAAAGCAAGGCTCCGATTTGGCTCTGGCAGTAAAACTTGACAGCAATACAGGTGACATTGCAGCCAAAGCTTCAGGTAAATGCTTCAGTTGGAAGGGAACTGGACAGTCCAGCAAATGAAGCTGAACCCAGGAGCTATTTATATTGCCAGCCCAAAATGAGAATCAGGTGCCTCAATTAGAGCACCCAACAGAACAAGGGAAAACCAGAAAACATGGAATAAAGGACGGTGGACCGGACCATGAACCGGAATGCGGATTTCATGGACAGACCATGACAACTGCCTTTCCTCCACAGCTGCATGTGGCAACAAATTCCACAATTTCATCACCTTTTGGCTAAAGAAGTTTCTCCACATCTCTTTTTTGAAAGGCCGTCCTTTTATCCTGAGGCTGTGCCCTCTGGACCGAGACTCTGCCACAATGGGGAACACTCTTCCCTCATCTACTCTGTCTCGGCCTTTCAACATTCACATGGTTTCAATGAGATTCCCCCTCATCTTTCTAAATTCCATCGAGTACAGACCCAGAACCATCAAACGGTCCTCGAATAATAACCATTTCATTCATGGAATCCTCGATGTGAACCTCCTCTGGACCCTATCCATTGGCAGCACATCTTTTCTAAGATGAGGGGCCCAGAACTGTTTATCAATACTCAAGGTGATGCATCACCAGTGCCTTATTACGCCTGAGCATCACATCATCAGTAGAACTTTTTTTCCAAACATGTATACATGGACATTGAATGAGGTAAGTCTAAACATTGAACATGGTTTTACAGAGTGAGTAAAATATAAAACAGAGCTGCGAGTACAATACAACCGACGATGAATCTGAAACATCAACGTATCTGAGATATCAACAAGCAAATAAAGTAGATTTTCTTGTGAGAAAGGGAAACCCTTCAAGACGAATTCACTTTAAATTTAAGAAAAATTTCCAGGCAGAGATCAATAGTAAAAATATAACAAATGCAATAAACACTTTCGCTACACCCATGTATCCCTTCGGCAAAATACCTTGGTCCGAAACCGATCGGGGAAATTTACAAAAATAAAAACTGCAATGACCAATTTGAGAAAACACTGTGCACTGGAACGCACTGAGATGGAAGGAAAAAGAGAAAGAACAGATGTAAACAGAATTACAGAACGGGATTACGGAGGAGTTGGACAGGGTAGATTGGAAACATTGGCTATTCTGTTGGGACGGTTGAGGAACAGATGACGACTTTCAAAACAATTTTTCAGTGTGTTCAACAGGTCATTTATAAAAATCACAAACAAGAAGGGTCCCGAATCAAACTCCTGAAGAATGGCTCCTGGTAACTCTGTGAAAAAAGGCAGAGTTGAAAGCTTGATTGAAGCCGGTCAGTTGGCAGAAGGAAGATCAGCTGATGACCATATGGCTTGTTGACATGGTCTACACTTCTCTGGATTTTCCCTTGTTCCCTTCTTACGTACAAGCTTAACAGTCGCCACTCACCTGGCCTCTGGGTACTCCTCTGTGCCTATGAATGTTATGAAGCTACTAATCAAGGCCAAAACAATCCCGTCTCTTGATTCACTCAAAAACCTGGCGTCAACCCCATCAGGCCGCAAGATTTTATTAACCTTGATACTCATTAGGAGACAGAATGCTTCCTCCTCCTTCACCTCCAAGCCTTAGTCCACATCTTTTCCCTTTGGTAAATACTGAAACAAAGTATTTATTATGTATTTGAGTCATATTCTCTGGATCCAAGTAAATGTTCCCCTCTTTATCCTTCTACCCTCTCCCCAGTTATCCTCTTGCCTTGATATATGTATAGAGTGCGTTGGGATTAACCTTAATTCTACTTGCCAAGGACTTTTCATGGCCCCTCTTAGTTTTCCTAAATTTCTTTTTTAATTCGTTTCTTGATTCTGTACAACCTTCAATTACTGTATTTGATCTTAACATCCAAAACTTGATGTACCGTAGATTCCGGACTACAGAGCGCACCAGATTAAAAGCCGCTGGCTCTAATTTTAGAAATAAAATCAATTTTTTACTTGTAAAGGCCGCACCGGATTTTAGGCCGCACCGGATTTTCGGCCGCAGGTGTCCCACGTTGTAATATGAGATATTTACACAGAAAGATATTACACGTGAGGATTTTTAAACTTTTAATTAAATCCATATGGTAACAAAAACAAATACATATTGCAAATGCTTTTTTTCGAACCGTGCCCGTAACGCGGCTACTTTTAAATATACGTTGCGTATACTTCTTTACTGAACAACATTCCAATATCTCCTAACGACTGGTAAAAAATATATATACTGCAACCTACCAGGAAAAGTTATTGATCGCCTTTAACTTAAAAGCAGCGTTTTCGCTCTGCCGCTCCCCCCCGCCGTCCCGTTTTATCGCAAACGGCATTTAAAAGCAGCGTTCGCTCAGATCTAATGCCGCTCCGTCGCTCGCCCCCTCCTTCCCGTTTATCGCAAACTGGTTTCCCACAAGACGCGGCGAAACCGGGTGTGACGTCATAGCATCCCGCGATGTAGTACAGAAAACAAATATAGTTAAAACTCTTCTAACTTTAACTAGAAAATGAATTACTAAGCGAAAATATTATAAACTAAATAACTGTCATAAAGGCAGCACAATGCTTTTCTTCGAGTGTTTTCCATGTTGATGAGGGTGAGTACAAATGACTGATTTACAATAATTTAATTGTGAAAGTGCGCTTGATTTATCGTACAATTTCATTGGACCTCTGTGAACTACTCATCAATTTTATTGGTCTACTGTTACGAGGCAAAATGTTTTCGGCGGCATGAAAAAAAATCATGTATTAGCCGCTCCGTTTTAAAGGCCGCAAAGTTCAAAGCTGTTCAAAATGTGGGAAAAAAGTAGCGGCTTAAAATCCGGAATCTACGGTACTTTTCCTTTTTATTCTTGGCTAAATTCTTCACTTCTGTGGGCATCCAATTTTCTCTTCCATTTCCATCCCTGTCCTTCGTTTTATGAGGAAGATACATTTTCTGTACTCTGTGCAATTAATCTTTAAGTGTTCTCCCCATGTCTGATGTGGATTTACCAGAATAAAAGTTATTTCTGATTAACCCTTCTTAGTTCCTGCCTAAGGCCTTCTTAATTTGCCCTTCTCCTATTTAAAGATAACCGATCTTTACAGCTATCCTGAAAGTGAGGGGTTGTGGTCTCAGCCATCTAGCTGCTCACCCATTCAGTGGGCAGTTACCTGAATAGACCCATGACCCAACACTAGGTCGTAGAACAACCCCATTGGTTTGATAGCACACTTCCTGTTCTTCAGTTATCTTCAAATGGACTCAGTGATTGAACCCTCACTGTGTTGTAGCTGTGCAATTTTCCCTGATTAGTAGTCCAACTCACACCTCTTTTACCTCCTTCTCTAGCTTTTCAAAAACGTTAAAAACTGGTAGATTGGTAACTGGTAGTATCTGCAATGGACCAACATTACAATTCCATGTACTGATCCATGTTCATCACCTTTACTCATAATATTCCTGGCATTCAAATACACGCCATTCAAACCATATGTCTCATCATACCTGTTAATTTGATTTTGCCTGTCCATACTTTCACTGATGTTTAACTTCTTGTCTAATCCTTCACTTACTGACCTGGTGTTCCAATTCCGCGCCCCCTGCAAAACGAGTTTAAACCATCCTGAGTAGCATTAGCAGACCTCCCGGCCACCATATTACTTCCCCTCCAATTCAGGTGCAACAGGTCCCTCTCTGAAAGATCACCCCTTGTCCAGAAAAATGTTCCAATGATCCAAGATTGAAAGCTTGCCCCCTGCACCATCTCCTCTGTCACTCATTCATTTGTACTATCATCATATTCCTACATGCACAAGCCCACAGCACCGGGAGTAATCCAGAAATTACTACCTTGAATGTCCTTCTCTTCATCCTATATCCTAACTCTATATACTCAATCTGCTGAACCTCTTCCACTTTTTGACTATGACATTGGTGCTAATATGCACCACGACCTCTGACTGTTCACTCTTCCCCTTGAGAATATCCTGCAGCCGCTCTGATACATCTGGACCCAAGCACACGGGAGACAACATAACATCCGAGGCTCTCTTTTGTGGCCACATTCTCTCCTCTTTGTCCTCCTAACTATCAAGTCCCATATCACACATGCACTACCTGACTTTACCCTTCTCTGCCACAGAGGAACCAACAAGGTTTCTTAATCTCATTTTGAACTTAAAGAAATTAATGGAATCAGGTGCAGGAAAAAGTTAACAAAAGTGTTTGTGTACTCAGTCTGACTGCCAAATAGAAAGTGACCATACCGGTTTTCTTCCACAGATCAAAGGCGAGCTGCATGGTGCATTCGTTGGACGTGAGATAGTCCTTCGTGTACGTGGGAGACAGGAGGAAAGAGGCGATATGAGACAGGGGAGTTACCATGGTTAGGGTCAGGGCCATATCCATGACAGATATGTCCTGCACAGACTGAGTCCAAGTTTGGTCTAGGATGTGGAGTAGCTAGACCCAGTGCCTGATTCTGGGAGCAGCTCTCAGCGATCCCAGGTCCAGTGGAGTTGTCAAATTGTGGCTGGTGGGAATATTTTACTGGAAACGTGATTATACTGACAAAGTGCGGTACCGCCATTGTGTCCTGTCCTGCGTCTGGGGTGAGCTCTGAGTGGAACTAGAATTATATCTTATTTATGACTGCACCGGTTTCCTTTCAGTGACCAAAGGCAAGTTGGATGGTGTGTTCGTTGGCCACAGAATAGCATCCGATGTGTACATGGGTGACAGAAGGATAGAGGTCTCTTTCCTAACTCTATGCACTCAATATGTAGGATCTCGTCTCAATTTGTGACAATGTCATTGGTGCCAATTTGCATTAGGGCCTCTGGATTTTCACTCTTCCCCTTGGCAGTACCCTGCAGCTGCACCCATACACCCTGGACACAAGCACCAGTGAGGCAACACACTATCCTTGTGTCTCTTTTCTTGCCACAGTATCTCCTGCCTTCTCCACTAACTAGTGAGTTAACTGTCACTATCACACTGCCTGACTTTACCCTTCCCTGCCATAGGGGAACCACCAGGGTTTCCTCATCTCGTTTTGAAATTCATAGAATCAGGTACAGGCAAAAGTTTCCAAAAAGTGTTCGTGGACTCAGGCTGACTGTCTGAGAACCTCGCTTAAAAACTGCTATGCTCTAGACATTGAAGATCACAGAGGTCAGTCCCTGAGACAAAGTCTTGGCTGCTGTAAATAGAAGGTGACTGCACCGGTTTCCTTCCAGAGGCCAAAGGTGAGTTGAATGGTGAGTTCACTGGCTGTAAGATACTGTCATTTGTGTACATGAATAACCGAAGAAAAGAGACAATGTGAGGCAGGGGAGTTACCATGGTCAGGGTTAGGGCCATATCCATGACAGTTATGTCCTTCCCAGAGATAACACAAGTTCATGGCCATGGTCTGAATTACACTGCAAAGACACAGGAATCATTAAGAAATCACCATGAAAACACGTATCATGGGGCTTAATGAGAATATTTATCATATTGTTGTATGAGACTTCCACTATATGATGAATTATTGCCCTCACAATCTGCCACATAATGATCTTTAACCTTATGATTTACCTTTCACTGCAGCTGTTATACTTCGTTCTGCATTTTGTTTGTGCTTCAACTTGTACTACCACAATACACTGCATTATTTTTTGTCCCAGTATGCTAATGCACCAACAAGAGAGGAAGCCTGTCTAGAGCTGATATTCTGTAACATTCAATGGACAAATTTGAGTACGGAAGTTGTTGAGCCTTCAGGAACAAGTGATCATAACATTGTTAGTCTCAATGCACTTTGAGGGAGCATATCAGTAAAAACAAATGTCCTTAGATTGATTTTCAAAAAGACAAGGTTCAGTTCAGTTCAGTTTCAGTTTATCGTCATTCAGAAACCACAAATGCAATGCAGTTAAAAAAAGAGACATCGTTCCTCCAGAATGATATCGCAAAAGCACATGACAAAACAGACTACACCAGAAAATCCACATAACGTTTGGCAATCCCAAATCCAGAGCCCGGAGAGGCTGCTGCGTATTAATATTGCGCTACCATCTTAGCGCGTCCCCGGAAAAGCGCTCCAAATCCATCAGACAAAACAAGACTACCCAGACACACAAAGTCAGGAGACCAACTCTAGCACCCAACAAACCAAAAACTAAAGTTACAAGACCTGCACAAAACCACATAGTTACAACATATAGTTACAACAGTGCAAACTATAGCATAATTGATAAAAATAAACAGAGCATGGGCACAGTAAAAATAGTCCAAAGATGTTAAAAGACTATAAGTTTGAAAGAAACCACCACACGGTTTCCACAAGTCCTCAGGGTCCCGATAGACTCGTCATCCCACGCAGGTGGCAGAAGGGAATACCCCCAGTATGGACTTCCATGGCACCATCGGACTCAGCCTCACAGACGCAGCATACAATGAAAGCTCCGTCGGACCCAGCCTCGCAGACACAGCGCACAGTGAAAGCACCCCGACCGCAGCGGACTCGAGTCCGTCGAACCGCCGAGCCTCTGACCATCCCCTCCGGCATAGCCTCTCTGAGCTCCAACCTTTGCCGAGCACACTACGGTGCCCCGCCAATGGCCACCGGCAAAGCGACCCCGAGGACTGGGGGCCTGTTCTCAGCAGAGGCCAGGACTGCACAGCAGCAGCAGCAATGATGAAAGCCTTCCTGGAGATTTCCAGATGTTCCTCCATGCTCCCACGTCCGTTTTTCATCAGATTAGGATTGCGCACGACACCCCGCTTAACAAATAACAGATATCAGCTCCAGAGTGGCCGCTGCAAGCTGCGTCGCGCCGCCATCTTGTGCAGATGTGCCGATGTGGCAAGGACATCAGAGGGCAAGATGGAAGAAACTGTTTGACATTGTGTCAGTTGAAAGACAATAGCATCAATTTAAATAGGCAATATATGTAGTGCAGGAATTGTTCATATCCAAGGTCAGGAGATGCAAAGCAAAAGCAACAACAATAGATCAACTATATGGATGAGCAAAGGAATATAAAAAAATGAAGAAAAGACAACTGAGTAAGGAATACAGAAAAAAATAGTAATACGTTTTAACCATAGGCCGTATGAAAATATGAGAGCTATAGTCAAGAGGGAAATTCAGATTGTCAAGAGAGAAGGAGATTGCTGATAATATTAAGATTGACCAAGAGATCTTGTCAACTCTGCAGTCATAAAAGACATGGTAAGTGGAAAGTTAACTGTATTAGGAATAGCAGTAGGGTGTTAAATTATGCAGAGGAGGACATAGCGGATACTCTTAACTCTTATTTTGCTAAAGTGTTCACCTGCAAAGATGTTAAAAATAAAGTTGCTTAAACTGATTCAGAGATCTTAGATCAACATAAGGTCGTGCTTCAGCTGATAAGGTTGAAAGTTAATAAATCACAGTGTCGGACAACATATATCCAAGGGTACTTAAAGAAATCTATGATTAATAGTACAAACACATAACAAGATTTTTTCAAAACTCTGTGAAGATTGATGAAGTCTTTAAGGACTTTAAATGGGCTAAAATTTTCCTGGTATATAAGAGGGGTGACAGCACTGACCCTTTTAACTACTTACCAGCAAGCTTAACGTGGATCATGGGTAAGGTAAGAGAAACATTAATAAACACCGATTTGGAAAAGTATCTGATAGAACAGGGATGAAGCAAGTGGGAAGAAAAAGATCCTTGTCCGGATGACTGCCGGTGACTAGTGGTGTTCCGCAGGGACTGGTGTTGGGACCACTACTTTTTGCTGTATATAAATAATTTAGATGATGAAAAAGATGAATTTGTTGCCAAGTTTGCAGATGATATGAAGATTAGTAGAGGAGCAGGTAGTGTTGAGGAAACAGGTATGATGCAGAAGCACTTAGACAGATTAGGAGAAAGGGCGGCAAAGAAGTAGCAAATGAAATATAATGATGGAAAATGCATTGTCATGCATTTTGGTAGTGGTGACAAATGTGCAGACTATTTTCTGTGTTATGAGTGATGAATAGACCTGATGGACAATGGGGTACAGAGTTAACCATTCCCCTCCTGAGAAACACGAACTATTACTGTTTCTATGCTGACCATGAGAAAGAGAGATGGAAAAACAAGCAATAACATCGGCGACAGATAAGAGAGAGGGGGAAATTGCTGATTAACCGTATTGTGACTCCTTTTTGAATTACTTACTGTTTCGCTGCAAGGACAATAGTTTGCTCATAAACATTCCTCAGTGGACTGAAGGAGTGGTCTTATTTGATGGACACAATCATTCAGGAGTGATGGATAGCTGAGTCCCCGTGAGTAGGGATAAAAGACAGGTCTGGAGAGACACCCTCCAGACACGCCAGTGGACACTGATTGAGTGTTGGAACCCACAAGAAAGGTGGGGGCTTTGAAGACCGAACCAGGAGGTCGGTCATTAAGGCTATCAGTGTTAAAGCTGGGCCGGTGGGGACTTGTGTGTGTGTCCACTCATGCCAGAGTGACGAGTCCACCACAGAAGAACGGTCTACCATAAGGACGGAGAGGTCATAACTGAATGACCACACCGATACGACAGATTAAGAAAGCAAAGGAAGGTTTGCCTGACTGTAGCTGTTACATCTCGCTCGCGCTCTCTCTCTCTCTCTCTCTCTCTCTCTCTCTCTCTCTCTCTCTCTCTCTCTCTCTCCAATGATTACAATACAACAACTATATCTACATCAGCACTCATGAACTGAACTGAACTTTATACTTTTCTATGACAATTTATTTACCCCTAGACATCGATAGATTATTATTATTGATTATTATTATTCCTACACTTTTAGGTTTATTACTGCTAATTGGTTTTATATGTATATTTGCATTATTGATATGGTTTTGCTTATTTTTTTATTAATAAACACCTTTAGTAGAGTACCACCAGACTCCAACAGATTCTGCTTTCTCTGCTGGTTAGACACCCAGTTATGGGGTACGTAACATCTGAAAGGGGAAGAAATCCAAAAATCTGAGAGGCAAAGGGGCATTGGAGTCATTGTGCGTAACACCCTAAAGGTTAACTTGGAGGTTGAGTTGGTGGTAAGGAAGGCAAATGCAATGTGAGCATTCCCTGGAGAGGTCTAGAACACTAGAGCAGGGATGCTGAGGCCTCACCTTGTGTCTTGTGTACAGTTTTGTGCTCCTAATCTCAGAAGCGATGTGCTGGCATTGGAGAGGAAGGAAAGGGTTATCATACGAAGAAAATTTGATGACTCTGTCTGTACTAACTGGAATTTAGAAGGATCAGGGACATTCTCATTGAAAGGCCGAGACAGAGTAGACGTTGAAAGGATGATTCCCATGGCTGGAGAGTACAGGACAGGAGGTCACAGACTCAGGATAGTGGGGTGTCAATGCAAAAGAGAGATGTGAGAAACTTCCTTAGCCAGAGGGTGGTGAATTTGTGGAATTTTTTCCCACATGCAGCTGTGGAGGCCAGGTCGTTTGGTGTATTTAAGGCAGAGAATGATAGGTTCTTGATTGGACATGGCATCAAAGCTGATGGGGAAAAGGCCTGGAAATGGGTTTGAGCAGGAGAAAGAAAGGATCAGTCATAATTGAATGCTGGAGAGGATTCGATGGGCCAGATGGCCTAGTTCTGCTCCATGTCCTATATTTTTATGGTCTTCTGGTTGCAGAAAGGCAGCATAGGTTCAGAAAGTGTAAATCATTGTTTACTGATATGTTGCAGGTCTATAAAGAGGGAACTAAAATTTATGATAACAACAAAGAAGTGATATCATTTACTTGGGATTCAGAAGGATTTTCAGAAGGTACAAGAAGAGGTTAATATTCAAATTACAGGAGATAGGGATTCAGGGTATGGGGTGCGAATGTGTGTAGAATTGGCTCAAAAACAGAAAGGAAAGAGTTATGGTGGGAGGATCATTTTCACACCCGCAAGATGTTAAAAGTGGGATTCCACAAGAATCCATTTTGAAGCTGATGCTGTTTTTTATTTACATTAATGATTTGGATAAGCATGGAAATAATAACTATAAACTAGTTAAGTTTGAAGATGACACAAAATTAGAGAGAAGGACTAATTCAGGCAGCAGAATCAATACAGGTAGATCTAAACAAAATAATGATGTAGGCAGATAAATGACAGGTGAAATTTAGTGTAAGTAAATGTAAAAGATTACACATAGCAGGTAGAAGTATTAGATATAAATATGCAAAGGGCACCTTGAGTAAGAAAGTGCATTGTATGAGAAGGATTTGAGTCTCTTGGAAGACATCACTATCAACATCTGGGCAATGCACTGAAGCAATTAGGAAGGCTAATATAATGTTGGGCTATACAATGTGCTCAGAGGAGTTCAGAGCTAGAGATGTCTCCTTAAGCTGTTTCATGCACTTGTGAGGCCACGCTTTGAGAATTGTGTACAATTCTGATCTCCATATTTTGCAAGGGATGTGAAGGCACTGGAAAGAGATCAGAGAAGGACGACTACTCTCATTGCAGGACTGCAGGGTGTGAGCTATGCAGAAAGATTGAGAGAATGAAATCTATTTGTCCTAAGTTGACATATAATGAGAGGAGATATGATAGCAGTGTTCAGAATCATTAAGGATAGCCAACTGCTACTTCAAAATTAATCCATCAACAAAGGAACGTGGAGATTGGTTAAAGGTAGATTTCAGAATAACATCAGAAAGCAATTCTTTACAGAGTGACATGACAGATACACAATGAACTCAACACTCTCACACAGTAGCACAGACTGACCAGTACAGAATGAACCCCATACTGTATCGGACACCGACAGGTACAGAATGAACCACACACTCTCAGAATCAGGATCAGAATCAAGGTTATTTTCACTGGCATGTGACGTGAAATTTGTAAACTTAGTAGCAGCAGTTCAATGTAATACATAATCGAGAATAGAAAAAAAGAAAATAATTATAACAAAGAATAAAAATAATAATGATACTAAATAAAAACATAAATCAATTACAGTATAGGTATATTGAATGATTTTTAAAAACCGTGCAAAATGAGCAATACCGTATATTAAATAAAAAGTGAGGTATTGTCCAAAGATTTAATGTCCGTTTAAGAATAGAATGGCAGAGGGGAAGAATCTGTCCCTCAATCACTGAATCTGTGACTTCAGGCTTCTGTACCTCCTACCTGATGGTAACAGTGAGAATGGGGATTGCCCTGGGTGCTGGAGGTCCTTAATAATGGACGTTGCCTTTCTGAGACACCGCTCCCTAAAGACTTCCTAGGCACATTGTAGGCTAGTACCCAAGATAGAGCTGACAAGATTTACAACCTTCTGCACTCCTCACAGTCCTGTGCAGTGTCACACTGTATCATAGACTGACAGGTACAGAGTGAACCCCACAATCTTGCAATCTATGCATCTGTTTCTGGCTGTCTTTCTGCCTGTTTGATCTGTCTATTTGTCAGGTTGCCTATCGGCTTCCCTCTCTCTCTGTGTCTTACTTCTATAAATTTACCTCACGCTTGTCTTTCTCTTGTTCATTTCCAGCCGCCATGCACCTATTCATCTGCCAATTTCCATTTTTTTTGTATTTTTAACAGTCTGTCCATTTCTTTGAAGATTTAAATATTTATTCTTGATGTCTTTTGATCTTTGACAGATTTGAGATACCCATTGAAGACTGTCACATCAGAAAAATGACACACAAAATGCTGGAGGAACTCAGCAGAGTTCCTTGTGTTGCCCTGGATTGCCAACATCTTCAGATTTTCTCGTGTTTGTACATTAGCAACGTGGGCATGTTACAGTTTCCATCCTGATCTCGGTCTCTCTAGTGTATTTTTGTTCGAATCTGTGTTTGTGTATTTACAAAACAGAGAATGATATTGAATTAAAGTGTTTGTTCAAGCAAATGTAACTATGAAAGTGAGGTGTATAACCGTATCTCTGGAGAGAGATCCTCTGTATAAATCAGGGCCGCTTAGAATGCATCAGCTGTCTGCTGGGCTGTGAATATAGGAGCAACAGAAAACACAGATTCACACTGAAATGGTGTATCCAGTCATCTTGCGGATAGAAGACATTTACTATCCTTTTATTTCAGCCTTTGGAACTCCCGGTAAGCCGCAGTGTCGGCTGCCCTGGGTGGATGTTGAACGTTTATTCCAAAGCTGTGATTGATTCTGCCGTTGGTTTAAACTCTCACATTCGAGTCCGATTATTCCGCATTTCAAGAATGGAGTGGAAACACCGGGACTATAGATGCTGATATTCTTATCTAAAGAAACAAACCACAGCAGAAATTCAGCGAATCGGCCAATTTCTGTGGGACTGAGCGGGTCACGCAGCGTTCTTCCAGCGGTTTGCGAATAATAATGAGATATTCATGTCTCTGCTTTTGGTCTTGTAGCAGCTGCACTGCATTTGCAAATATTATGTTCGTACAGCCCGCGGAGCTTATGCCAATTGATAGTTTGCATTTTAATGTGAGTGTTTGTGGGAGTTAGGTGCAAAAATCAAACCATAGACTGTAGTAACACTTTAGCAAATGTGAGGAGTTCCGCGTTGTAACACGGAACTGTTTTTAGTAAATGTCTTCGATATGACTGAATGTAAACCAGTTGATGGACAACACAATGAAGTGGATGCTGACTAAATTAACACCACGTGGTGCTTCATAGTTATCAATACTGTGAAACGTATTCAATTATATCTACATCTGACACTGTTACAGACATCTGACTATGGCACCGAGTTTGCTGCTCGACGTTGAATTCCTCTCCCCTGCTTCCCGGTGATGGATTCAGTGGGAGACGCCATGTCTGTCTGTGAGGTTGTGTCAGACTGAGCTGTATCTGTTGGAATCAGTCAATGTTCTGTTGTAAAGTCAGTGAGGAGGCAAATGCCGGAATAGGAAAGAAACTCGGGGAATGCTGGAAGCACGAAGCCCCAAACAGCTTTTATGGGAAATTAACAATCAATACCAGTTAACACTCGAGTCAGGGGTCTCTCTGAGAACAGTTCTGAGGAGAGATACGTTAAATTTTTTTCCGCATATTCTGTTTTGCCTGGATGAGTGTTTCCAGCATTCCCTGTGTTTGATCAGCCGTTCGGCTATTCTGTCGCTGACAGGGATCACGATGGAAGCTGATGATTGTCTAATAGAAGAATCCCGCCATCAGTGTTCGGATTTATTCATTTCATCCAGACGAGACGCGCGGTAGAAAATGTTCCATCCAGTAGCTACACTGAGGAGGTAGACACCGAGATTTATATTTCCGTTGCGTCGTCACATTTCGGTCATCAGTAAGAAATCCATATTCAGATCATATTGACTTTATTTTACTGTGTAAACCCCTTCTCTGTCTCCGCCAGCTCTGCGCCCTCTTGATCCTCTCACCACTAAATGCAACAATAAAGTGGAAACATTACAGGATCCCCTCAAACTGCAGCATTAGCTTCTGCTCAGTTTTTTCTCAACTTGCTGTTCCCTGTCTCTCTTCCAGCGAACTTGGGGGCGATTGTGATCCTGTCCCGAGGAAAGTGCGGTCTCTCCAAATGTGTCACTCGCTACCTGGTGGGAATGGCAGCGGCCGATCTCCTGGTCTCCGATCCGCTGCTGAGGTGGACTGCTGGGATTTACTTCCCCGGATCATTCCTTAACATCACTCCTGTGTGCAGGCTCCATCTATGGTTGGTTTCTGCGAGTACTGCGACCTCAATCTGGCTGACTGTCGCTTTCACCGTCGATCGATTTGTAGCTATTTGCTGTGAGAATCTGAAAACAAAATATTCCAGCGAGAGAACGGCGGCTGTGGTTATCGGGACTGTAAGTGTGCTGATCTGTTTGGAGACTGTCTCCTGGGGATTTGCATTCGGGCCTCGAGAAGTAATTGAGGATGTTCCCTGGTATTGTGATTATACACCGAGCTACAAAAACTTTCCCTCATGGGCGGAATTTGAGATGTTTGACCTCATTTTAACCTCTTGTCTCCCATTTTTTCTGATTTTGATTTTCAATATTCTGACTGTCAGGAGGATTCTAGCAGCTAGTCGAGCCCGCAGGGGGCTTCGGGGACAAAAGAGTAGAGAGAAAGGCAAGGATCGGGAGATGGAGATCCGACGCAAATCCATCGTTTTGCTCTTCAGCATAACCGGTAGTTTCATATTGCTGTGGGGAACATCGGTGGCATTTTATATCTATAGACATATTTCAGTGAGTTTTGTTGATTCTGTCACGGATCCCCGTTACATCACAGTACGCACATCAAGAATGTTGCAGATTCTCAGTTCCTGCACCAACACGTGTATTTATGACCTGACTCAAGAGCAAATTCCGAGAGGAACTGAAGAATGTGGTGAAATACCCACTGAATCGGATTTTGAAACTCATGAAACGGTAGAAATAAATGCTGTAAACTGTAAAGTATTACACTTCAGCTGCCTTCATGCTCGCTATTCTGTCCCCCACTTGTGAGTAAATGGAGACAATGTGATGAACAGAGTAACAAAATAAACGTGAGAGAATTTGCAGGTGCTCGAAATACAAAACACACACAAAATCAGATGAAGGGTCTCGCCACGAAACTTCGACTGTTTACTCTTTTCCGCACACAAAATGCTGGAGGAATTCAGCAGGACAGACAGCATTTATGGAAAAGAGTAAACTGTCGCCGTTTTGAGCCGAGAGCCTTCATCAGAGTCCTGTTAACTGTTAACTACTCTTTACCATTTTGTGTGTGTTGCCTTCGAGTTACAAACCAACTGTTTACAGCTGATCCCGACAGCATCACTGGCCTCACCATCCCAGAGAAATCCCTTTTGCATCCCACGTCCCGTCCTGCTAAATTGAAGCTTGAGGCGAACCTGTTTCCCTGCTTCCCGATTCTGACAAAACTGCCTGATCTTGGAGTACATTTTAGCCTGCATCAGCCAATCCTGCTTCCGTCAAAACTCGTCCTTTCCTTCACCCTCTTTTTTCTACTTCTCTACCTGTAGGTTTACCTTCTTATCGCCACCTTGATCAATCTTCCTGTAAGAGAAATTTAAATTTTTTTTTACAATTGAAGACAATGTACCTTTACGTTCAATTGTGTCTCTGTGAGAGACAGAGAGATAGAGAAAGTGATCGCGAGCAGGAGACAGCGCGGGGCTGAGGGCGCGAACCAGAGAGGGAATGAGACATCGCCAGCGAAAGCACCTAAGGGGAGCGCGCGAAGGAAAGAGTGCCATAGAGATGAATCTAGAGTGAGCGTGATTTAGAGGGCGTGAGGGAGATAGTGAGCGCGAGGGAGAGCGACAGAAGGAGACATCGCGAAGCGGAGAGCGCACGAAGGAGTTGGCGTGAGGGAGGGGGCGCGAAGGAGAGCACGCGAGGGAGAGCGCGCGAGGGATAGGACACGAGGAAGATTTCGCGAGAGTGAACGCGAGGGAAGGGGCGTGTGGTAAAGGCAGAGAAAACACAATGAGAGAGAGAGCGAGATAGTGAAGCGACTAAGACATCATGAGGGAGACAGGTGGAGAGAGAGAGAGAGAGAGGGAGAGAGAATGAAACAGGCTGTCTGACATTCCCGGATCTGTGGTTCCAGTCTTTCACAAAGGTTGGCTTGCTTAGAGGATGATAAGTATAATTTTGAATTTTGTACAGCGACTACTGCAGCCATTAGTTTTTTTTGTTCTATATTTGTCATGTACCCCGTGACCGGGTTAAAGAACCGGCAGAAATGGAAAACACTTTGGAGTCTGGTATTACTGTAAATTAACAGAGATTTATTTTTAGTAAGCTACGCAATACAGTACTACAGAATGCAAATATATGAAACTGGTAGCAATAATATATCGATATTGTGTTGCCTTTATGGCATGTGTTCGGCATGCGATGACGTCACATCCGGTTTCGCCGCGTCTTGTGGGAAAATACCGGTTAGGAGAAACGGGAAGGAGGCGGTTCACATGTGCAAGATCAGCACAAGAAAAGTTGTCTTTCTACGGATTAGAAACATAGTGAAGCAACGCCGTAATTTCATGAGATAATCGATATGTTGAATTAAAATGTTAACGCTGATTCTGTTAAAAGTAATGACGGTTGATAAGGTTTATGTTTTCGTTAGTTAAAGAGTTGCGGATAGTTTGTGTTGAAGTGTATTTAAAGCAGTCAATGGCGTAGGTAGATTCCGATTGTATGCTGCATTTTAATGTAATGTAGTTGTTGTAGTTTACTTTTGCAAGTATTTACTGTGTAAATGTGATATCAAGAAGGAAACGAATACTGTACAAATTTTGTATTGTTTTATCAACAGTTTTCACCATACGTTAATGTGGAAGAGTGAACAGTAAACGGTTAATCTTACTGTGATCCTGTTTTCATTGACTACGGTTTACCTGGGTGTTTAGTTCAGCGTTCTCTTACACCTGAGCGAGCACACTACAGTGAAAAGGCGGCATTATCAGGTGTTTCAAGTGCTGCAATGACAACTCGATCCAGCATCAAGTCGTTGCCATCCAGTGACAGGGGCAGTAGGGCATCATCAAGTAAGGCCGCCCATGCAAGAGCTAAAGCAGAATCCGCCAGGGTGCGAGCGCTCTACGCCAAACGAGAAGCAAAATTGAAAATGGAAGCAGCTGCCAGAGAAGCCGAAAACCAGAAGGAAGCGGCTGCCAGAGAAGCCAAAAACCAGTTGGAAAGGGCAAGGATAGCATCAGAGTTAGAAGTGCTGACGCTACAACGAGAAGCAGAAGCTGCCAGGGTGGAAGCAGAGTTAATAGAAGATGCTGAAGAAATGCATGATCTGGTTGACGTAAAATCTACTTCAGAAAAGATCAGATTGGAACGCACAAGCGACTATGTCCAATCTCAAATAGACTGGAAGATTCGTTCTTCCTCTCCATACTTATTTGCTAACGTCCCATTTCATGAGGAGTCTCAGAGAGGCCCAATTGCATCACATCCATCCGAGGAAGACAATTTACCCTCGCAACTCCGCGATGAATTCAAGAATGAAAGGGCTGATGACAAGTACTTCTCCACACCAAATTTACCAGATTTGGTGCGAAGAGAGCCAAAGGCCGAATTCAGAACAGCAAATTCCATAACAGATGTACGCCCTCAGTCATATACCCGCCGACATATTCCCACATGCCACTTGCAGTTGAACCCACGGCACAGTATTTAGCACGACGAGATCTCATCACTTCAGGACTATACCAGTTTGAGGATAAACCTGAAAATTACCATGCATGGTACTCCACATTCACCCACGCTATCGACGGAGTCCAGCTCAGAGCAACCCAAGAGTTGGATCTTATGGCAAAATGGCTGGGAAAAGAATCATGCGAACAGGTGAGACGCATGCGCTCAGTGTACATCAATAACCCCAAGCTAGCCTTAAGCAAAGCATGGGAGAGACTTCGGGAGGGCTATGCGGACCCCGAAATTATTGAAGCAGCGCTATACCGACGTCTGGAAAATTTTCCTAAGGTGTCAGCCAAGGACCACACTTAAGTTAAGAGAGCTCGGAGATTTACTCATGGAGATTCAAGGCGCCAAAGAAGATGGCTACTCAACTGGTCTAGTATACCTAGAGTCTCCATACAGGATTAGACAAATCATGGACAAACTTCCATTTGGGCTGCAGGAAAGGTGGGTGTCTGTGCCTCAGAGTACAAGGAAGACCACAAAGGTCGATTTCCTTCCTTTGAGTATTTCACTAGGTTTGTGTGCAAGGAGGCGAAGAAGCGAAACGACCCTAGCCTCATGGGTCCAGGAAGCAGTACAATTTACACCAAGCCAGATAAATCCTCTTTGAATAATTTCAACATTAATAAACCAGTCTCAGTGCTTAAGACTGAAGCCTTTACAACCAACAACGACCCTAGCAAGAGTTGTCCATTACATAACAAACCCCACCCCCTCAAAAAAATGCAGAACGTTTAGGGAAAAACCCCTTGAAGAGAGGTTGGCCCTTCTCAAGGAGAAAAGAATATGTTTTAAATGCTGTTCCTCTACCTCTCACCTTGCTAGAGAGTGTACGATCGCCATGAAGTGCCCGGAATGCGATAGCACTAATCATGATGGGGCCATGCATCCCGGCCCGTTACCGCAAACCAACAACGCTCCTTCACCCCCACAACAGGACGGCGGGGATGGAGAGGCTCACTCCAGGCCAACCGTTGTCAGCTCGAGCTGCACAGAAGTTTGCGGTCAAGCTCAGTCAAGCCGTTCTTGTTCAAAGATCTGCCTCACTAAGGTATACCCTAAGGGAGCCAAAGTCAAGGCCATCAAAGCCTATGTAATTCTGGACGATCAGAGCAATCGCTCACTAGTCAGTCCAGAGTTCTTTAACTTGTTCCACATTGAGAGTAATCAGTTCCCATACTACCTTGGAACTTGCTCAGGCAGCGTGGAAACTTATGGAAGGAAGGCAGAAGGCTTCCAGCTCGAGTCCCTGGATGGTAAAGTCGTCATCTGTCTCCCTCCACTCTTAGAGTGCATTGAAATCTTGAATAACCGCACTGAGATCCCGACGCCAAGTGCGGTGCTACACCAGCCACATCTCCACCACATTGCCAAGCCCATCCCAGAACTGGATCCAAAAGCAGAAATACTCCTGCTATTAGGAAGAGATGTTCTCCGGGTGCACAAGGTTAGGCAACAGAACAATGGACCACACGACACCCCCCTTTGCGCAACGCCTGGATCTGGGCTGGGTGGTGATAGGAGAGGTGAGTCCTGGCAATGTACACAAACCATCAGTTAACACATTCAAGACCAATGTGCTAGAGAGTGGCCGCCATTCAATTTTTCAACCCCGCACAAGTGTCATGTGTATTAAGGAAGCACGACAAGGCTTTAACAAATGTAAAGTAACTGACGAGACGCTGGGTCAGTCAGTCTTCGCTCAAACTGAGCATGATAATAAACTTGCTCCATCAGCTCAAGATGCCATTTTCTTAAAAACAAAGGACACCAAGGTCTTCAGAGATGAAGCAAATAATTGGGTCGCCCCACTACCTTTCAGAGAACCACGCCAGTGCTTGCCAAACAACAAAGAGCAGGCAGTCAAGCGGTTCACGTCCTTGCAAAAAACCCTGTAAAGGAAACCTGAGATGCAGCAATGCACCCGATTGACCCACAAGGTACTGTGCACACTAATGGCAGAGGTCACAGCCATTACAAATGCACAACCACTCCTACCTGTGTCTTCTGACCCGGAAAACCCCTTCATACTCTCGCCATCAATGCTCCTTACGCAGAAGGCAAGAGCCCCCCCTCCACTAGGGGACTTCTCTGATAAGAATTTGTACACAAAGCAATGTAGACAGGTCCAGGCTCTGGCAAATCGGTTCTGGTCTTGTTGGAGACAGGAATATCTACCTTTGTTGCAACACAGACAAAAGTGGACAGAACCCTGCAGGAATCTTCAAGTTGGAGATTTAGTCCTGCTCAGGGACAAGCAAATCGCCCGCAACAGCTGGCCAATGGTCAGAATCACTGCCACATTCCCTAGTAGGGATGGACATTGCAGGAAGGTTGAGTTGAAAACTACCGACCAAGGTGATATGAAAATTTACCAAAGGCCAGCTACAGAAGTCATTCTACTTCTACCTAACGACTGATTTAGAGACTGAAGTTTGTATTATGTTCATTGTGACCTTACGAAGGTGTGTTGCCTTTATGGCATTTGTTTAGTTTATAATATTTTCGCTTTAGTAATTCATTTGTTAGCATTTTTTAGTTAAAGTTAGGATTGTTTAAAAGTAAATTCGTTGTCTGTGATATATCGCGGCATGCGATGACGTCACATCCGGTTTCGCCGCGTCTTGTGGAAAAATACCGGTTTGGAGAAACGGGAAGGAGGGGGTTCACATGTGCAAGATCAGCGCAAGAAAAGTTGTCTTTCTACGCATTAGAAACATAGTGAAGCAACGCTGTAAGTTCATGAGATAATCGATATGTTGAATTAAAATGTTAACGCTGATTCTGTTAAAAGTAATGACGGTTGATAAGGTTTATGTTTTCGTTAGTTAAAGAGTTGCGGATAGTTTGTGTTGAAGTGTATTTAAAGCAGTCAATGGCGTAGGTAGATTCCGATTGTATGCTGCATTTTAATGTAATGTAGTTGTAGTTTACTTTTGCAAGTATTTATGATGTAAATGTGATATCAAGAAGGAAACGAATACTGTACAAATTTTGTATTGTTTTATCAACAGTTTTCGCCATACGTTAATGTGGAAGAGTGAACAGTAAACGGTTAATCTTACTATGATCCTGTTTTCATTGACTACGGTTTACCTCGGTGTTTAGTTCAGCGTTCTCTTACACCTGAGCGAGAACACTACAGATATATATATACAAAAGTGTGGAAATAGGAATCAAAATCAGGCTCTTTCAAAATTTCAAATGGATTAAGTCTTACGACAGTTCAGTTCAGGTCGAGGTAGTTATTTGAATAACATTGGAGAGAGAGAGGTGAGGAGAGGTGATGCCGTTTTCGTCGATCTTCCCGTTGTCTTCCAAAGTCCTGTTGTGGTCACCAACTATGACCATATCACGTACGACTGTTCTTCAGTGG